>NW_028191037.1:0-410000 GCF_048542155.1 Nylanderia fulva | reverse complement strand
CTCTCTTTTCTACATTGCATTCTTTTATATATGCACACGTATATAATAATTTTTTAAAAATATTGTACATTACAAAAGTAAAAATAATTAAATTTATAATCTAAAAATATATAAAAATCTTTTATAAATATAATGATTACAAAGTTTTAGTAGATAATTTTTTGTAATAAATAAATGATTTATATGATTTATTCTTATCTAACTACTGCTCTGTTTTGATAATAAGCATTATTATGTATTCAATCTCTAAAATACTTTTATATAAATCATTTATTACAAAGAATTATTTACTTTATAATCAATTATAATTATTATAGATAGGCCTGTTTATACACATACACACACATATATATTTTGTACATAGTTTACGAGAAAATTGATCGTATTTTTTAAAATGGCCCACCCTGTATATAATATTGGCATATTATACCTACATACTTTAATTTTTAGAAAGCATATTTTCTCTCTCTCAAATCACTCGCATACAATTATGAACGAGCAATTTGAGAGAAAGAGAGAGAGAGAGAAAGAGAGAGAAAGAGAGAGTGTATGTCAGAAGCATGGTCGTATACACACCGTGGTCAGAAGACAAGACAGCATGAGAGAGACGAAGATAATATAACTGTCTGTCCTTGTCTAACTGCGCGATTGCAGCTCCATCTATCGCGACATCGCGCAACTAATTTTCTGCTTTGTATTATTCCCAAATGTCATTTCGCACATACACATGTAAATGAAATATTTCAACACCAAAATCTTTTTTATTAGACTTCTAAACTTATTTCTGCAAGCTCACTAATATTCCTTTATGCAATCTTTTGTAGAAACCTGTCTTATTTTGTACGTATAAATTGTGAAACTTTTATACAAGCAAATATTGTTATGACGTGACGCGAGAAGCCAGAAAAAAAACTCGTATTTAAAAATATTTTGTCTTTTTATCACAAATTCAGACAGCTTCCTACTTTATTATTGTATTAACTTTAATCGTGGAAAAGCATTTGTTATTCTATTAACGCAATAAAAACTTCTTGGTGTTGGCAAAATATAATCGGTTCGGCCGGTAAAAGTAGACCTCCGGCATCCCCTTAAGGTTCTTTAATTAAAACGAAACAAATCTAAACACGGTTTATAGAGCCAAGCGCAAGGTGTAGGGGTAGGGGGGGGGGGGACGCAAAAAATAACACAATAACTTGTACTATAAACAAGTTTATTCAGTATAAACGTTTCGGGCTTTTCTTTGGACCATCTTCAATATAATAGGAACATAAGGTACAAACCATGACAAAGAAACTGTCTCATCACTTACAAACTCTTAAACGCATTACGTATATATTGGAAAGGCTTACTAGCTACAGTCAGTATGGGTTACCTTTGAAGGTATTATTACTATCTTATTATTCTGTGCTATTTGTCCGGCTGGTGGCAGTTTGGGAGGCCCACTATACGTAATGCGTTTGAGAGTTTGTAAGTGATGAGACAGTTTCTTTGTCATGGTTTGTACCTTTATGTTCCTATTTTACTGAAGATGATCCAAAGAAAGGACCAAAACGTTTATACTGAATAAACTTGTTTATAGTACAAGTTATTGTGTTATTTTTTGCGCTCCCCTACACCTTGCGCTTGGCTCTATAAGCCGTGTTTAGATTTGTTTTGTAATTACATTTGAGTCAACAGCGTGATAACCGCAGACTTAATGTATATATATATATATATATATATATATATATATATATATATATAACGCCAGTGTCTCTGGCTCCTCTTTCTCTTCCCTGCAAATCAGTGAGGATTTCTCGCATCAGCGAGAGATTTGCGATTTTTTCTTCCCTGAAAATTAGTGATTTCTCGCACCAGCGAGACATTTGCGATTTTCTTTTCCCTAAAAATCAGTGAAGATTTCTTGCACCGGCGAAAGATTCGCGATTTTCTTCTCTCCTTTGAAATTACAATGGACTTCCCGACATAATTCTCGCTATCCTCCTTTCCCTCTCTCTGAGATATATATATATATATATATATATATATATATATATTTCCTAGTTTCTCTTTAATGATAATTGTTTGCGCACGAGCAAACCGTATCGACATGTTCGACGATTCTGTTGAAAAACAAAAAAAAGGTTTTGTTTTGTTTCTTCCTAATATAGGCACAAGTTAAATCCTGTATACGTCCGAGCAAATAATACGAAGCACAACCACGTCGCGATCACGGTTGACAATCGTGCGAGTCACCTGCTCCGTACTACGAACGGGCATGATCGGAGTGTGATCGGGCCTCGCGCCACCGAGCGAAATTTCAATATTTTCAGACAATCGGCGAAGCTCGAACAGTAAGGTCGCAGGCGAGTGCGCTCGAACAACTCAATCCCGATTATACTCTTGATCTTGCTCCGGGCCTTCGATTATATCTGTTTATCTATTGAGTACAAAGTGTATTGTTTAAAATTAAACCGAGTGTGTTAATCAACAAGGAACTATTAACTTCATTCTTGCCTTGCAAGCCACTGACTTCACTCCTCCTTATCGGCGCGAAAGCGTCGAGTACCATTCGACCTACGCTCTCCTTTTTCTATTCTTGGTCCTTCGAGTTATCACCGCCTTTCCTTGTCGCTGAGAAGCGATAACTCCTCCGTCGACCATCAAGGTCAACACCGATACGGTGTGTCTAAATTATCGTGTGCGACAAAGGGTGCGAACATAAAGTTTTTGGTCCTTCGAGCCGGATTAAGGAGCAGAGTGTCAGTGATTGAGACTGAAGTATTAAACAATCAAGATGAGCGATCCATTAATTCTACAGCAAACGCTTTTTCACACCATTTCTCGGGCATTAGAGAATTTCAAGAAGATCGGAAGAAACAATTATACGCCCGCAACGATTCGCTCTCGAATGACGTCCCTCAAGGAAACCTGGATGCAGTGCCGTCAAACTCATGCAGCGATACTCCAAGCGTACGCTGAAGCAAAGAGGGAGAAGATGGAGTATTTTCAAGCCAACAAGATGGAGAGTCATGAGGATCTCTATCAAGCAGCAATAGACTATATGACGAACTGCCTCGAGGAATCAGAGCCGACTGTGAGTCCGAACCAATCTATCAATTATTCGACGAATCATGCGGATTCTGCGGCGCTTTCGTTACAGCATCTCCCAGCCATTCAATTACCATCCTTTAACGGGAGCTTCGACGAATGGGAGAGCTTTCGCGATCGCTTCACGGCTTTAATTATAAATAATAAGGAGCTCTCAGATTTTAGTCGGATGCACTTTCTCGTTTCAAATCTCACCGGATGTGCTCACAACGCGATAGCCAGTTTATCAGTGACCGCGGATAATTTCAACATTGCGTGGACAGCGTTAAGGGCGCGCTTCGAAAATAAGCGCCGTTTAATCGAGATGCATGTATCTACCTTGTTCTCGTTACCAACCTTGTTACGCGAATCATCGTCCGAATTGTATGCGTTGCGCAATAAAGCGGAAAAAGCTATCGAGTCGTTAAAGCGATTAAATCGATCCTCTACCGATATTCTCGATGACATCCTCGTTCACTGCATATCTCAAAGGCTTGACCAAGCCACACGACGCGCTTGGAAACTAAAGTTTAACGAAGCATCTCCTCCCGCGACGTACGACGAATTACTGACATTTTTATCATCGCGCGCGAGTGCACTTGAGGAACTCAAACCGATTAAAGGGTCAAGTTCAAGTCGCGAAAATAAAGTAGCCAGTGCTAATGCGTCGGTAGCGGCGACTCCTATGTGCGGGCTGTGTAAAAACCAGCATTTCCTCAATCATTGTCCAAAATTCCTCGACAAAAGTGTGAGTCAACGTCGAGAGTATGTAAAACAAAACAAACTTTGCTTTAATTGTCTACGCAAAAATCATTCCGTGGCAGAATGCCGCAGTAAATTCGCTTGCCGTACTTGTCAAAAGAAACATCATACAATGTTACATGTCGACTCACACTCCTCGTCGAATACGAATCAAGCGACAACTTCGAGCGAAAATTCAGTGCAGACTAGCGAAAATTCACAAGTCATTTCTCTTTCGGTGGTTTCGAGCGACGCGTCGCCATTACCTGTTCTCCTCGCGACGGCGAAAATCAAGGTAAGCTCTCCGACGGGACGCACTCAAACCGTCAGAGCCCTGTTGGATCAGGGTTCGGAAGTATCTTTTATTACAGAAAGACTCGCTCAAGGCCTGCGATTACGACGCATTCGGACAATGACGTCGATCTCAGCTGTTGGTGGTGTTCACGCTGGCATGTGCCGACATGCAGCTAACATCCAACTTACTTCCCGCATAAAATCGGGGCCCGTATTCAGCACTCAAGCTTTTGTTATGCGCTCTTTAACAAAATACACTCCACGACGGGCACAATTCAGTAAGTCATGGGAGCATTTACGAAATCTCAATCTTGCAGATGACGATTCAACGGGATCCGATCCTATTGAGGTACTCATAGGGGCCGATCTATATAGTAGAGTAATTCGAAACGGCGTTCGCAAAGGATCGATCGGACAGCCTATCGCGCAGAATTCTTATTTCGGCTGGGTCCTATCGGGACCAACTACTACTCAAAGTTCAAGATCTAGCTCAATCAAGGTAATGCATTGTTCTCTCGAACGAGATATTCAACGATTCTGGGAAGTCGAGGAACTTCCTCAAAAAATTTAGCTTTTTCCAGACGACGAGCGCTGTGAGAAACACTTTCTTGAAAATCATTCTCGCGATAAAACCGGACGATATATAGTACGACTCCCATTCAAACAAGGTCCACCGATCAACATCGGTGATTCACATTCAATTGTATCAAGTATGCTAACCTCTTTAAATCGACGATTAGATCGAAATCTCGATTTAAAGAAAGAATACAATTCATTCCTATTAGAGTATGAGGAACTCGGACATATGAAAAAGGTTTCTGTTTCTTCGAAATCAACTTCTGTCCCACAAACCGTTTATATTCCGCACCATGCAGTTGTGCGCAATTCAAGTTCCACGACACGTCTTAGAGTCGTTTTCAATGCATCAAGCTTAACGTCAAACGGAAGCTCCCTCAACACTCATCTGTTGCAAGGTCCTAAGCTTCAAACGAATATATTCGATATAATCCTTCGCTGGCGACAGTATCAATATGTCTATACGGCAGACATTGCCAAGATGTACAGACAGATCGTGGTCGATCCACGTGATCAAGATTACCAACGAATCTTATGGAACACTGAAGGCTCGAAAATACCACAAGCATTCCGATTAAAAACAGTCACTTACGGGACAGCATCAGCTCCATTTCTTGCACTTAGAGTGCTAAAACAACTTCTGCATGATGAAAGAGAATCTTTTCCATTGGCCTCTTCCATTCTAAGAGACCATATTTATGTCGACGATGTTCTTTTTGGAGCCGAAGATATTCTTTTGTTGCGTCAAAAACGCGATCAAGTTTGTGCCTTGTTGCAACGCGGAGGATTTCAGCTAAGGAAATGGACGAGTAATAAGTCAGAGTTGCTTACGGACATTTCCTCACAGAATCACGGCCTCGCTTGCAATAAATTGCTGAATGCTAACGAAAATTTCAATGTGCTCGGTATCTCGTGGAACCCCGCTACCGACAATTTTCAATTTCAAGTATCTCTCTCAGCAATTCCGCCTAAAACAAAACGCACTATTTTATCTACGATTGCCAAGCTTTTTGATCCGATCGGATGGGCTACCCCAGTTACGATTACCGCGAAAATCTTTATGCAAAAGTTATGGCGTTTCAATCTCGATTGGGACACAAATATTTCGAACCAAAGCTCAAAGGAATGGGAAAAAATTTACATAACACTAGCTTCACTTGACAACGTAAAAATTGCTCGATGGATAAATCGCGGGTCAGACACAGAACAATGCGAACTTCACGGGTTTGCCGATGCTTCGTCTGTCGCATATGCCGCCGCGGTTTATATTCGAGTACGATCGATCTCGGGAAAAATCACAACTACGTTACTCGCAAGTAAAGCAAAAGTCGCTCCTATCAAGCCGATGACGATACCGAGACTTGAATTGTCAGCAGTAGTTTTACTCGCGCGACTTTTAGAATCAATTCAAGTCGCGCTGAACTTACAGCACATCGAGAGTCACTGCTGGACAGACTCAACAGTAGTATTATCTTGGTTAAACCAGCACCCTTCTAAATGGAAGACATTTGTGTCTCATCACGTAGCGTTAGTACAAACAAAGCTACCAAATACGCAATGGCATCACGTGCCATCGGAGGAGAATCCAGCTGACTGCGCCTCGCGCGGACTCCTACAAACAGAACTCTCGTCATACCCTCTTTCGTGGAACGGTCCACAGTGGCTAAAAATGCCATCTTCAGCATGGCCAGTCTTTGATTTCTTGCCACAGGACGCGATCATAGTAGAAGCTAAATCCGTTACAGTTCAATCGACTCAAATTAACGAGTCGTGGGATTTAGCAAGCAAATATTCCAGGTGGCGAAAACTCGTTCGAGTTACGGCGTATATTTTTCGATTCCTCGACAATTGTCGCATAAGCGCGAAACGAGAAAATAACACGCAGACAAGTCCTTTCGCCGTCTCAGCAAACGAATTTGAAAGGGCAAGTTTGTTTTGGCTAAAGACGATTCAAAAGGACATGTTTTCGAGCGATCTGAAAGCGCTTCGACAACGTCAACAACTCTCTCCTCGAAGCTCGATACGATCATACGATCCGTTCATTGACGAACAAGGATTGATCCGGGTTGGTGGACGGTTGCAGAATTCAAATCTTCCATACAAAACAAAACATCCTATTCTTCTCACATCTCATCCACTTATCACGCTGTTGATTCGTGACGCTCATGTTCGATCTCTCCACGCAGGATATCAATTGACTCTTTCCATTCTAAAGCAAGAGTACCTAATATTACGAGCTAGAACACTAGTCAAAGCAGTCATATATCGATGCGTGACATGCGCTCGTGAACGAGCCTCACGCCCCACTCAACTCATGGGCCAACTGCCACGCGCTCGCGTGACCGTCTCATCACGAGCATTTCAGCATTGCGGAGTAGATTTTGCGGGACCCATTGACACTCGAGCTTCATCCGGTCGCGGGATCAAATCTATCAAGACATACATTGCAGTATTCATATGCTTGGCTACTCGAGCAATTCACCTTGAGTTGGTAGGAGGATAATCAACTCATGACTTCTTAAATGCTTACACGAGGTTTTGTGCCCGTCGAGGATTGCCGTCTGACATGTATTCAGACAATGGAACGAACTTTATCGGGGCAGAACAAGAATTAGCAAGGGCTTACAATGACGCATTGAGAGATCCAGATTTTCTCAATCAAACAGCATCAGACAAAGTTTCCTGGCATTTTATGCCCCCACATGCTCCTCACTTCGGAGGGCTTTGGGAGGCAGGAGTACGCAGCGTAAAATATCATTTAAGGCGACTCCTCGGTGCGCATAAATTAACTTTCGAAGAGCTTACCACTCTTCTAAGTAAGATCAAAGCATGCCTAAATTCTCGACCTCTCGGACCTCTCACTGCGTCTATCGATGACTACGAGTCATTGACTCCGGGGCACTTTCTCATTGGGACCGCTCTAACTACGTATCCCGAACCCTCTGTTTTACATTTAACTGAAAATCGCCTGTCACGATGGCAGCTTGTACGACAACTTGTCGAACGGTTCTGGAAAATTTGGCAAGCCGACTATATAAATACACTACAACAAAGGAGCAAGTGGCGAACGAAACAACCTTCGGTTAAAATCGGAACCATGGTATTATTGAGAAATGCCACATTACCGCCATGCAAATGGCAACTAGGAAGAGTAATCCAGTGTTTTCCGGGCTCGGACGGTTTGACTCGCGTCGTCTTAGTGAAGACAGCGACTTCCGAATATAAGCGTCCTCTCGTACAATTATGCATCCTTCCGATTGATATCCTTCCGGCAAACCTCTATAGAATCAGTTTAATTTCAATCTTAATGTAATAATTCAATAAGCTTAAGGATCAATGTATCATTCATACGTTATTCTCTAGTTATAAGCGATATATCATGTAGATAATTTTCCCTTTATTCAATACCGTCAATAAGTTTAGTAAGGATCAAGTCTGCATTGAAAACGATAGCGAGTGGCGGGCGGCGCCAAGCAAGTAATACAAGGAGAATACGTTCTCCATCATCGTACAATCGAGACGAATTGTCAATCCTTCATTTAATTCGAAACTATAGTTTCGAGGCGGGCGGTATGTTTGCGCACGAGCAAACCGTATCGACATGTTCGACGATTCTGTTGAAAAACAAAAAAAAGGTTTTGTTTTGTTTCTTCCTAATATAGGCACAAGTTAAATCCTGTATACGTCCGAGCAAATAATACGAAGCACGACCACGTCGCGATCACGGTTGACAATCGTGCGAGTCACCTGCTCCGTACTACGAACGGGCATGATCGGAGTGTGATCGGGCCTCGCGCCACCGAGCGAAATTTCAATATTTTCAGACAATCGGCGAAGCTCGAACAGTAAGGTCGCAGGCGAGTGCGCTCGACCAACTTAATCCCGATTATACTCTTGATCTTGCTCCGGGTCTTCGATTATATCTGTTTATCTATTGAGTACAAAGTGTATTGTTTAAAATTAAACCGAGTGTGTTAATCAACAAGGAACTATTAACTTCATTCTCGCCTTGCAAGCCACTGACTTCACTCCTCCTTATCGGCGCGAAAGCGTCGAGTACCATTCGACCTACGCTCTCCTTTTTCTATTCTTGGTCCTTCGAGTTATCACCGCCTTTCCTTGTCGCTGAGAAGCGATAACTTCTCCGTCGACCATCAAGGTCAACACCGATACGGTGTGTCTAAATTATCGTGTGCGACAAAGGGTGCGAATAATAATCCAAGGATTATTATTATTATTATTACCATTATTCGTATTATTATTATTATTATTATTATTATTATTATTATTATTATTATTATTATTATTATTATTATTATTATTATTATTATTATTATTATTATTATTATTATTATACGCGGATATTTCTGTCTCGACTATTTTAACCAGTTACATCTGTAGTGGACAATAATAAACCTTGGCAATTGTGGACCGTAATACGACACGCGCGGAATCGTCGGAATCGGCGGATAAGACGAGCAGTTGCTCAAGCTACGTCGGATTTCCCCGGGGCCGACCCGATCCAAATTCACCGAGAAGTTCGAGGTAGATTAGGGCCGTGGGTTAGAGACTATGATAATACTATTAATTTAAAAATAGCGGATAGTACTTTTATAGATATTTACCCTGAAATCCGACACTATTCTCCCATTTTTCCGTCGGAGGAATCGTCAGTTCCCTCTTCCGCCCCTCCTGCTTCTCCAGAAGTCCAGACCACCCCCTTCCTGAACACAAGAATTCTCCCAGATCCCCGTCTCCACCTCTCATAGACCTGTGCAACTCCCCCGTTCTCTGTGAGGACCCTGAAAGAATCATAGATTCCCTTAGGATCGAGACGATCGACCTCGCGGATAAAGAGCAGGAACCCCCTTCCTTGGAATCTCGTCCAAGTACTCTCCCTTCACCTATCCCATTTTACCCCAGGAGCTATGAGCACATAGACTCCCATTACATCCCGCTTTATCACTCGTACTTTGATTTTATCAGGGCTTGCGAGAGGAATCCTTTTCCGGAGGACGACGATGATGCGCAATTCACACACTGGATGTACTTCACTTTTCCCTCTCCTAAGCCTTCCTCTCCCCACAGGTGCCTATTCGTGCAGTCCCTCCGACTTCAATGAAGCACAATTCATTAGAGTCGCAAAGGGAAGCTTTCCGGGTACACTTATCCCTATGTTCCTCCCTGGCTATGAGTACCCGGTAGGATTCCCTGTAGAGATCCTCCAAGTTTTTCTCCCTCCCCCCTTTATCAAAATCATCAACATCCAATGACTCCGACGCACACAAACACACACACACACGTAGATAAGTAGCTATTTAGTATATCTATTTTTGTAATATTCAATCGGGACTCTAATATATTTTTAACACTAACTCTCTCCCCACTAGTCCCGATTGAAGGCCACCGTACTCATGTATCACCCGCGAAACACACACACTCACACATGCATCCACTAGGATTAGCGTGTAGAATTTAAGAACATTCTTTAATAGATAGATTATTTCATTTAACGAATAAATCAATTTATTATCATGAATCTTCTACTATTAATTAATTAACCCCTCTCCTCTCTCATTTTTCTCTTCCCAATAATTGCACTAGGTCCCATCCTAAGCAAAAGAGATTTAATTCTCTTGCCAAAAAGGGACCACTGAGAGAACAGCCTCTAAATAGCGTAAAGTGATACTCCCGGTCACTGACCTATTGGGGTCTTCGCACGTTCGCTCGGCTCGAATAAACGCACCGTCAAGGGTTGTTTGAGGAACAAGTATTGTTGCGTCCTTCCATCAACTCTTCTTTTAATTGGATCTGGACGTAACAGTTTTAATAGAACATTAAAAGAACGTATGTGGCGGTATTTTATCCATACAGGGTGTAAACGATATATCAATGTTCTACAAAATATTGTTGATGCATACAATCGATCGAATCATAGTGCTATCAAAATGGCTCCGTGCACCGTAACATTGAATAACGCATCGGTTGCTCGAGCAAATCTCGAACAACGTTATTGTAGTAATTATGAGCGTATTCCTAAATATAACGTTGGTAATCTTGTAGGTATCAGTAGTAACAAGTCAGCATTCGCGAAATATTATGAAGTTGAAGTAAAGAATTATTTCTACGTATAATACGTAGAATTATATAATACGTGTTTTGACACATAGTCAACCACCAGTTTATTTTTTACGTGATCTTCGAGAGGAAAATATCGATGATATCTTCTACGAGCAAGAATTAACTAAAGTTTATTGCGATCTTGCAAAAACTAACCTCAAAGTTAAGATCATCAAGAGTAAAGGTCGCAGGTGTTTAAGACGTCTTTTAGTTACCTGGTTTGGTTTTCCAGAAAAAATATTTAATACGTAGATACGATCTGCTGATTTGAAAAAATAAATAACAATGAAAGATAATTTTTACGTTGTACTACCTAATAATAGTAGCGCATCGTATTTTCTGGATAACACAACGACAAATTTTATTACACGATTACTACTACAATTACTTTTACATTATAAGTGGGGAGTTTCTTTAAGTGATATTCAAATACCAATGATGTTTCTTCACCTTTTTTTTTTTTTTTTTTTTTTTTTTTTTAACGCAGTGGGAATCCTCATGGATACCACCGCTCTCCGGGAAGAGAGCGGATGGTTATGTGGGACTTCTTGCTCCCCTTGGCCGATCCACGAATGGATCGGTCAGGGGGCTCAAGACATACCTCACTAAACCCACTGCGGATACCTTCACGGGCGTTAATGGGGGACGGCCAGGATGCTGGTATCCCATGCCGACTGGCCGCCCCCCCGCCTAATCCCTCCTTGGGAGAGTGCCGCTGAAGGCGACACTCCCCCCCCCCCGCGAATTGCATCGTGCGGGGGTCCTCGCGGTTGCGACGCAGGGCGGGTATCAACCCCACGTCGCGCCCTCCCAAAGAGTTTGGGGGGCGGGGTCACGGCTCGAGTATCCCGCTCGAGCCGCCACCCCCCGCCTCCGGAGCGGTGCTCCCTCCCCCTCCCAAGGGGAGTGGGGATTCGGCATTCGCCCCGGAGGCCCTCTCCAGGGGGTTCCTCTCAGAAGGAGAGAAACCCCCTTTGTGGACGGCGTTGCCCTCCCACCGGTGCCTTGTGGCTCCCGGTGAGAGGGCCCCGCGCGTCACGTCTCCGTCATAGAGGGGGGCCTAGGCGCCTCAGGCGGACGTGCTATTGCCCGCCCGCCAAAGACGCGTGGCCCCCCCTTGGTCCCCTCGATTACGGCTCCCTCCGCTCCCTTGGGAGTTAGGATTCGGCCGCAATCAGGGGGATTTCCCGTTCGGGGCAAGGCGGCGCACCCACGCCCCCGATTCTCGAGAGGTCTTTTGGGGGGGAGTCCAGGGACTTAGTTGTTCCCCCCCCCCCCGGCAACCTCATCCCGCGTCGTACGACGACGCGGGTGTGAAAATGGCGGACTCTCCCCGCCCCCCGCCACGTGAGTACTCACACCAATGGCGGGGAAAGAGAGGGCCCGCCCCCTCCTCCGCGGCTATCCCCCGCGCTGCCAGGGGCGAGCCCCCCCCGATTCCCGCCACCACAGACGAGCGAGCTCGCCGATGGCGGGAAAAGAGGGGGCCCGTCCCCGTTCCCACTACCTCTGCTTCCACCGGGGGCGCACCCCCCCCCCCCGATTCCCGCCACCACAGACGAGCGAGCTCGCCGATGGCGGAAAAAGAGTGGGCCCGTCCCCGTCCTCCTCCTCACCTTTTTCCTCCTCCTCACCCTCCGAGGACTGGGAGTTACCTCTCCCAGCCCTCTCCCTCTCTCTCTCTGCCTCCTCCTTCTGTGAGAGCACTTTCTCACAGAAGGAGGAGAACGCCTTCCACATGTTTCTTCACCTTCCGCAAATTTATGAAACAAATTATATCCCTCCCTCTCTCTCCCTCTCCCCCTTCCTCTCTCTCTTTCTCTCACTTACCCCCTCTTCCCTTCCCCTCTCCCCCTCCCCCTTTTTCCCTCCTCCTTTTTTTCTCTCTCCCCTCTCTGTCCTCTCTCCCCCTTTCTCAACACGTATACAGAAAGAAAATGACAATAAAATCGATAAACATTGCGACCGTCTCTCCGTCCTCTCTCGTCAAACGAGAGAGAGAGAGTGCAAGAGAGACGGCTGCGCAACCTCGTCGTGCCGCTCTCCGTTCTCTCAATACTTGCTCGGTATCACTGATTGCTCGGTATCGTATCTTTTGGGCGCCAGGTGCGGTCAGGCCGCACCACTCAACAATATCTCGGCAAATAATCAGCGGACACGACGGCTCGGCCTCGGTAGCTCGGTATCAACAGGGGGTAGAGTGTCGTGGTTCTTTCCGTAAGGAGATTCGGAATCGCCGTCTCGGAGAGAGAGAGGAAATCTCGATATTAATTGTACTCAGAAATAAGATGAAATAAGAAGAATATATTTTCAGTTAGTAGGATATAGATAGAGTGAATAAAAGTAACTATAATATTATTATCGAGCCGTAGGGAGATCGCTGTGTTTTATCGAAATCTCTAGTTATCATTACTCTCCTCCCTTTGTATCCGGCTCGGAATCGAATAGACCATACACTAATCCAGCGTAACTTATTCTCAAGGATTGCTAATCAATGACTCGATACAATGCTACAATTACAATATATTACGATGTGACTGTCGACTCGTTTCGGTGCCCCTCGGAGAGGTGAAGAAGGCAAAGATTTACGCAATAACTTAATGACGCGGAAATCGACTCGAGTCCCGGGAGTCCCTCAACTAATTCTCGGTACTAAATTGTTTATAGTATAATTGCTCGGTATCGTTACACGTCTCTAATAACTCACAGGTCTCTACCGAATCCGCGCTTACCGGACGATCGAGGAGGTGGCCTTACAATAGTTCGCCGTCGCAGGTGGTCGCTGTGGGTCATCGTCCTTTCACGTGCTCGCAGGACACCGGCTTGTCGAACAGTGATTTCCTTTCGGGCCGGCGGGACCTCGGAAGGTACGCTGGTGGGGAGGGGGAAGACCATGCGCGCCACCCCGCGGCAGTGTTGCGCCCCGCGCCAGATCCGGAATCGATCCTTGTATCGATTTCCGTCTGTCGCGGCTAGTCGGACTTCCGCCGCCAAATTCAAACATCAGCCCTCGGAAGCGACGATGCAGCAGGTCCATTCTCGGCGGTCCCGTCCACACCTCGTATGGCCGTATGATGATGTTCCGAACGATCTTTATTTGCTGAGGGAAGTCGTCTCGGGGTGATCAGTCCCGTTAGATCTCCGTGTTTCTCTCGATGTGTGGTGGCGGGCCCCTCAGGGGAATCATCCTTGTCGAGGGATGTAGGCGCCTTTTCCTCCCTGTTTTGGACTGCTCCTGTTCGTCCCATCGAGGCGGGCCGGTCGCTCAGTCTCCGCTCCTCCCCTTTCGAGGTCGTTCCTCCGTCGTCTGCCCAGGTCCTCTTCTCCCTAAAACAATGGCCGTTCTCCTGGCCTACCACCTCGATCCCGATACAGAGTACGGGCGAGCTAGCGAAAAGGTCGCTGCTCACCCGCACGAGACACAAAATTGTACAGCGCTCTCAGACGCTTCCCGGCCGGGCGTGTTCGCCCTTGTGACGGGCTCAAAAAGACCACGTCACAACATATATTATCCCACACATCGTGTATCGTTCTGTAAGTGAGGTTATCGAGACGGTAAACTCAATACATCCTACGGTCATACATTTTACCTTTGATATAGGAAAAAACGGTTATGTTAGTGTACGTCGTTCATGCGTTAACTGTATGAGCACGTCACATACTTTTTACCAAGCTTAAGTCATATATTCGAATTCGAGGATAAAAAGTATGATGTTCCGCGAAACGAAAAAAATGTGTAGCGTTAAAACCTGCTAGTCTCATTAGTGCGTTACCATCGATTATGTTTATATATTATACACAGATATATGTGAATCTTATATGTATTACCGGCGATATGCAAACACCACTACTACGTATTGTCTCATTAGATATCGAATTATACATTTATGGATCGATTATAAGTACAGAAGTTTTTCAACATCAAAATACATACCCCTACTCTACAACCTTTTACAAACGATTGAGATCGATATAAGGGATGAATTTGAAAAACCTATACCATTTGAAAGTGGTATATTGACTGTGACATTACACTTTAAAAGATTAAATTGAAAAAATAAGCAGAAATGAATCACTACTGCGAATTTGATATTCAATATGGTGGTTGTTGACATGGGAGTATCGAGCATGTATATATCGGATCATCGAATCAACGCGATCATGGAATCGGTAGTTTTTTAGAGGGCTTTTTCGTTGTGTTTTACCCCTCTTATTAAAAGGTGTTAAAGCTATTGGAAAAGAAGCTATACGTTCTGGTATGCATATCGCAAGCGATGTGATAGACAAAGAGATTCCATTCAAGAAGTCTTTTAATATGCGCGTACGAGACTCAGCAAAAAATTTAAAATAAAAAGCGGAAGAAAAACTAGATAGTATTATGACGGGATTAGGATCAGGTTATAAATCTGCACGGGTATCGGATTTTACACATTCGAACAGTACGCACGGACTGTTATACCAGGCTCGAACAAATCGAATTTGTTATACCAGGCCAGGGCGAAGAATACATTGATCTCGCTCATACAATGTTAAGCCTGACTGTTCAAATAAGATCTACAAAACTTAGGACAAAAAAAGAAGGAGCGAGCGGAACAAAAGGCAATAGATCTAAAATTAGTCCTGTAAATAATTTTATGCATTCATTATTTAACCAAATCAATGTGTTTTTTAATCAGAAGCCGGTATCGCCGCCGAATAATGCATATGCTTACAGAGCTTATATAAAAACATTGTTTAATTATGGACCTGCTGCAAAGAACTCTTATCTAACAACTGTATTATGGTATAAAGATTCAGCTGGTGCTATGAATGAACCAATTAGGCCGGATCTACAACAGGTGTAGTAAGCTCTAAGCTTTAAGAAATTCACCAATCATAGTCAAGAATGAGGGGAATAATCGACGGTGATTGATAAATTTCTTAAGGCTTCGAGCTTACTACATCTATTGTAGATCCGGCCTTGAAGGGCTCATAAAACGCAGTGATTTTACAGAGAACGCGAAAAAACTCGATCTTTTAGGATATTTACATTGTAATGTTTTTAATCAAGAAAGGTACTTGATAAATGGTATGAAAATGCATTTACGTATAGTGCGTTCAAGAGACGCGTTTTGTATTAATAATACTATAGGAAATTACGAAGTTCATGTACTCGATGCATCACTCCTTATTCGTCGTTCAAAAATTTCACCAGATATATTACTGGCTCATGCTAAAGCTCTTGCGAAAACTACAGCAAAATACCCTCTTACACGTGTTGAAATGTGAAATCTATATCTATTCAGTGGTATACATGGGAAAACACTCGACAATGTTATACTTGGGCAGATACTAAAACGGTAATAATTGGGTTTGTTGATAATAGAGCATTTAATGGGAATCATATGTTCAACCCTTTCAATTTTTATAATATTAATTTATTAATTTATCTTTATATATAGACAGGTCACAAATACCTGGTAAACTATTACAGTTGGATTTTACAAATGATGGTTTTATATGTAGACGCTTATCATACTCTTTTCCGGAACAGAAATTCATTTTTTAAATGAAGGGAATTGTATCCCACGTGAAGGTTACAGCTACGGTTAGTCTTTCTGCGTTTGATCTCACATCGAATCTTTCAGCTAACGAAAATACACATTGGAATTTAGTAAAATACGGTAGCGTTAGAATCAAAGTTCGTTTCGCAGAAGAATTAAAAAACACGATAAATTGTATTGTTTATGCAGAATATGATAATATTTTGGAAATTGATGCTTTCAGATAAGTAATCGTGGATTATGGTGGTTGAAAAAATTAAATCTCGTATATGCTATACATATACACCTAGGAGTTTTTCATTCTGGGGACACAGAAGGAAATATTTGTTGTAAGCTAAACTATGAATAATGTATTTCATTAGTGAAAACCATTTTATGATTCAGTAATAGTATTATTTAATCAGTCATATTGTGTGTGTATGTGTGTGTGCGCGTGTGCGTGCGCGCGCGCGTGTGTGTGTGCACGTTCGCGTTATTCTCTCTTTTTCTTATAATCATAAAATATGGATTTTATCGTCGATATATAAAGATTTAAAGATACGGAAGAATGTTTCTTTTCTAAAAAAATGGCTATTGTGACTATAAACGGTACACATTGTGGTCATTGGATTATTGCACAACCGTATGCTTTTATGGAATTACTCCTGAGGATTATAATCGAGTGTAGAGACAGGACACAGTATATATGTATATATATATATATATAGGAAACAATATTTATTCTCTTTCGACGTTAGTGTACATAGACATACCACACGCAAAAGATAAGAAATTAAAAATTGAACTTTAGATTAAAAGAAAAATGAAAAGATGTGACTGCTCACGTGTTGTACGACGACCAGCAAGCACGAGGAATGTCGAACATATATACAAAAATAACAAAAAGGGGTTTGGTATCATTTCACAAGTGGTTTCCTTTTTCCTGTATTACTGCGCGCGACATGTATCGACCGAGAGAGTCACTATCGATAGGCGTTCGATAAACTGACATTCTTAACACTTCCGTCTTTTGAAAGCGTCTATGTTAATCCTACGCATTCCCATTTTAGTGCGCAAGCTGCAAAACAAATCCTTACTTAGTACTTTTGTTAGAATATCCGCGATTTGGTCCTTACTTGACACGTATTCAACATTGATGATTTTACTCATAAATTGTTCGCAAATGAAGTGATAATGGATATCGATGTGTTTACTTCTTTTATGAAACTCAGGGTTTCTTATTAACTTGATCGCACTCTGATTATCCATATTAATGATCA
This sequence comes from Nylanderia fulva, assembly GCF_048542155.1. Classification (NCBI taxonomy): domain Eukaryota; kingdom Metazoa; phylum Arthropoda; class Insecta; order Hymenoptera; family Formicidae; genus Nylanderia; species Nylanderia fulva. The sequence continues at coordinate 392,398 of NW_028191037.1, read as the reverse complement.
GAGGTTCCACCCATTGATATCCGATATTACTCATTAGCTGCTTAAGCATAAGGCTTCCTTGACTGATTCACAGGCCGCAATACATTCCGCTTCGGTGGTACTTAATAAAACAGTTCTCTGACGTAAAGATCTCCAGGTTATGACTCCATTAGCTAGTCTAAACAGGTAACCGCTCGTAGATCGCCTAGTGTCAAGATTGCCCGCATAATCCGCGTCTGAATATCCCTGTGGACATGCGTTTTCTGTGGAATTTTCATATAAAATACCCATTTCAGCTGTATATTTAAGATAACGGAACACATTCTTTACCGCTCGCCAATGTTGCTCATTATAGCTAGAAACAAAACGACTTACAATTAAGTAATTTACAATAAATGCAATATCCGTCGTGTAATATTTGCAAGAAACATTAGACTACCAATCGCTTGTCAATATGGAATGTTGTTAAGCTCGTCAGTATCTCCCGTCGACACTAAACTCATCCCTAAATCAGCTGGAGTCTCTTTAATTTTCGCATCTAACATATTAAAGCGTTCAAGAACACGCTCGATATAGGATGATTGATATATAAAAATTGTTTTAGCTTCTCTATCTCGAATCATCTCTATACCAACATAATAATTAACATTTCCTTCTGTAACGTCAAAGTTTAATTTTAACTCACTCATTATCTTGTCCAAAATTTGCTTTGACGTTGCTAAGATCAAACCACATATATGATCAAGTATACATTGTCCGATTTGAATTTACCAATATATAAATATGGATCCGCTTTACTTGGTACAAATTGGTAGTGTTTAAAAAATGAATCGAATTTACTGTTCCATTCTCGCAATGCTTGTTTAAGTCCATAAAGAGTCTTTTGTAATTTACATACTATACCATCGGATGGTGCTTTAATTCCTTGGGGTATCTTCATATAAATTTCTTCAGTTAAATCGCCATTGAGAAACGCCGTCTTTACATCGAATTGCGCTATTTCCAAATTCTGCTTCGCTGCAACTGCCAACATTGTCCGTATAGTGTCGTATCGCGCTACAGGCGAAAATATTTCGTGATAATCGATTCCGTGCTTCTGTGTAAATCCTTTGGCGCAAAGTCGAGCTTTATAACGGTGTTATTGTTTGTCTCGTGTGCTTTGAGCTCCTCATTAATTGCTGTCTTCCAATTCTCAGCATCTTCTCCAGTTATCGCTTCTTCATATGATGTAGGTTCATCATGCTCTATTATATTTGCCTCATAGCGATTCGGTGGTTTAAGTGTACTTCTGTCTCTAAGGATTCGAGTGTCATTTTGTGTACTATCTTTTTCCTCTTCGTGATTCTGGATTGTGTCATCTTTTTCTCGAGGATCTCGCTTGATTTCTTCTTCTTGAATCAATGTTTTCGTATCAATTAGAATTTGTACCTCATTGTTTGACTCTGTTCTTTAATGATCATTTGTCTCGTGCACAATAACATCTCTGGATAACGTAATTCGTGAATGCGGATCGTACAATCTGTAGTTACAGGAATCGGCTTGATATCCAATTAATATCATCTTCTGAGATTTCCTGTCTCATTTCTTTCTCAATTTCGTGGAAACATGAACATATGCCACTGATCCGAACACTTTAATGTGATCCAGACGTGACCTTTTTTCTGTCTACACTTCATAAGAAGTTTTACCTTGGTTACACGACGTCGGTGTCCGGTTTAATATGTAGCAGGCGGTGTTGACTCCTTCAGCTTACAATTGAATAGACAGGTCCTTGGCATGCAACATGGCTCGAGCGCTTTCTACTAAAGACCTATTATCTCTCTCTGCCCGTCCATTTTGCTCTGGCGTATAGGGCGTATAGTCTTCATATTAATCCCTCCATATAAATTTTGCGCACAAGTATCTCAATATCTGCTCGTTACAGTATTCTCTGCCGTTGTCCACACGTAGTGTTTTGACTCTTCTCTGAAACTTATTTTCAATCAAATTAATGCATTCTTTCAGTTTATCGAAGACATCGGATTTGTGTTTTATAAAATAAACAGTATAATATGCAAAACAATTATCATTAAAGCTTACAAAGAATCTGGAACCTCCTATAAAATTTTGAGACATTGGACCACAAACGTCGCTATAAATAAATTTTCCGGTAGAAGATTCCTTTTTGCAGCTCTATTGAAGGGCATATGGTGTTGCTTCCCATATTGGCAGGCTTCACAAAAGATATCTTTATCGCTGCTGTTGTCTTCTATGTTTTCGTCAATTAGACTTCCTTGCAGAACTGATGTATATACCTATAGTTAACGTGGCCTAAACGCTCGTGCCAGCGTTTCAAGTTTGGAGTAGCCACCAGATTTGCATCACTTCTATGTTGTACCTTGATAAACATGCGGAAAAGATTATTGCTTCGCTTCATCCCTCGAACTTTTAATTCATTGTTCATCAAGATTTCGACATAATCTTTCTTAAAAGTGACCTTGTAATTCTTATTCATGCATGCGCCAACCGAGAATAAATTTTTACTCAAATTGGGTACGTACAGCACGTTCTCGAGCTTACCTTTAAGCCATGTTTTGCCTATGAGTCTTTTAATGTGTATAGTACCGTGACCCATTATCTTATATGTGGTTCCATCGCCAAGCGAAACGTAGTCGTTTTCATAGGACTGTAGTTCTGAAAACCAATCATGACGGAATGTCATATGCTTTGAGGCGCCGCTGTCGAGAAGCCACACGTTCTTCGTCGTCACGTTCATAAGTTGGTTTGCATGTGCTTCGACTGTGAATGCACTGACATTAAATGCATCGTCTCTTCCTTTTTTTTCTCAGTATTATCTCGATAACTTGCATCTCTCTTCTTCTTATGACATTCCTTTGCGATGTGGCCGCGTTTTTGACAATAGAAACATGTCACCTCCTTTCTAGGGCGTTGTGTATTCTTTTTTGCCTTTTGCTTCTCTTTGTTGGAATTTACACTTATGACGGCGAGCGCGCCACCTGCTTCGTCTGCCGCGTGTATTCTTCCTTCTTCTTTGATTAGACGTTGTGTTAGATTCACGAGCGTTTGATTATTCGAGTCGACACTGTCTCATGCTGTGACTAGTGCACTGAATTTCGCGGGAAGGCTTTTTAGGATTTTGGCCATGATCGTTAATGTCCGACATGTTTTCACCGACATCTTTTAACTGCCGCGCCATATTTTCTATCTTCGCAATGTGTTGTGCCATGTTATCGTTCGACGCCATCTTGTAATCGTGAAATCTCGTCATTAAGAGTAATTTATTCGACTCACTTTTTTGTTCATGAACCGCGGTAAGTTTATTCCACATTTCGGCTGCCGTCTCGCAGGTCAACAAATACTCGAGCTGCGAGGATTCCATGGTCGAAGAGATGATGACCATTACCCAGATAGACAAAAAGATATCTTTTATATTTCTAAAAGATATCTCGCTATATCTTGCGACATCTTCCAAAAATCTAGAAAAAAAATCTTTTAGGGATCTAAAAGATGTCTTACGCAACATTTTGAGATATCTTTCAGATATCTAAAGATGTCTTGAAGATATCTAGTAGAAATCTAAAAGACATATTATATGTCATTTTAAGATGTCCACAAGACTTCTTTAAGATATCCGGAAAGTATATATTAAGACATCTTCAAGATATTTTAAAGATATTACGCAGATACCGTTTAAGAGATTTTCACGTTATGATTGAGATGTCTTAAATATATCTTTTAGATATCTTAAAAATATCTCCTAAATCTCTTTAAAACGTTTAGGAATTAAAAGGTACTGCTTGCGTAAGTTGCAATTAAAAATATCTTAGAAAATAAATCTATACTAGACAAATAAAAAATAATGTAGCAATTAATGTTAAATTTATTTAAAAAATATTAATTATAACATTTAACATTATTTAAATTAGTAGTATGTTAAACATTTAACATTATCAACATTAGTAGTATGCTACATTATTTTGCTACATTATTCATTTTCCAGCACGGATTTATCTTTTAAGGTATCTCCAACAGCAACTTACACAAACAGCAACTTGTAATTTAATATATATAAATAAAATAATTTAATTTAATACAAATAAAAAACTTGAAATTTTTACCACAATTAGAATTTTCGTTACATATTTATTCAAGTCCTACAATTTTGTTATTTTATAAACATTTTGTTATAAGTGATTGTTTTCAAGATATTTGATGCATGTTTACACTTCTAGAGAACGCTGATACACACACACACACACACGCGCGCGCGCGCGCGTGTGTGCTAACTCTGTATATTAAATACAATACGTACAATATTCAATTAATAACCGCGTTACATCTTTTTAAAATGCAATATAATCAATACTGAATATTAAGCCTACTTTACACGATCTACAATTCGAGATCGATGCTACTTACAATTAGTGTTGAACTAAAAAATATTCAAATCAATATTTTTTAAATTCAATAACAATATTTTAATAAAATTAATTTTAATAATTTTATGTTTCATATTTTCTTAAATTTCTTTTTATCACGATTCGTGATAATCATCGTTATCAAGTAACAGATAGTACTTTAAAATATCTTACTTTTGCTTTAAAATTTAATTACAGTAATTAAAATTTTATGCAAAAAATTAAATATTAATTTGTACTTAAATGAATTACATTTGGAATAAAATCTTAAATATTTTAATTATTAAGTTTGCTTGGAAACACAATGATAATAAGAAGAATTTGTATACCTAAACTCTTTGCTGTCTGAACTTAATTATTCGATATGAAGAAAAACTTGAATAAAATCGCTAAGACTGGACCACAAGGACTTTGCATGTGTGACATTCTCAATATGTACAGCAACTTGTTTGTTCTTCATATTTAAACTTTGCTTCCTGAAAAGATACAAAGATTAAATTATATAGCATTACTGATAACATTATTCAATAATGTAACGGAGTAATGTATTCTGCTACAAGTTCGAGGTTACTTGTAAGCAGATGGCAAAATAATAATTAATTTAGGCATTTAATGCAAAAAATGTAATGATATAATAGCCGATTAAACTTAATGTGTATTCGCATATCATCGTTGTATATTAATGTAGACAGAAAACATACACCATTGCATATCAAATTTTTGATCTGTCTACAGTAGTCTACATTAAGATGCAACGACGATTTACAGATACACATTAAGTTGATTTTGTCATTATATATCATTACATCTTTTTTGCATAAAATGCCTAAATAAATTCTTAATTTGCCATGTTCTTACAATTAACCTCAAACTTGCAGAATATTTTGTGTCACACATATTATATTATAATAAAATGTTATAAAAATATTTTTCATAATGCTTTATATATCTTTAAAAAAAGAATTTACATACAAGATAAAAGAGATTACTTTATTTAATCAAAATTACGCTTTCGTTCTCCTCGCCCGTCGCCCATGCGGTCGTCCGTCGTCCGTCGGCAGCAAAAATAATAGAGAATAAATTAATACAAATTGTCGCTCGTATATTGAAAACAAAGTGATAAATCTAAGGCCAACTTATCGAGCTGAATATTCGAGATGTTCAGTCAACTACCATTTATTACATGTATAAATTATAAAACTACAGTCATTAGATATTAAAACTAACGCAAATTAAAATCATTCTATAAACGTTTCGACCGCACGCGGTCTTCTTCAGTATAATTCTTGAAATATAAATTCGTACAACTTCACATAATATCGGAATTTAATTATAATTATTCAGAATCGAGAGTCTTTGAGCAATTAACACGTGTTCTAATTCGTCATGTCCAACAATGTTCGCCTCGATATGATCTCTGATTTTTCTCAGATCTCGGATAGTTTCATCGTTAATATGCGAGAAATTAACCCGTTCCGTAGGCGCTATCATCGTCCTTCTTGACAATTTTGCTACTTATTAACAGTTATTAAGAATGACACATAACGAACCAACAATACAGAAAGACAGCTCATTTTAAACTCTGATTATGAGAACTCTGATAATAGAGAATGTTCGGCTTGGAACCGCGGAATATACAAATACATTTAGAAAGCGTAATCCCGCGTAACTCAAATTATATAACACTAGTTCTTTAATTATAATAAAATAATATATACAGTATTATTATTTTTATAATTTAATTTAATATATGTCTATTAAAAATCTTTTAAAAATTTGTTTTAAGATGTCTTTAACATGTGATGTATAATAGATATCTTTTAAAAATACATTAAAGACATTTTTTAAAAGAAATTATTTAGATATCTTTAATATATATATTACATAATATATTAAAGATATCATTTAAAATGTCTTTTCAGATATTTAAAGGTATCTTTTAGAAATTCTACAAAGAAATCTTGAATAAAGTATTTTTAGACATCTTTTAGATATCTCCTGGATATCTTTTAGAAATATCTTGAAGATTTCTTTAATGAGATATCTTTTAGATTTCTATAAGATTTCGATGTTTACTGGGTATGCCTTTGCATTATTTTTATTCCACTCGGCCGTGCTTTGAGCCGGTCGTGTTGTCGTACCATTCACAATGTTCGTCAATCCATTTGCGATAAATATGGCCTTCATTTGGAACTTCCATGCTTGGAAATTTGATCCGTTAAATTTTAATAGACTTCTCAGGTCGATTGAGTCTGCCATCTCTATACACCGGTGTTTTTCGAAGAAAGGAATTACTATGCACGAGTAGCACCACAGATTAATAGACAGATCGCCAAAGGCCTGCCTAAAGAAGAGACCGCCATCTTCGTGCGATAGACTTTGCCCCTTACCGACACACTTTGCCCCTGGTTCGAGTCCGTGCTAAATTTCGTAGACTTGAACCAAAAGACTTTGCCCCTGGTTCGAGTCCGTGCTAAATTTCGTAGACTCGACCAAAAGACTTTGCCCCTGGTGCAAGTCCAGGCTAAATTCGTTTGACATTACCAACAGACTTTGCCCCTGGTGCGAATCCAGGCTAATTAATCATGAGACCAATTTGAGAGATTTGGCTCCCGTTGTGTGTGTGTGTGTGTGTGAGAGAGAGAGAGAGAGAGAAAGAGAGAGAGAGAATATTTTACATATGCATATATATATATAAAATTTATTAAATATAAAAAATATATTTTTTACACATAAAATGTTTTTTTATTGAAATAATCACGATTTTAAATGTGATATAATACAGTGTTCAAAAATTTTTTAATTAAATTTTATTAAAGAAAATTACTTGAAATTTTTTACATTAAGAATTTAAAGGCTCCTTATTCTCTTGTAGAAATTTATCACTACGCCAATTAATCACTTATATTTCGAATATTTAAAATACTATAATATACAGTAATTTAAGTATTCGAAATAAAAGTGATTAATTACTCGAAATAAGTGATAAATTGGCGTTACTAGTAATAAATTTCTATAAGGGTTGAAATAAAGTATAAGAGATAAATAGGCTATATGTGAGCTGTATGCGAAATGTGAGATGTAAGACGCATATTTGTTTGGGAAAAAATTAAATTTCCGTGATCCCCGCGCGCCTTCGATATACGCTACTGAGAGCTCTCTGTAATTGTGTACATCGACAGATTGTTATTGCGTCCACAAGGGCGAAGCGCCGAATTCGGAGAGAGTTTCCGCGTTTTTCAGAAAGAGCGATGTGGCACGGAGTGCGAGTCTGGTACGACGAGCCGTCCGGTCAACACGAGAAGAACAATTGTGATCCGAAGAATAAAAATTACGTATTCTTACTTAGAATAAAGAGACTAGTTCCTGCTATCTATCCTTGCCTATCGACGCAGTCCACAAGAGAGAACTAGGAGATAGCTCCGATAAAAACCAAAGGAGAGCATATACAAAAAATGGTCCTTCGAGCCGGATCTGTGTCGAGAAATTAACGGATGGATTCAAACAAGATACACGTGCAATCAGTACAACTACTTCAAGTGAGCCATTCAACAATTGCGCTACATTCCGAGTAAAGATTTCCGTACGCCAAGGAAGTATTTCGACTCACGTACATACATTCTCCATTTCAACACCGTGTTTACCTTACAAGGTCGAGCTCTGCAAGACAATAGATCGAAATGGACAAGGCAATATTTGCGTTCGATACGAATTTACGTTATTTAACGAACTCAATAACGAATTTCCAAAAACTTGGAGTTGATAATCAAACTCATGCCATCACTAAAGGACGATTTCAACTCTTGCAAAATTACTGGAATAAATGCCAGGAGAATGCCGCTATCATTGAGGCAGTAGCAACCGACGCAAACGCGGCACAGCTTCCCTTCTTCAAGAACAAGCTGCTAGACAAGGCGGAGGTCTCGTACATGCAAGCCTACGACTTCTTTCAAGAAAAACTCGAGGCATTCAACGTCGCTTCAATTTCCATTCCTGTACCAACGGCGGACACAACGACGTCCATCAACGAGATCCGATTGCCGAAGATCAACTTGCCTTCTTTCTCCGGTAATGTAACCGAGTGGCTAACTTTTCGCGATTTGTTTCTTGCGCTCGTTAAAAATCGCCGTTCCATATCGCAAGTCGAGAAATTGCAATATTTATTATCCGCGGTTATTGGCGACGCTGCTAAGTTGATTTCCCATCTTTCTCTAACCGATAGTAATTTCAATGTTGCATGGAAGGAACTCACGAATCGTTACGAAAATCAACGCGTTATTATTGACGCATATTTCAAACGTTTATTTACCATTCCTACTGTTTCGTCTAACGATCTGTTCGGGTTAAAACAATTACGCTCCAATTCATCGGAATCGATAAATGCTCTGCGTGCCTTGAAATGTTCTGTAGATGAATGGGATATGATTTTAGTCTACATTCTTGTACAAAAACTAGACAAATTGACGAGAAAAGATTGGGAAGTCAGCTTAGGTTCAGAGAGGAGATATCCTACGATGGAAAAACTATACGCGTTTCTAGATACACAAATTCGTTCGCTTGAGGCTGTATCCAAGGACGAAGATAACTCGAAGTCCGCAAACGGAAACTCATCCGAAGAGAGTTCCGGTGCTCGCTCGATTCCAAATGCAGCACAAAAAAATAATATAGTGCGTTCTCACCATACAAACACTGCGAGTACGTGCGCTCTTTGTTCCGAAACACATCGTTTAATGCATTGCGAGAAATTTCAAGCGTTAAGCATTTTGCATCGACTAGAGTTTGTTCAAAAAAATAATATATGCAAAAATTGTTTGACCAAAGGTCATTACGTTTCGAATTGTCGCAGTTCCTTTACTTGTTTGAAATGTAAAAGACAACATCATACTTTGTTACACGAGAATTCAAGGTCAAGTTTAACGACAACAACAGACTCTGGACAATGCGATAACGCGTCCAACGTACATTCACACGTGAACGCGGGAGTTAAACCCGTGTTCCTGGCTACCGCACGTGTTTGTATAGGATCAGAAAACGGTCGATATGTTTACACGCGAGCACTGATCGATCAAGGTTCCGATGCCACATTCGTTTCGTCACGAGTCGCTCAAATGTTGAGAGCTCGCTTAATTTCAACACGCGTAAAGGTATCTGGCATCGGTGACACTACGTCTAATTGCGTTCAACATGCCGTCTCTATTTCTATCAGCGCGACTAATAAAAATGATACGATTCTTCATACCAAAGCATTGGTCGTTTCAAAAATTACAGCGTATATTCCACCTCATTTCCAATTACAAGAGATTCCGTTTCTTTCCAAATTGAATCTAGCCGATCCAAATCCAAGCTCAAATGATGCAATCGAAGTACTTCTCGGGGCCGAATTATACGGTTCAATTATGATGGGTGGCTTAATGAAAGCTTCTAACGATGCTACACTTGCGCAAGAAACGATATTCGGGTGGATCATTTCGGGTCCTATTTCAAACCAAAAAGATAGCCAAAGAATTCACGTTCACCAAGCAACTTCTGGCAATCTCGATTTCGAACTCCGACGTTTTTGGGAGCTGGAAGAAATTCCAACGACACACGCTCTCTCAGAAGAAAATCTTCGTTGCAACTTACATTTTCAAGAGACACATATGCGCGATTCTTCAGGGCGCTATGTTGTCCGCTTACCCTTCAAGTCTGGTTCTCCGATAGAGATCGGCGAGTCAAGGTCAGTAGCTACGCGTTCCCTCGCGCAACTAGAGCGACGTTTAGCCAATTCTCGGGAAATTTCAGGGCAATACGTCGACTTTCTTAACGAGTACGAAGAGCTCCGGCATATGCAAAAAATCGAAAACGTGCAACGCTTCTTTCAACCGACGTTTCTACCTCATCATCCAGTTATTCGCGAGGACAATACTACAACCAAACTTCGTGTAGTGTTTAATGCCTCGGCAAATACCTCGAATAACACTTCTTTGAATGACCATCTTATGATTGGTCCAAAGTTACAAGCCGATCTTCCGGCGATTATTCTTCAATGGCGTTTGTACAAATACGTTTTTTCCGCTGATATTCAGCAAATGTTTCGACAAATACAGATTCATTCAGACGATCGCCAATATCAATTAATATTGTGGCGTATGATTCCGAACGAGCCAGTCCATACGTATTCATTAAATACCGTTACTTATGGTACTGCCTGCGCGCCTTATCTCGCCCAACGCGTGCTCAAACAACTTTCAATCGACGAGAGTTCGCGTTTTCCACTAGCTCAAGCAATTTTGCAAAATGAAATATACGTTGACGATGTCCTATCCGGAGGCGATGATAAACCGTCCACGATTAAAAAACGCGACCAATTAATCGGCTGTTTACTAAGCGCAGGCATTTATCTCAGAAAATGGGCCAGCAACGACTTTGAAATTCTACAAGATATAAATCCTGCGAATCACGGTCTAGCAAGTTCCAAGCCTTTCCAAGAAGGTGAACAATTAAAAATACTCGGTATTCATTGGACACCTTGCGATGATAATTTCTCCTTTGAAATAAAATTCCGTCCACCATCTACCGACATTTCAAAACGACAAATCCTTTCGACGATAGCGAAAATATTCGATCCCCTCGGATGGGTGTCTCCGATCACGATATCTCTCAAAATTCTACTGCAAAAACTGTGGAAATTTTCCTACGGATGGGATGATATTCTTTTTGCGGAAATAACAACCGAATGGAATGCTTTTTGCGAAAAGATGTTACACTTGACGACTCTGCAAGTTCCTCGTTGGTTAGGCTTCGAGCGTAACATTCAGTGCTTGCATTTACACGGCTTTTGCGACGCTTCATCTAAAGCCTATGCAGCGGTAGTCTATTCAAAAATTGTCACGAATTCTGGCGATAGTCATGTTCGACTTCTCCTATCAAAAACCAAGGTTGCTCCGATTAAAACGATTTCGATTCCACGACTCGAGCTCTGTGCGGCTCAGCTGCTAGCTCGCTGTATTTCGTTTACTATTGACGCGATGAAATTGCAAAACATTCCTGTGTTTTGCTGGAGTGACTCGACGATCGTATTAGCATGGTTGCAAAAGGCTCCATCAGATTTAAAAGTATTTGTAGCTAACAGAGTGTCTTCTATTCAAACGAAGCTTCCTACGGCGACATGGCTGCATGTGCCAACAGAAGATAATCCCGCGGATTGCGCATCGCACGGCATAAATCCAGCTCAGCTAACGCCTTCAAGTTCCTGGTGGAACGGCCCGGCATGGCTGAAATTTAACGAGGATAATTGGCCAGTTCAATCTACGATAAGTTGCACCGAAGATGATTCCGAATTGAAAGCGTCAAACGCAGTCCACTCGCATCATTCAAATCGAGCGGAACTTTTTGAATCCTTCAATCATATCTCCACGTGGCCACGCTTACTACGGGTCACCGCATACGTCCTTCGGTTCAAGTTTCGAACGAGAGTCCCAGATGTTGCTCAAATTCTCTCTATTTTGCAAGTCGATGAAATAAAAACCGCGCACAGATTCTGGATTAAACAGATGCAAACGGAATACTTTTCAAAAGAAATCGTCGCTTTCAAAGCCAAGACGAGGTTACCAGTTCGATACTCCATCCATTCTCTCGATCCGTTCCTGGATCCCTCCGGTATCCTACGCGTGGGTGGTCGACTTCAAATGTCTGACCTTTCATATGATCGTAAATTTCCGATTCTACTTCCAAAACATTACCTTTCTAAGCTCATTATCGATCAAATTCATAAGGATACACTTCACGGCGGTGTACAATTAATGCTTCGCACGTTGCGAGAACAATATTGGATTCTGGGGGCGCGAAGCATGGTAAAAGGTTGTATCCGCAATTGCGTGGCATGTACTTGTCGGCATCGCGCCATACGTAATCAAGTCCCGTATGGCAAAATGGACGGGACGGAGTTACTTTAAATGTAGGAAGGTCGGCCATAAATTGTACGCCGGCCCCTTCGCGATTCGAGACGCTTCCGGCCGCGGACGCAAGTCGCACAAAACATACATCTCGCTATTTGTTTGTCTCGCTACACGAGCTATCCACTTAGAGCTCGTTCATGATTATTCCACGGCTGCGTTTCTCGCATCTTTCGAACGGTTCGTAGCGCGTCGTGGCATTCCATCCGATCTTTATTCCGACAACGCGACTACCTATCAAGGCGCGGATCGCGAACTTGTTACAGCGATCCGACAGACTCGAGCCGACGTAGATCTGCAGGCGAAGTTCTCGTCAAAGCCAGTTCAATGGCATTTCATTCCGCCTTCTGCCCCTCAGTTTGGGGGCATGTGGGAGGCAGGTGTTAAGAGTGTTAAGCACCACTTGCGACGTATACTTGGTTCCTGCACACCTACGGTCGAAGAGTTCACCACTCTTTTATGTAACATCGAAGCATGTTTGAATTCGCGCCCAATCGCCGCACTTCATGACGATGTAAATTCTTGCAATGCGCTCACACCAGGGCATTTTTTAATTGGTAGTGCCATTAAATCGATTCCGAGTCCGAGTGTCTTACATATCTCCGAGTCACGACTCGATCGATGGCAATTAATGCGTACGAAATACGAGCAATTTTGGAAATTGTGGAGTCTTGACTACTTGAACACCTTGCAGCAGCGTTTTAAATGGCAGAATCGATCTGATGAATTTCGCATAAACGATATTGTTCTAATAAAAAATCCTAATTTACCTCCCTGCAGATGGGAGCTTGCGAGAATCATCGAATGTAAGCCTGACAAGGATGGCTTGGTGCGAGTTGCTCAGGTCAAGACCGCGTCTTCTACTTTTGTAAGACCTATTGTTAAACTTTGTAAATTGCCGGTAAGTCCGGACGGTTCAGCGTAATCTAAATTCTGCAGGTTGTCTCCAATGATTGCAGTTCAATGTGTAAAGATTTACCCCTGACTGTCATTTGAATCCCTTGGCGATTCAACCCGAGGGGTATGTTTGGGAAAAAATTAAATTTCCGTGGTCCCCGCGCGCCTTCGATATACGCTACTGAGAGCTCTCTGTAATTGTGTACATCGACAGATTGTTATTGCGTCCACAAGGGCGAAGCGCCGAATTCGGAGAGAGTTTCCGCGTTTTTCAGAAAGAGCGATGTACACATATTGAAATTTAATTTTTCGATATAACTTTCAAAAATGTACACGAGGTACAAAAAATTAGCTTGGACATTTGTAAGACTTAAAATTGGGATTAATTCTCAATTCTATTAATTAAATTTCGATATAACACACCTTACATCCGCGCACGGCTCACATATAGCCCATTTATTAGTGCAATTTTTAAGTTCCTTATTTTTCAAAGTTCACCTTTTTACGTTATCAAATATTTTTGGTACGTTTTCAAGAATTTTATATTTTTACTTACCGCAGTTTCTTATCCAAATGTAAAATCTTTTATCGCAGTCTATAAAAAATTGAAACAATTTACAATTTTATGATATAATATTATTATTATTACAATTTCTATATATATGCACATCTGTCAAATATCGTGATTTATTTCACATTATTATTATCTATTTTAATAAAAAAAAAAAAAACACTTGCAACAATCAAAAATAAACCGCCTGCCGCGAACGGAAAATGCCAAGAAAGCACGCAATTTCCGCGAATCTCGTAATTTTTTTGAAAAATCAACAATTTCAACGAAATTGTAAATTCTTCAAATCACTGCACAAGTATAATTCACAATAATAATTTTCAGTAACTACGATAAAAAATCGTATACTGAAAACCGCAAACGAAAGTGCAATGAGAGTAAGAGTAAAGTCTGTGATAAAATTAATTGGCAATAGAAAATTAATAATTTTCAAATAGAAAAATTTTGAAATTACCGAGGATTTACAAATAATAAAGTAAAAATATTAAATAATTTATGTTTTCGAATTTTGCTCGCGGAGAGGATCTTTAAAACAAGATTTTTAGAAGAGAGGACCTTTAAAATATAAACAGGCAAAAACGTTGGAAAAATTAAAGCGCGCGTTTAAACAGATAAACGTAATGAAATAGATACGCAATTGTTTTTACTTATCGCTGTAAGCTCACAAGCTTCTGACGTGCTATACACTTTTATATAATATATACAGGGTGTCCGGTAACTAACGGACCAATGATTACGGGCGGATTCTCTGGCCAATTTGGAGACGATTTTTCCTTAGCAAAAATGTTGAGAAGTCAATAATTTTCGAGTTATAAGCGATTGAAAAAAATAGGTTTTTTGAAAACTAAACGTTTTGGAGTTAAAAGTCTAACATAATTACATTCTTCAGTTAATTTCAGGTAGAGTTTACTATAATAAAATTTTAATTTAAGGCTTAGTTATAAAGATACATAATGACAAAGATTGGAAAGTTGTAAAAAATGATGACCTTTTTCGACATTTTCGCTGAGGAAAAATCGTTCCCAAATTGACCAAAGAATCCATTTGTAATCATTGGTCTGTTAGTTACCGGACACCCTGTATATTGGACACGAGTTTCGTTTGTTTCAGATTCTCGAGAATTGAAGTAGGAACATACGAGTATCATATATCGTTTGTGACTTGCCGAATGAAAGCAAGACAGAGAGCGAACGAGATGATGAGCTTAATAGCTCATAATGTTATAAATAAATAAATAAAAAATTATATCCTGACCTACTAGTTATTGAATCTTTTTTTAATAAAATGTTTCATTATTATTATCATCTAAGTCCAAGTCGTTTAATTACTTTTTAGTTTTTTAATAATTAATTTAATTTATTCTAGTCATTTTTATATGAGAAAAATAATATCACGTATACGTTTTATAATGAATTAATATATTTCGGGAACCGAATTATATATTCTTAATAATATAAAAGTGTTCAAAAATTATATTTGACTTTTAATTTTAATTATTTTATAGCAAAGAGTTCCGAAATCTCTTACACACATAATGGGGATTTTTTTCATCCATATAATTCGCAATTAAGTATATATGTTAAGTATTAATTTTAATAAAATAAAAATTAAAATTAAAGGTCAAATATAATTTTTAAACACAAATATATTAAATTAATTATAAAACGTATACCCATGATAGTATTTTTATCGTACAAAAATAATTAGAGTAAATTAAATTAATCATAAAAGATTAAAAATTAATTAAAGAATTTAAACTTATATTTTATATAATAATAATAAAACATTTTATTACGTCAAACCGTCGTGAAATAATTAAATAAAATTTGCTAGTTACGTCAAAGTCAAGTTTTCTAAGCTTATAAAACATTTTATTAAAAAACAGATTCAATAAATATAAGTACATGTTATATATATACTTATATTTATTGAATCTGTTTTTTTTATAAAATGTTTTATTATTATCATATATAATATAAATTATTTAATTATTTTTTTATTTTTTTATGAGTAATTTAATTTATTCTAGTTATTTTTGTACGAGAAAAATACTATCACGGGTATACGTTTTATAACGAATTAAATATATTTATGTTCAAAAATTATATTTGACCTTTAATTTTAATTTTGTATTTTATTAAAATTAATAATTAACATATATACTTAATTGCGAATTATATGGATAAACAAAATCCCTATTATGTGTGTAAGAGATTTTGGAACTCTTTGCTAAAATAATTAAAATTAAAAGTCAAATATAATTTTTGAACACTTTTATATTATTAAAAATATATAATTCGACTCTCGAAATATATTAATTCATTATAAAACGTATACGTATTAGTATTTTTCACATATTAAAATGATTAGAATAAATTAAATTAATTATTAAAAAACTAAAAATTAATTAAACGACTTAGACTTAGATGATAATAATAATGAAACATTTATTAAAAAATAATTATAATAGGTCAGGTTAATATTTTATTTATTTATTTATTTATAACATCATAAAATTCTGTCCTTTCCGAAATACGCGAACGCTACGAAAAGATAAATCTCGTACATGTCGCCGGACGAGTTCATGAGCATGAGACGCTCTTATCTTGGGAACGTATTAATAGTTACTGCATTGATCACTACTACGATATGGCGCTGAAATCAGTGAGAAATGCTGGTCTCTCCTTCATCCAGACCTTTGGCGATCTGTCTATTAATCTGTGGTAGCACTATAGATTTTTCTTGACGAGTCACTGTCTCAGGCGTTGTCTAGGCTCATAACCTCAGAGGATTATGATCGAGTGTAGAGACAGGACACAGTATATATGTATATATATATAGGAAACAATATTTATTCTCCTTCGACGTTAGTGTACATAGAAATACCGCCCGCAAAAGATAAGAAACTAAAAACTGAACTTTAGATTAAAAGAAAAATGAAAAGACGTGACTGCTCACGTGTTGTACGACATCAGCAAGCACGAGGAATGTCGAACATATATACAAAAATAATAAAGAGGAGTTTGGTATCATTTCACAAGTGGTTCCCTCTTTCCTGTATTACTGCGCGCGACATGTATCGACCGAGAGAGTCACTATCGATAGGCGCTCGATAAACTGACATTCTTAACAATTACTACAGCGTTCGAAGACACAAAATAACTAACTTAGTAAACATTTCTATAGTATCGAATGGTACGAAGGGAATACACCGTATAAAAATTTATGTCGTTATTTGCGGACATTCGCACGACTCTCCAACCGAATATTTGTAAGAAGTAAAGACAAGGCAGAGTTGCTTCATCGTATTACCAGTAGAAACATTATAAATCTGGAGGATGAGGTGGTATGTCCTTCATTAAATCAACTACCACAAGTACAACAACATTGCCTCACCCATGCTATAAAAACCAAAACAGATAATAAGGAATATACAAGTGCATTAAATAACGCACTACATATAACCAAATAAATTCAAGATGATGAATATTTAGACTCTAAATCTTTAACTCCAATTTTTTCACCGCCCACACCAGCGATCTCTATGACATGGTGTAAACGTGAGGCAGTGGTGAACGATCATCAGGATAATAGAAATTGAAAAAACAATGTTTGTGTAAATAATTCTTGGTTGTTATAAATACTTTACAATTAAGGAACGCTTTACGAAATATCCCATGCGATAACATTGGTATTTACGCAGCGGATGAGGTACCTCGTATTTGGAGTAAATCCGCAGCTATTATTGCCAATACTGATGACATACAAAATCAGGAAATCACTGGATCGCCATGTATGTTGGAAAAGATAACGTCGGATACTACTTCGATAGCTATGGACTACCACCCATTATCCCGCAACATCTTATCCGATTTAAAAGAAATTGTAAAATTTTACTCTATAACCTTCAACAGTTTTAAAATAATACGTTTGATGTATGTGAACAATTTTGTGTTATGTTTATTCATTTCAAGCGTAATGGTTTCGGTATGCATCGATTTTCCTATATTTTCTCATAAGATTTATCACAAAACAATAAAATAGTACGCGAATATTATAATATGTATATGAAACGTCATCAACAAAATAATAATTCTGTACATAACAAATTCATTGATCGTGGTATTTATAATTGGCGCGTACAAGAATGTTATTCACGAAAATAACGTGTATGTAAATGACGTATCTAATATATGTATTGTATTGTATTGTATGTGGAGACAATAAAAAAAGGAACTACATGAATTTGTTACTATGATCCCCACGAATTATAGAAGCATAATACTACGGTAAATAAAACCATATTTTATAGCATGATCAAATATGCTAGCACTTAGTAGCTACAATGTTTCTCGTATTGATGCACAATCGTGATATTCGTGAATTATTTTCTGAACAGTTAAAATTTATACCAAAAATTATCTTATTACAAAACTTCAATCATATAAATTATCTATAGAATAAACTTCTGGAATATTTAAAAAAAGATCTGAATGTACTTACAAGGAAAGGGTTGGAAGTGTCCCCCTCCGATTTTAATGAGCTTTGAATATGTTGTAGTCTAGATCAAAATAGGAGACACGTATTTTTTTATAAGTGCTGAGTCGACCGTTAAGGGGGTGAAACACCTTCTTGAAAAAAATCGATTTTTTTATTTCTCAGCGAATACCGTCGAAGCGATAAGAGATATAAACAAAAGTTTCAAATAAAAGTTTTATGGTCTTTAATGTACTTCAAAATCATGTAATCAGATTTGTCGAAAATGAAAGGGAGGGGGGGGGAATTTCGAAAAATATGACATTTTGTGAGGCAAATTGTGTGGAACCTTTATCGACGGGTCGTGTGACTGAAGGGACATTCTGAGTCAAAACCATAAGTAAACTGTGTGAAAAACAACTCGCTTTTTCATTCTGTCGCTTGTTCGCTCGACAATTTTAAAAAGATCGGGAAAAATAATTACACGGCAGCTAAAATCCGATCACGAGTGACATCATTGAAGGAAACATAGATACAATACATTCAGAACCACACGGCGCTTCTGCAAGTCATCCCAGAGGACAAGCGCGATGCGGTGGCATACTTCCGGGATCAACTGTTTGACACCCACGAGGATGTCTATCAGAACACTATATTATATGGCCGAGTGTCTCGAGGATATCGAACCGCACGGTGACCCCATCCAGTCATCCAGCCGTGTATCCAGCAACGGTGACTGTATCTCGACCTTTTCTTTGTCGCATTTGCCTCCAATAAAAATCCCCCCGTTTTCCGGAAACTATGACGAGTGGGAAAGTTTCCGCAATCGCTTCACATTGCTCATTATCGGAAATAAGGACCTTATTGCTTTCGCTCGGATGCATTTCCTAGCATCCAATATAACTGGCCGCGCTCTCGAGTCCATCCGAATCATTCCGATCATGGCAGACAATTTCGATGTAGCGTGGAAAATGCTAATTTCACGCTATGAAAATAAAAGGCGATTAATTGAAGTACACGTCTCCGCTCTTCATAATTTGCCTAGTGTTGCGCGCAAAAATGCAGTCGAACTTAATGTGTTACGCGACAAGGCAAATCGCGCTATCACGTCTTTGAAAAACTTAGACCGATCATCCGACGAGATCTTAAATGATATTTTAGTGTGCCGCGTGTCTCAACAACTGGATCATGCTACGCGAAAGGCATGGAAGTTAAAAGGAAGCGACGATACAACAATTCCCACGTATGATGATTTAGATCGTTTTATCACGACTCGCGCTCGTGCTCTCGAGGAATTGACGGCTTCTAATGCGCAAACGCGCTCCCCAAAGATTACGAGTACAACTGCATCAACGATTAACGTCATATGTCTATTGTACAAAGCATCTCATTTTATAAATAAATGTACAAAATTCGTGAAAAAGAGTTTGAGTTAACGAATGGAAATGATCAAACACGCAAATAGATGCTTGAATTGTCTGAGTTCAAAACATTCAGTGCAATCGTGCACAAGCAAATATTCCTGCAGAATATGCCAGAAAAAACATCATTCCATGCTACATATTAACTCGGCTTCTTCTTCAACCGAAAACAGTGCTACATCGCACTCAACCTCTCAATTGGAACCGTTCGATACCGCGGCTGTTACTGCGCTTTGTTCGACCGTTAGGTCCCGACCTTCGGTTCTCCTCGCCACTGCATGTGTAACCTGAGTTCTCACAAAGATAGAAATGTCATCGTCAGAGTGCTACTCGATCAAGGATCAGAAATGATCTTTATCACCGTACGACTTAGCAGCACGTTAAAATTAAAACGCGTAAAAATGCCAATCTCGCTCTCCGGAGTCGGAGGCGTCGATGTGGGAAAATACCGTTAGGCCGCGCAAATCAAAATCTCGCCGGTTAACAAGTCGGTCCCCGTAGTGGCGGCGATTCTTAAATCGTTAACAAACTATTTGCCATTGACTACCATATCGAATGTTTTATGGAATCATTTAGCCGATTTCTCTCTAGCAGATCCCGATCTTCTAAGCTCCGAATCCATTGATGTGATAATCGGAGCCGATTTGTACAGCGAATTGCTGCTCGAAATTCGAAAATGTACTTCCGGTCAACTGAGCGCTCAAAATACGATTCTCGGCTGGATTCTCTCGGGCCGTACGTCAATTCCGTCTTCGCCTCAGCAAATCATCACCGTTTAGCATAGCTCGACTGCGTTGTCTCTCGATCAAGAGCTTCGCAGATTTTGGGAAATCGAATATGTTTCTAATCAAACTCCGTTTACTCCGGAAGAGCAACAATGCGAAAATCATTTTCAATCAACTTATTCGCGAGACTCCGACGGGAGATACATCGTTTGTTTACCCTTCAAAAGAGGACCTCCGATTGAAATCGGTGAATATCATACAATGTAGCGGCACGACTATTTTAATGTATTACAACGACGGTTTGCAACTAATTCCGCATTAAAAACCGAATATACCAAATTCCTAGACAAGTACGAACGACTCGGACATATGTAACGGGTATCACACTCCACGTTAGATTCGAAATGCGTCTATATTTTTCACCATCCAATAATTCGGGAAGACAGTAGTACGACTTAGTTAAGGGGATGCTGGAGTGACGACCGAACTTCGACGGATGGTTTGAGAAGTCTTTTATTTTTTTCCTTTTTTATCAACAAAATATGAGGTTAGATAAACTATAAATCTATGTATTGACTATACGGATTGTTTTTTACCTGAAATTAGAATGCTTTGCACTTTGTTAATATTAATACTTTAATTTGTACAGGAAAAAAATTTATCAATCTGTGTTGTTTCATATTTCTTGATTACAGAATAAAAATTCATAATTCTGTAATCAAGAAATATGAAACTATACAGATTGATAAATCTTTTTCCTGTACAAAAGTATTAATACTAATACTAAACTATTAATACTAAATGCGGAGCATTCTAATTTCGGGTAAAAAACAATCCGTATAGCCAATAAATAGATTTATAGTTTATCTAATCTCATATTTTGTCGATAAAAAAAGGAAAAAAACAAAAGACTTCTCAAATCATCCGTCAGAGTTCGGTCGTCACTCCAGTATTCCCTTAAGAGTCGTTTTTAACACATCTAGCCGCACGACTAACGGAACGTCCTTAAACGATCATTTATTAATTGGCCCTAAATTGCAAAACGATTTAGCAGCAGTTATTCTTCGCTGGCGGCAGTATCGATACGTATATTCCGCTGACATAACAAAGATGTAAAAGCGTACATCGCAATCTTTGTATGCATGGCGACTCGAGCAGTGCATCTCGAAGTTGTTGAGGGATATGCAAATCCTGCCTTTCTAGGCACCTTTTCACGATTTTGCGCTCGACGTGGACTACCGGAAACTGTATATTCCGATAACGGAACCACGTTTGTCGGCGCCGATCACGAATTAGCTGCGGCTTTTCGAGCAGCAATC
This sequence comes from Nylanderia fulva, assembly GCF_048542155.1. Taxonomy (NCBI): domain Eukaryota; kingdom Metazoa; phylum Arthropoda; class Insecta; order Hymenoptera; family Formicidae; genus Nylanderia; species Nylanderia fulva. The sequence continues at coordinate 370,658 of NW_028191037.1, read as the reverse complement.
AAAGATCCGAATTTTCTCAACTATTCGGCATCCCGACAAATTATGTGGAAATTTATCCCACCTTCCGCTCCTCATTTCGGAGATTTGTGGGAATCAGGCATGCCAAGCGTAAAATATCACATGCGTCGTGTACTCGGATCTCATACAATGATGTTTAAAGAATTCAAAACGCTTCTTTGCAATATAGAGGCGTGTTTAAATTTCCGGCCGCTCGCTCCTCTCACTGATTCCATCGACGACTACGAGCCACTTACTCCGGCGCACTTCTCACCGCTTATCCGGAACCTTCGCTATTAGATTTCAACGAAAATCGTTTGATGCGTTGGCAAGTAGTGCGTCAATTAACAGAACAGTTTTGGAAGCTGTGGCAAACCGATTATTTAAACACGCTTCAACAAAGAGTCAAATGGCGTGTAGCAAAAATCAAATTTAAGTTGGATAACTAGTTCTCATCCGCAACCACCAACTCTTACCGTGCAAGTGGGAATTAGGTCGCGTCATTAAGTGTCACCCAGGAGTTGACAATGTCGCGCGAGTCGTGACGGTAAAGACCGCTACATCCGAATATAAACGCTCTATCGTGAAGCTCTGTTTGCTTCCTATCGATATTGAAAGCATGCAAGCGTAACTGAATTGTAAAGCGACTTACTCTGCCGATTTATGTAATTTCTGAAATTCACAGATCCTCCGCCTCGACTCAATACAATTCGTTTTCTTTCCATTAAGCACTTCGAAACTATCGTTTCAAGGCGGGCGATATGTTAAAGTTCGGAAAAATATTTATGCAATATTCTGTGCTGTTGATACTTTTTTTGTGCTCGTTCATTTCTTACATTGTACATCCCATTTTTTTGAATATATATTGTTTCGTCCACATGTTAGCTTAAGTGATTATCGAAAACTTGTTCGCTCTGTTTTGGTTTCATTGTTCCAAACAAGCAACCAATAAACATCACGGTCATAAATCAATCTGTTTCCTGCGGATCTGACAATTATTGTTATTGTATCAGGAGAGTCGTCTACCCGACTCTCGACAAAGTTAGATATCACGCATATTCGAGATTCCCGTCGATCTTCCAAGAATTCCCTTCCGAGAATTTTCGCGATCTTTGCGATATATATATAAGCCAGTGAAAAACGGGAATCCTTCTTCATGTGAGTTAAATCGAGCAAACGCAGCGATTTCGACCAAACGTGAGCTCAGATACTCTTCAAAGTGCGATCGAGGAGAACTTAAAAAAGTTATCAATAAGACTTGTGCATTCGTTATAAAAATTTAATTTTGATAATTAAATACATCATTTTCGTGAACGCGAAAAGACAATGTTCAACTAAGAGTTTTAACAAGGCTCTGTAATATAAATATAAATTTAAAGATATAAGACAGGCAGTAAGAGCCAACTCACGGATGACAGTGCGTTATCCTAACGAAACTAAATTTTTCGTTAGGATTAAGTATCTGTGCACAAGGCACCAAATTTTACTTGGTCACGGCCAAGATTTAAAATATGAAATAATCTCATATTTGAGATTTAATTTCAATAACCCTAAATCTTGGCCGTGACCAAGTAAAATTTGGTGCCTTGTGCACAGATACTTAATCCTAACGAAAAATTTAGTTTCGTTAGGATAACGCACAATGTTCAATTTATGCTCTTCCTTACAAGTTTCTCTCTCAGTAACATCAATTTCTTGCTGATTTTCTCCTTCTCTGCGTCTTAGCTGCGTTCCTATCTCTCCCGACTTTGAACTCAAGCTCTTTCTCTTCCGGTCTCAACGCCTGTCTCGTTCTCGTCCTTCCGCTCTGCCTCTCGCTCTCTCGGAGCAAACCAGCGCCTCAATTTGCGTGCGACGAAAAAATCGCCCGTACGCAAAGACAAGAAACAGCCCTTTTTTTCGTTCGTTAAATCGGGTGTAAGGAAACTGTTTAATGCTATGCTAATCAAAAAATGCCCCGGTGTAATATATGAAAAATCGTTTGGATCTTTGCTTAACGGCATAAGCGGTCGTTCATTACCGCTTCGATTTCGCATAAAACTGTTCGTGCTTCTTCTAATGTTAAGTTCGCATTATCCATTACTTGATATAAATGAAAGTTTGCAGATTTAACGGCCGCTTCCCATAGGCTTGCTCCGACAAGGGTAGTACCGTTACCTGAATATAAGTATGTTGGTTTGCCTCTACGCAAAATAAACCGCTTAAATGCCGCCAAAAACGCATCGGTGCACGGCCTTCGTTGAAAAACATAAATATGGAAATGTAAGCCTTATGCATTTTTGCATTGCGTCGCTTGCCCTCTTTTAAAGATATCGGACCGGCATAATCTAAATCTGTAAATTCAAACGGCCTGGACAGAGTTATTTAATTTTTTGGCAAATTCGCCATTAATGCCTGTGATGCAATCGGTTTACATTTAAAACAAATAATACATTTTCTCAAAATCTTGTGTGTTACCGATCACATTGCCAAGGGCCAAAATTGTTGACGCACCGTGCACATCATGACCTGTAGACCCGCATGCATATTCCGCAAGTGTTTTTTTTCTATAAGAAACGTGGCGAGGCGATCCTTTGGCAGTAGCATCGGATGGCGAGCTTTATATGGCAATGCAGAATTTCGCAATCTGCCTCCGACTCTAATAATTTTGTCGTTGTCGAGAAACGGCGCCAGGGATAAAATTTTACTTGAACTAGTTATCCGATTCTCGCTCATAGCGCAATATTCCGCTCGAAACGCTTCCCTTTGTGTGACTCTGACTAACGTTCGCAACGCTGTTGTATCGCAATGAGACATGGCCACCTTGTCATATCTAACTTGATGTGTCTTAATAAAACGCAAGCAATATGCTATGATTCGCAATATTTCGATACTTGAGTATTTATCTAATAATTTTAAAATAGTTGGCCACTCAATAACCGTCACCGTCGTAGCTATTTTTTTTTGTTCGGGGTTCTCCGCTGATATTTTGGCGATTTTCTTGGTCGGCCAACGCGCCGTTCCGAGAAACAACGGCCCGTTCCATCACATCGAGTATTCGACGAGTTCTGATAGATTAATCCCCCGCGTCCGCCGGATTCTCTGCCGATGGTACATGACACCATTCTAATCCTTTCGTCAGTTGCTGTATCTCGCCGACGCGGTTAGCTACAAATGTCGTCCACCTATGTGCGGACGACGATGTAGGCTATGCCGATACCAACACCGTACTCCGTTACCGACCGACCAGGTCGTCAGGCGAGTAGTTACGACAAGTAACGCACAAGAAAAGACGTGCATCAGAGACAAGATTATTCACGGCTCGTCCATTGTAAAGTACAGACGTTAAATACAAGTTATCTTTAATTACAATACTCACAGTGCTCAAATTCATTTCCCTCTGATTATCGGATATTGTGGGCATCCACGTCAAAGCAAGTAAACATAGACTTGACCCCACAATTGGTGACCCCGACGTTCGTCAAGCAAATAAAGGACGAAGAAATACGCAGAGCACAGAAAGAGAAGTCTTGGATATCCTAGCCGTAAGAAGCGCAAGAGCCGATTCAATCCCACATACACTCGAGATCATATCCAAAACCATCCCGTATTGAAGCTCATCAAGGAAACGGCGACCCGATTCGAGCTACGATCAGAGAGGGGCTATCGAGCAGGACCCGCGAACCATCACACGGCCAAGACCATTTTGGATTTCATCATCCTTCGATCGAGATCATTTTCCGGACAGCGGCCATCTTTTCGCCCCGCTGACGAGTCTATCTCTCCCAGACAACTGGCCTGACAGAATCCACGACAACGACTCACGCGAGCGTAAAGTAAGTCCGTTCCGACTATCGCGGGCAATTCCTCGTATCGTTACACGTCTCGAACATAATTTGCGCAACTCTTAGCTCGTGTCGTTGCGTCGCTTTGACGCGTACAATACATGTAGTTAGAGCATGATGTCGTCACCGGATCAGTCAGACGGCGCCGACGCGCAGATTAACTCATACCGCGTGCCGAAAATTCCGCCATTTTGGCGCCATAATTCTAAAACATGGTTCGCGCAAGTCGAAGCGACATTTCGAGTGGCAAATTGTAAAATAGATCGCACCAAAGCCGATTACCTAATAAGCGCGTTGGAGAGCGAGGTCGTCGAGCATGTCAGTGATCTCATTACGTTAGATCCCCCTCCCGAGAATTTCTATCAAATCATTAAAGAACGAGTTTTGTCAGTGTTCTCGGTATCACCGGAAGCGCGCCTGCGACAGCTATTGAAAGGCCAGGCGCTCGGTGAGAGAAAACCGTCGCATCTTCTTAATCATATGCGTCAGCTAAACGGCGGCCAATGCAGCGCGTCAGTTTTGAAATCACTTTTTTTAGAACAATTGCCGGAATCTCAGAGAGCAATCCTCGTAGCGATGAATGAACCGGACCTTCAAAAAATCGCGGAAATCGCAGACAAGATAGCTGACATCAGCAATCAGGATTTGGCAATAGAGCCCATACAAGCAAAGGAGCGCAAGCCTAAAACGCGCGGCGGCGGTAATCGAAACGTTCAGCCTGACATCGCGAGTCAACTATCAGAATTGCTTAAACGCGTTAATCGAAAATAAAATGGCAAAACGCAGACGAGAACGTCCTACCTCGCGTCTGCGTACCAATTCTAAGCAACGCGACGAAAAAAATCCGACGCCAAACCGGGCTTATGTTTCGCGCATAAAAAATACGGCCTCAACGCGAAGGTCTGCCATAAACCGTGTACCTGGAAAGAAACAGAAGCGTTGGAAAACTAAATACACCTTCTCGATTTGAGGCGGTCGAAAAGGGTGGAACTCGGTATAATCGTCTCCACGTTCACAATCGTATTTCTGGTCATCGTTTCCTAATAGATACGGGCGCAGAAATATCGGTTTTAGCCGCCTCCCCCGAGCAGAGAAAAGCTCCTTCAGAACTCAAGCTGTTCGCCGCAAATAATACACGCATCGACACGTTCGGCGAGCGTCGTCTCACATTAGATCTCGGCCTCCGCCGAGCAATTACGTGGAATTTTCGTTTAGCAGTCGTCCCAATCTCCATAATCGGCGCGGATCTTTTAAAACATTACGGGTTAGATGTTAGTCTGAGTAGGCGTCGTCTTACTGATAGCACTACCAAATTGTTCACTAATGGCAGTATTAGTACCGTTCCGAACTTATGTCTTTCTACGATAGACCATTCAAATAGTTTCGCAAACATCCTCGCGGAATTCCCAGAAATCACCGGTGTTTTGCAACAGATCTGTAAAAAATCCAGCGGCGTTGAACACCATATTCTTACAAACGGTTTCCCCACTGCAGAACGTCCTCGTCGTTTGGCACCGGACAAATTAAAAGCTGCTAAAGCCGAGTTCAAAAACCTCATTGAACTAGGAATTTGTCGGCCGTCTAGCAGCCCATGGGCTAGTCCAATTTATCTAGTTCGAAAAAAATCAGGTGAATGGCGTGTATGCGGCGATTATCGGCGATTAAACGCCGTAACAATTCCGGATAAATACCCAGTGCCACATTTACACGATTTTTCTGCAAATTTACAGGGCAAGAAAATTTTTTCTTCCATCGATCTTCTCAGAACGTACCATCAAATAACTGTAGCAGACGAGGACATACAAAAAAATGCGGTCATTACCCCTTTCGGCTTATTTGAATATGTTTCAATGACATTCGGTCTTTGCAATGCCGCTCAAACATTTCAACGGTATATTCATCGCGCACTCAAAGATCTCGACTTCGTTTTCGCGTACATAGATGATATTCTTATAGCTTCCTCGTCAGCAAAGGAGCACAAGAAACATCTTCGCACAGTTTTTCGTAGACTTAAGGAGTTCGGATTATTCATAAACCCTGTTAAATGCAGATTAGGCGTAGAAGAGATAACCTTTCTGGGACATCTTATCAACCCACGTGGTTTCAGACCTACCACGGAGAAGGTCACGGCGATTCAAAATTTCCCTAAGCCACACACAATCGCAAAATTACGACGCTTCCTAAGAATGTTAAATTTTTATAGACGTAGTCTTCCGCACGCCGCAAACGTACAAGCTCCGCTCCACGCGTTCTTGTTGGATTCGCGTAAAAATGACAAACGCGAAATAGCGTGGACTTCGGAAGCTGAAACTGCATTCGTAAAGTCCAAACAGGACCTAGCAAATGCAGCGTTACTAAGTCATTCATCCGACACTGCTGAAACGCGCACAGTTACAGACGCGTCGAACACTGCGATGGGAGCCGTCCTCGAACAAAAACTATTCGATTCGTGAAAACCACTCGCGTTCTTCTCGCGCAAGTTTACCCCAGCTCAACAGAAATACAGCGCGTACGATAGCAAACTGACAGCAGTTTATGAAGCAATTAAATTTTTCAGACATTTTCTGGAAGGTCGCCCATTCAAAATTTTAACAGTCCATAAACCTTTAATTTACGCGTTTAACCAACGATCCGACAAAGCCGCGCCTAGGCAAATACGACAATTGTCCTTTATCGCGCAATTCACTACTGTCATAGAATACCTACCAGGCGATAACAACACGGTAGCAGACATCTTATCATGTATAGAAGCCGTACGTCTTCCCGTGGAAGTTGAACTAGTCGACTTAGCAAATCAACAGGCCCAAGATGACGAGCTCAAACATTTGCTCAAGTCCGATAATTGTTCTCTCAAATTTAAAAAACTAATTTGGGGAACGTCTCACACAGAATTATACTGTAAAATGTCAAGTGAAGCTATCCGTCCGTACATCCCAGCATCGATTAGAAAGTGAGTTTTTGACATGTTCCACGACCCCGCGCATCCGAATGCGAAAGTCACCGATCGTATAATTCGTCAGCGTTATATTTGGCCTAATTTACACCGCGACGTCGCGGAATGGGCTCGAGCGTGCGTACACTGCCAACAATGTAAAACTACACGGCACGTTAAACAAACCCCCGCGCATTTCATCGCTCCTGACGCGCGTTTCGATCACGTGCACATGGACATTATAGGCCCCCTGCCTACATGTCAAAACTATAAATACTGTTTAATTTTTATAAATCGCTTTTCACGCTGGCCGGAGGCTATTCCTCTCCGCGAAATATCAGCGAAGACAGTGGCACAAGCGTTCTTCGATAATTGGATTGCGCGATTCGGCGCGCCACGAATCCTTACTACAGATCAAGGCGCTCAATTCGAGTCACAACTCTTTTCCGCTCTGTTATCTCTCGCGGGTTGTAAACAAATCCGTACTACGGCGTACCACCCAGCCGCGAACGGCTTAGTTGAAAGGTGGCACCGTACGCTAAAAGCAGCCATTATGTGTCATGACACCCCCGACTGGGTTAGCGTGCTTTCGACAGTTTTACTCGGTTTACGCACCCACGTACGTTTAGACACCGGCGCTTCGCCAGCGGAATTCATTTATAGTACAACCTTGCGCGTGCCAGGTGAATTTTTCTTACACGACGACTTCACTTCTGAACCACAAATCTTTGTTGAAGATTTCCGTCAATACATGCGTCAATTGAAACCCATTCCTGTAACACACCATACTAAAAAACGCCCATTTCGCTTTAAGGACTTATACTCATTTACTCACGTGTTCTTGCGCTGCGACGCGGTCAAAAGACCCCTTGAACGACCGTATACCAGCCCATTCAAAGTTCTAAAACAAGACTCCGATCAAGTCTTTACGCTTGAAATCCACGGCAAACCTCAGTCGGTTTCCGTCGAAAGGCTCAAGCCTGCACACTTCTTATGTGACAATACTAGCGTACCTGTTGTAGAGGACACTCCGCAATCTACCGATGTATATAAAACACTACCAAAGGCTTATTCTGGTCCAAGGAAACAAATAGCTTTTAAGTTATCATAAACGTTATACACCGCAAATTTTATTTTTGTTTTCAACGCACGCGCGCAATTAATTTTAAGCGTTCAGTCATTGTAAACGCGTCTAATTTAAGCATAGCAATTACGTCAAGCGCGCCTAGTTTTAAGCTTAGCAGTAAGAATATTGTAACCATCGACTCTTATCTACCCTCATGAAAAGGTTGCGTATTATATTTATATGGCGTTTTCACTTAGAGGGGAGTATTGTAGGCTATGCCGATACCAACACCGTACTCCGTTACCGACCGACCAGGTCGTCAGGCGAGTAGTTACGACAAGTAACGCACAAGAAAAGACGTGCATCAGAGACAAGATTATTCACGGCTCGTCCATTGTAAAGTACAGACGTTAAATACAAGTTATCTTTAATTACAATTCTCACAGTGCTCAAATTCATTTCCCTCTGATTATCGGATATTGTGGGCATCCACGTCAGAGCAAGTAAACATAGACTTGACCCCACAACGACATCCATTGTAGCGCCACCATGGAGTCCGACCATAGTACCACTCTTACCGACGACAAGTCGATCAAAGATTGGATTTTCTCGATCAATCTGGCTAACAACAACGCGACGCTCAATTCCAATCGTGGTATGGAGATCGTTTTCAGCGGTGCGACTCGCGATTTAGTTGTTAATAATTCGACTCGATAGCAACCATAGTCCGATTCTCAGCGCATATAAACGCATGTTCTGTAAGCGCGCTCGCTAGCGTCGTAGAACCCGTGTATTTGAAGGCTTTGTGCGTCAATCCCGAATCCTACCTACCGCGGTACTCTTAATTTGTTTAAAAGCGGCAATTGATGCCTCAGTCTTAGCCATCTTTCATGAATGTGCTCTGACAACAATTTATCCCAATTGACTCCGTACTGTTAAACGTCCTGAAAAATTATTTTAGCCACGACGGTTTTCGGGTCTAATAAACCTAACGGATCAAACAGACTCGCGATTTCCGCTATATCGATTCCGATAATATTGTTCATTTTGTAATGGACTCACGCAATGATCTTTGATTATACTCGAATCGAAATTCGTCTGACGGTTCCCATATAATTCCGAGAATCTTATTTCCGGTATGTCTATTCAGAATCCTTGTCCCTGTATTGACCTTCCGTATTAAATCCGTGCAATTGGACGACTATTTAAGCAGTTCGAAGTGACCGAGCTTCAATGATTTAATCACTTCTTCCCGAATGCGTTTTATTCTGTTTTTGGTGTCTGCTCCAGTGAGCAAATCGTCCACGTAAAAATCCTGAAGCGCGCATTTTGCTCCGACGGGTATTCCGCGGCGTGCTCCCGCGCCAGATGCTGAAGGCACCTTGTCGCGAGGAACAGCGCTGAGCTAGTTCTGTACGTTACTGTCAGCAGCTCATATATCAATCGGCGCGCTCAAATCACTCCGTCATAATATACGCTGCAATCTGCTTCGTAAGTTATCGATCAATATCTGTCAATACATTTTTTCTACGTCTGCGGTGAACGCGTATGCAAACGTGCGAAAACGCAATAATATTGAGACTAAATCTTGCTGTATAGTCGGCCTGATCATCAACACGTCATTCAAGGAGATCCCTGTGCTACTCTTACACGACGCGTCGAAAACCACGCGTAATTTGGCATCACGACCCTCACCCTTTATAACACCATAGTGCAGTAAATAGATCGCGACTTCCTCCTCACAATCATGCGAAGAAGTCTGCCGCACGTGTCTTAATCTCTCATATTCACGTAAAAATTCTATATACGAGACCCTGAAGGCTGGTTCACGTTGCAAGCGTCTCTCTAAATTATGAAAACACTTCAAGGCTATGTCCCTCAAATCGCCGATTTGACACAACACGTCCTCCCTTACCAGCAATCTGACTATATATCTACCTTGCTCATTGGCTGACACATTTTTCATGAAGTGCGTCTCACACGCCCGTTCTTCCATCGTACATGCATTATTATTGTTTGTTATTTTCTCTACTCGCCAAAAATTGTTCACTCTCATGCAAGTCTGTCTCGTTTACAGCAACATGTAATGCGTTTGCTCGATTCAACAGCTGTGAGGCACCAACAAGTCCCACAATAATCCACTCCAACAATGTTTTTTGTAAAATTGGATGTTCCAATGTTGCCCCTATCTGACTTACGCACAAGAGTCTCCAAAATAAATCCGCTCTGATAAGCATATTGATAGTTGCCAATACGTTAAACCGTGAGTCTGCTAACACGAGACCCGTTCGCAATTTGAACGTTCGGCACGTGATAGTAGTTGCGGGAATCCTATCCGTGATCCAATCCACAACCACGCATTCCATGCGCGTTGCGAACGAATTCACGCGTGAGCGGATATTTATTCCGGCGAGTCGATTCGATGCTGACAATGTTCCATTTACTCCCGAGACAGAGATATTCACCGGGCGAGATTCTACTTGTAATAATTCGAGAAGGCCGCTCGATATGAAACTGACCTGTGAACTTGAGTCGAGTAAAGCCCGACGAGCCCTTTTTTATCTAAAACGTGGATAACTGCCGTCGACAACAAAACGTCGCAAACATCCCGATTCATAGTCGCATGCATGCTCGTGGCGGTGCAGCCTGACATTTCGGACAGATGCGTCGACGCCGAAGCGCCTTCAGTATTTTTTATCTCTACCTTTGAACGTTGTAAATGCAATAACGTGTTGTGCTTCAATCCGCAAGTCTTGCAGCCGCCCAACATACATTTATTCACTGTGTGCGTTGTGACACGCAAACAATTAAGGCACAGATCCCGACGCCGTATCTTGGCGATTCGTCGATCGACGGAAATCGACGAACTCCTTGCATGCATAAATAGCTCACCGGCGCAATAATTACATCTGCCGCGAATCATTGTCACACATGCCGTCGAACGCTTGTTGTTGATGTGACGTTGCGAACGCATATCCATTCGACCGGACGTATTTCTGATTCCCTTCTCTACCGATTCTAATATTTGGCCGTGGTGCGCAATAAACTCTAAGAATTGTTTTAAGGTGAGTAATTCAGAGTCCTTGAGTGAGGCGTGCCATTCGCGAGACGTGACGGAATCTAGTTTCGAACTCAAACTGTGAATTAATAAATTGTCCCAAGAATCAGCCGGGTGATCTAGCGCACTTAATGCTTTCACGTGTCTTGCTATGCCATTTAACATCCGCCGCAGCTCGTTCGCATTTTCTTTAGTCATTGCCGAAAGTTCGAGTATTGCCTTTATATAAGCCTGAACAACATGTTTGTTCTTCTTCTTCTTCTTCACGATTTAGTGGTCTATATAAATCAGACTTAGCTTTTCCTTGCCGGCCATAAGTTTTAATTAGGTCCACAATGGACCAAAAAGGAAAAAAATTTTTCAGACGAAACACGTCTGAACACGTCGACGAACGCCAACGGACTCAACATGTTTGTTGTTATATCGTTCTTTCAATAGGCTCCAAGCCGTAAATTCGATCCGATATCTCCAACGGTCTGATAATATTTATCGCTTCGCCGGTCAAGGACACTCTGAGATATTAAATGTTCGTTAACGTGTCATTGTTATGAATTATTGCCATAAATGTATCACAAAATGGAAACCACTCATCATATTTACCACAGAATGCAAATTTAATTCGGCAAGAGAGACGTGTGCGATTGAATACGATTTGGAGCGAGTATGACGAATTGCAGTCGCGGATCGAAACGATTGACGAGCAGGAGGCGACCGACCGAGCCACTTTCGAGGATTCTTTTTACGCGATGTGCGCTCGGATTCGGCATTTGACGCGACCTGTTCCGGTGCTTTCCGAAACTAGTTCGAAACTAGATCCCGTCACGTCTCGCGAATGACACGCCTCACTCAAGGACTCTGAATTACTCACCTTAAAACAATTCTTAGAGTTTATTACGCACCACGGCCAAATATTAGAATCAGTAGAGAAGGGAATTGGAAATACGTCCGGTCGAATGGATATGCGTTCGCAACGTCACATCAACAATAAGCGTTCGACGGCATGTGTGGCAATGATTCGCGGCAGATGTAATTATTGCGCCGGTGAGCTATTTATGCATGCAAGGAGTTCGTCGATTTCCGTCGATCGACGAATCGCCAAGATACGGCGTCGGGATCTGTGCCTTAATTGTTTGCGTGTCACAACGCACACAGTGAATAAATGTAGTCGTGAATCGGAACGGGGCTCAGCAGAATCCAACACGGATTCTTCCACTCAAATTTGGCAGACGAATGTTCTCCATAGTTTGTCTAATTGTTTTGTTTTGCAGCGTACAACAGATTACACTTGCGAAGAATGTAGCAATCGACGTTATACACTGTCGGGACTGCTGCTCTCGATCTCTTGCTAGTCATCTTGTTCAAGTTCCTTCATATTGTCGCTCTCGTTCAATGGACTTGGTTTTTCCAACTGATACTGATTAAAATCACTTGTTAACGTATGATCTGCATGCAACAGACCATGATGATGATAGCAATGGCGATTGTCAATTACACATTGCGGCGGCAGCTCGTCGATTGGCACGCCACATGATTGTCGTATTATGGTAAATATAAATATATTTATTAAATCATTATGATACAATTTCTTAAAATTTATATTTTCTTTAAATACTCAGTAAGAAATTATGAATTATAAAGACATAATCAACAATTTTTTAATCGAAATGATCGGTTGATATAATCTAATGTAAAATTCTGTCGATTAGATTTTTTTGCGTTCTTCAAACTTTATTAGCCATTTATAATGTTACAGCCCAAAAAGCTATAACTAGTATATTTATATATTATAATTATTTATAAAATTAAGTAAGACGCATACTTGCAAAAACGCTAAACGCACAAGCTTGCGAAATAAACAAACGAGGCTAACGCCAAGTAAGCAAAAGCCGAGTAAATGAAATTATTAAGAAATATCGAAAGCGCAAGTGTAGAGTTCCAATAACCTCCTTCTCTTGCGTCTAATAACCTAATTGTCAGATATAAAAAGAATCCGATTGTAACACTCAAGGGTCCAGTTAATTTAAACACGACACGCTGTGTAAAGTACTGTTTTAACAAAACTGAACACGAGTGATCAACGCAAAAACGTGTAAGCCTAAAAAGATTGTATCATTAACTATTTATTAAAACTATTATAAAACTACAAAACGGGAGTAAACTTTCCCTTTGACGGTCCCGAACTCCTCAGTTCCCATTCGGTAACGATCCCGTAACTACTCTGTGCCTCACATGCAACATAAATTGGTGGCAGCGGTGGGATCACCGAAAGATCGTATTATAAAAAGGCGTGACAAGATACTTTCCAAATCAAAAATAGTTGACAAAACCAATCGCGAAAACTGTCAATCAACTGTCAGTCAATGAAAAAAGAAAACAGTGAAAAAAGGAACGTGTCAAGTGTAAAGTCATCGCCGCAAGACGGACGAGACGGCACAGTGAGACTGCAAGGGACGAAACATCGCTGCCAAGCTGCAGATCGTCACAGCATCAAAGGAACCTGGAACCCCCGCACTAGCCGCTAAAGCCAAGTACAGCAAAAATGCGAGCCGTAATACTATTGTAAGTGCGTAATACAATTTTGTACAATAATAGGGAAATTACCCTGCGAGCATAGAAAATATTTTAAGCGAGACTACCCGATGTCGGCGCGACTCAGAAAACGCGTAACGTTTAGACCTCAGTTCTGGAGCAGAGCTAATTGCTCTCCGACTCAATCGTGTCCCGTAGACCCCGCATTGATAGCTGAACCAGAAAACCGGAATATTCGTAATAACACGCTGAAACTTAAGCGCGTACTATCCTAATCCCGATACCGAAGACATCGCGGAATACGTGCGACCACCTAACGCCAGCGACATAGACGAGGAAGAACAACCTGCGAACTGCATACCTGACAACAGAGTTTCAGTAAGGAGAAATTATTCCCCTGTATCCGTAGACGGTAGCGTCATAGGTATTTGCCGTGAGAACGAAATGAGGCTAAATGCGCCCCCGCAAGAGATCTCTGCCGAAGGACTGGACCGAGACATCAGCAGAGTATGATCAATTCTGAATAATATTGCCGCCGGGCATAATGCTGACGCTGGACATCCAGCTTTCAGTCCACAAAACGACCTACTTATTGAGCTCATACGAGCGAACCGCGAAATGCGATACGAATTAGTCCACCTACGTCACGAAATAAACGCGTGCCCCACAAATAGAGAAGTAAGTCACGCGCAAGACTGAAACCGATCACACGTATCCAACGCACGGATCGCCGCAGTACACGCAATGACGACTCTAACGTCATGTACACGTACGGAAGATCCGAAAATGACATTAGAAAGCGACGTAGCATGTCTTCACGCTATATAACATTGAAAGACGCCCACATAATGATCCCTGAATTCGACGAATCGTCACTGGAAATACTCAAAAAATTCCTGAGCACTTGCTCATACGCCGTACAAAACATAGACCCTGCGGACGAAGAATCATTAGTACAAGTAATATTATGTACAAAATTCGACGGAAAAGCTATGCAAGATTTTGAGACGCATGACATCCACACCTACGAGGAACTCAAACAGCAATTAGAGCCGTGTTATCAAACACGGCAGAGTACTGCAAATTTACAAGTAGAATTCAATTCGTTGAAACAAAAACCTGGGGAAAACGCGCATGATTTCGGACAACGCGTCGATTTACTAGCTGTGAAACTATACAATTCAATGGTTGAGTGGTTGAGGGAGAAGACTACGACCTCACGTTCAGACGCGCCATCTAATATCATTAATAAAATCATTAATAAAAAGCTTTAAATAATTTCTAAACCGAATTACGCCAAGACCTCAAAATGATCGTTAGAGCACAACGATACACGACCTTGCAAGAGACGATACTCGGCGCGAGCGAAGAAGAAACACTCTTATCACTCGAATCGCGGACCCAAGACAAAGAAAAAACCGAAACAAAATACTCGAAAAGGGTCCACACTCCGTGCATATAATGTTTTAAATGTGGAAAGCACGGACATTACGAATGCGACTGCCGCAGTAACAATCAACACGCGCTCCCGAGATCCGAAAGGCCTTCGTGAGTAAACGCACTAGCTAAGTACTGCCATTAATGTGAGAGGTCTGAACACAGCATTAACGAATGTTGGAAAATACACAGACAACCAAAGATCCTGGGAGAAGGCAAACAAAGGGGAAAACCGCGCGCCGACAATACGAACGAGCAAAAAGGAAATACCGAGTTCGCTAGTAACGGAGACGACAGAACAAAATCGCCGACCAAGGCATTAGAATATCGCGTCGCACATATAGAAAATACGCCAAATCAGCTAAAATTACCGGTAGTAATTCTACCCATACGCGAAATACAAAACGAAAAGATAAACATGATGTGCAATTCAAGCGCGACCATATCGCTAATAAAATTAAAAGAATTAAAAGACGATACGTTAATCTACGAAAATAAAATTACGCTCACCGAAGTAACCGGACATAAAATAGAGGGGGAAATGTACGCCACAATCAAAATAGGCGATCACCAAATAAAACATTCTTTTTATGTAGTAAGAATATGCCGATCAAAAATGACGGCATTATAGGGTTTGACTTCCTACAAGAACACTCCGCCATTTGCGATTTCAAAAGGCACAACTAAAAATAAGAGAAAACGCATTACCATTGCGACTCCCCGATCGGATAGCATTAAAACCGCGTTGCGAAACAATTATCCAAGTTATAACTAATACAAATCAAATAGGCATAGTTCAAGTGGAAGAAACTGCCCCTGGGATATACATCGGCAACGGATTAGTACAGCCAACGAATTTTACGTGTCCCGTTAGCGTAATAAATACAACGGACAAAGAAATCAAAATATCAACACCGACCGTAATACTTGAAGAAGTCGAACATAACATTTCAGCCGAGATAAACATGGTAAAAGCAGAGTAACCAACTAAACTCAAGACACCACGAAAAGACCGCGTCTGGCAGCTATTACGAACCGATCATTTAAACTCGGAGGAAAGACAAGCACTTTTGCGCATCTGCGAGGAATATAACGATACATTCCATTTAGAAGGAGAAACATTGACATGCACGGACGCTATCGAGCATAACATAAACACGCGCGCCGATGCCGCGCCGGTAAATTTGAGACCCTATCGCTTATCGGAAAAACATAAAAATGAAGTAAACCGACAAATCGTCGAAATGTTAAAAACCGGGATAATTACACCGAGTACGAGACAATGGAACGCACCCCTGCTAGTGGTACCTAAGAAGGCCGATGCATCCGAAAAACCTAAGCTACGAGTCGTAGTAGACTTTTGGAGATTAAATGACTTAATCATAGGCGATTCTTTCCCTATCCCTAATATCACAGATATACTGGATCAATTAAGGAACGCAAAATATTTCACAACCCTGGACTTGGCGTCGGGCTACCATCAAATTCCGATAAATGAGCGAGATAAAAACAAAACTGTCTTCTCAACGCCCTACGGACATTACGAATTCAATCGAATGCCGTTTAAATTAAAGAATGCGCCAGCAATCTTCCAGCGATTAATAAACTCCATACTCATAGGGATGCAAGGACAAATGCGAATTCTTGCGCAAAGAAGTAATTTATCTGGGTCACATAATCTTAGAAAACGGAATATCTCCAGACCCATCGAAGCTAACAGCGATAAAGGAATTTCCAAGGCCACAAAAGGTAAAAGATATACAGTCTTTCATAGGTCTCGCAAGATACTATAGGAAATTTATAGAAGATTTTTCGAAGATAGCCAAACCACTAACAAAACTCATGAAAAAAGCGGAAAATTTTGAATGGTCGACGGATCAGCAAAATGCCTTTGAAACGCTAAAAGAAAAATTAATGACTGCACCAATATTGTAATACCCGGATTTCACACAAGAATTCATAGTAACCATCGATGCTTTCGACTATGCAATCGGAGCAGTATTGTCACAAGAAAAGGTAGGCAATGACCGACCAATTGCTTACGCCAGCAAAGTTTTATCGCGAGCCGAATGAAATTATAATACAACCAAAAAAGTTACTTGCGATAGTAAAATATTTCAGGCCATACGTATATGGTACAAAATTTAAAATTATAACCGACTATAAACCATTAAGGGGTTAGACCACTGTGACAGGCGTTTTTTCAGGGTAATTTTCAGGAATTAATTTCTAACAAAATATTTATGAAACACCAGTAATTTTTTGTTATTATCTTTTATACACATTGAAGAACGTGTCAAAATTTTGTTGTCCAAAAATATATAAAATTCGTCGAGTAAAGCCGCTTCGCGTATACCTATGGTTTTCACGCATCGTCGGACGGTGTACATGATTTCGCGAAAACCAGTCGTCTGAAACAAAAATAAAAAATATGCTCGTTATCTATATTGTATTGGCTTTCGGTTGACGGAGCATTTTATTTTTGTTTTATTTGTGGCGACGAAAAAAAAATTTCTGAATTTTGACTGCAATTTTTAAGCCCAAATTACATATTATTATTAATACTTATTGAACAAAATATAATATTGACAAAATCGTCCGTCAACCGAAAGACACTAGTCCTTAGAATAAGTGTACCAAATTTCAAGTCGATTCGTTAATTATATCTCGAGATATCGTGTACACCGTGTAACGGTTCACCTTTCCCGACGCCGCGGATCGGCTCGCCGGTTCCAGGATTCGGGAGGAAGGGGGAAATTCAGACTCGCTTATTCCTTATATAAAAACAGTGGGTTTATTCAAATAAAAAGAACAACGAAAAGAATGTTTAACAGCAGGCTACAGGTCATCCTACGGGTTTAGCGGATCGCTGGGATACGTAGTGAACGGTGATCGCACGGAGCGTCCGGTGGCGTGAAGCCTGAACAAAGAACTTAAGAGCTACCCGGTATATGTACAAAGCGGGAGGATCGAACGGAGCGTCCGGTGGCGTAAAGCCTGAACAAAGAACTTAAGAGCTACCCGGTATATGTACAAAGCGTGAGGATCGAACGGAGCGTCCGGTGTATTTACAAGCTCGGAGGCGTATAGCCTATAACGGTGTCCAGATGGGACTTACAAGTTACCCGGTATACGATACTGGAGATACAACAGGTGGAGGCGCATAGCCTATAGCGGTGTCCTGATGGGACTTTACAATTTACCCGGTATACGATACTGGAGATACAACAGGTGGAGGCGCATAGCCTATAGCGGTGTCCTGACGGGACTTACAATTTACCCGGTATACGATGCTGGAGATACTAGGTACGGGGCGTAACGCCTTTATTCAAAACGGGGAGCTGTGAAGCCAACGTACGGCGGCATATAGCCTTATAATGATGTCCGGAAACCGGGAAACCCAGTATAACGACGAGAAGCCCGTCGCCCGGATGTTAGCAGGATGAACCGGAAACCGGGAAACCCAGTGTAACGACGAGAAACCCGTCGCCCGGCGGATAGCAGGATGGACCGGAAACTGGGAAACCCAGTGTAACGACGAGAAGCCCGTCGCCCGGCGTATTACAGGAGGAGACCGGAAACCGGGAAACCCGGTGTTACAACGAGAAACCCGTTGCCCGATACTAACGGTAGGAACCAGCGACCGAGAAACCCGGCACTTTCACAACGAGAAGCCCGTTGCCTGGTCTGGGAGATTTGGAACGGGACTGGTGCCGGCTCGTCCGCCGAGCCGGCTTATATACCCGTCCGGCGGTCCCCTACTCCGCGTCGAGTCCGTGGCGGGGGTACCGCGCCGGGATCGCGGTGGGGCGCCCCCGGGGTGGGGGCGGCCCGTGTGGAACGATTAGGGGCGCCTTTAGGCGCCAAAGCCTCACGTGGCGGGCGGCTGATCGGCCCGCGAGGCGTTAGTAACGGCTGCGCCGTTACAACCGTTTTGAAAAACATAGTTTTGAGAAAACGCGTTTAAAGTTTTGGTACTAGTTGTTTCTCTCAGTGAAAAAATGTATTTAAGCTTCTTACCCTTAATCTGCCATTCCTGCCTCATAAAGGGGACCTTTCTCTTCATAAAAATCTTCTTCAAGAGCCGATCTCATTATGCTGAACACGCCGAGCAGGTAACGATTTATCGCAGATACGCGTTTCGGAGCGCTTGAGTAATAGCTCGAAATTTCAATGAAAACGACTTCGGGCGGATATGAGACCTTTTGTCCCTTATTCTAGAGGGTTCAATAAATTTTGTAAGCCAATAAAAAAAATCGTAGCTTTGGAAAATTTCACAGTGGTCTAACCCCTTAATATAATTATTTAATGTCAATGACCCCGGGTCAAGACTGATCCGATGAAGACTCAAACTGGAAAACTACTTAGCTAAATGCGAATCATGTCATCAGAAGAATAAATTGTCTAAGAAAGTCAAAATGACATTAATAATTACAGACACGCCTAGTATGTCTTTCAAAAAATGTGCCTTAGATATAGTCGGACCGCTAACAGCAACTACACAAGGAAACAAATATCTACTAACGTTCCAGAACAATCTAACAAAATTTAGCGAAGCCATACCAATCCCAAACCAAGAGGCAAGTACGGTCAGTAAAGAATTCGTTACAAAAATCATTCTTAAGCATGGAATACCCGAAAAAATTTTAACAGATCAGGATACAAATTTCCTTAGCAAAATGTTTAAAAATACGTGTAAACTGTTAAAAATAAATAAAATACACAACAGCGTACGACCCTGAAAGTAATGGCGCCTTAGAAAGATCGCATCGCACGCTGGCCGAATACCTACGACATTATACGTATTAACAATCAAACTGAGATGAATGGATACCGTTCGCAATATTTACGTATAATACGACACCACACACAGCAACGGAATATACCTCGTTCGAACTAATGTACGAACAACAGACGGAACTACCGATAGCACTGACAAAATCTCCGAAACCAACATATAATTACGATGATTATGCACAAGAGATGAGAGAGAATACGGGCTACAAACCAACAGGCAAGAGAACACCAGAAAAATGAAAAAAGTAAGGCAAAACAATATGACAAGGGAACCAAAGTAAAGCAGTTTAGAGTAGGTGACAAAGTACTGGTCTACGACGAGACGTTACGACGAGGACGATCGAAAAAACTCGAATCGCTATAGACCGGACCATATATAATACTAGAAAAGAACTCCGAAGTAAATTATACAATAAAAAAAAAGGGGAAGACTATACGCATACACATAAATAAGCTCAAGCTATTTATATAAGCATGAAGAAAAAATCATCGACACAAAGAATATTAGCGCATATAAAAAGTTAGGGAATATAATCAAACGACACAAAAAACTTTTACAAAATTAAATACCTTCTTCGAACGCGAGGTTCATATTTCCCATTCTCAATCTACGCTAAGAACTGGTTGGAAATAGGAAAATATATATCTCTAAGCGCGTATTATAATAAGGAAAAAAAAATTGTTACTATCCTCTGTTTCCCACTAACAGCAAAGCCTACGTATGACATTATAAAAATAGTGGCACTACCGATTCCGGACCATAACAATATAATGATGTAACAAGCAAATTTATTGTGATAGACAAGGAAACTTTAACATATGTAACACTAGCAACAAACGGAATAATCATAACCGTAGCAATAGCCATCATAATTTATATCATTCGAAAAAACAAAAAGATAGAACAATTACCTATGTACAAACCCAACACACTATCTAAATTCAGACCGATACTAAAACGTAGTTAAAGCACGCGGTATTAGAATTAAGTAAAAAATATTGTAAATACCGCATATATGTAATATTTTAAGATTAAGAAAACTACGTGCCTCCGTTTTCTTTTCCAACGGAGGAGGGATGTTATAATCCCAAAAGCTATAACTGGTATATTTATATATTATAATTATTTATAAAATTAAGTAAGACGCATACTTGCAAAAACGTTAAGCAAGCTTGCGAAATAAACAAACGAGGCTAACGCCAAGTAAGCAAAAGCCGAGTAAACGAAATTATTAAGAAATATCGAAAGCGCAAGCAAAGCATTCCAATAACCTCCTTCTCTTGCGCCTAATAACCTAATTGTCAGATATAAAAAGGATCCAATTGTAACACTCAAGGGTCCAGTTAATTTAAACACGACACGCTGTGTAAAATACTGTTTCAACAAAACTAAACACGAGTGATCAACGCAAAAACGTGTAAGCCTAAAAAGATTGTATCTTTAACTATTTATTAAAACTATTATAAAACTACAAAACGGGAGTAAACTTTTCCCTTGACGGTCCCGAACTCCTCAGTTCCCATTCGGTAACGATCCCGTAATTACTCTGTGCCTCACAAGCACATAACAATAAAAAGTTAAAATGTTTAAAAACGTTTATAAGTTACTTATTAGACATTTATTTTAAAATAAAATATAAAATTATAATATATACTGAATATATAATACTTAGGCAACAGAGTAGTTTAACAAACAAATTTACGTACACATTGATATACATATACGTAAATTTATTTGTTAAAAGACATTCTGTTGCAGAATGTAGCTCAAAAATAGAAATAATTTTATGACATTTTTAATTATATTAATTTCCGTTTTTGCCACCTTATATAATTCTCACGACGAAAATCAAATACGAGAAAGATACGTCACATAGCGGTAAATGAAAGAACTAACAATTTAGTTAAAAAATATTTATAAAATAATTAATATAAATATTTATTTTTACATACCATAAAAATTATATGAAATATTTAATCTATGTTTTAATAATATGTTAAATAAAGATTTTTTATAAAACATTTCATAATATTTATATAATATTTGAAAAATATATATTCATTAATATACTTATATTTATTAATTAATTTATGTATCTTTATCATAAATATTGTGTGCTGTCTGGGCTGTATACTGTATACACATCCACGCGCATATCCACATTTACACACCCTCAATACACATTAAAACGTCGTTATAAGCAACAATATTCCAATTATTCATGAGTAAGACGTCCATTATACGCAGTTTTCAATTACCTATGTGAACTTGGCACTCGACTTAAAGTAAATGGATTTTTCAGGTATGCATTCGATTGTACTTCGTTTGTACCGTTTTCGATTTCGTTTGTACCCCTAAGGCAAGTTATTAAGGGTTGAAAAATCACTAGCACCCCACTTTGAGATATCGTAATTTTTAAGGCGCCGTTCGATTCAATATCGTTTGTACCCGTTTGTACCGCTTTTCGTTTCGTTTGTACTCATTTTGTGATTTGATATAGTTGAAGGTGAGATGTCTTAACATACAGTTAATTATAACGTTTCCTCTGTAATAGCGTGATTGCAGTGAAGAAGAACATAAAAGTAAGCCGATTTATAACGTAAGATTATCTTTCATATGACTAATTATTAATTGATGTTAACTATATACAGTGCATACTGACATTCAACAAGTTCTTGCTTAAAAACGACGTAACTTCACGGGGAATCATTTTATGTCATAAGAGCGATCTCAACACAAGGGATTCATGGATAAGATACCAGTCATGACACATAGTGACACGCGAAAATTATCCATTACTATAATACTCGATCCGTTATTAACGAAATAGAATAACAGTTAATTTATGTCTTAATTTTTGGAAATTGTAATAATGATGAAGACTGCGTGCAGTCGAAACGCCTATTCTATGAACTTTTTATTTATTTTAGTAATTTATTTATGTATTTAATTATTATTGTACATAAATTTTATAATTTTCTTTTTCTTGTTTAGAGTATATGCATTGTGTAATAAACTGAATAAATTATAGTTAATATTACACCTTATATTATGCTCGATAAGTTGGCCTCACAAATTACATTGATTATTTTAACAACATACGAGTAAACATTAAATTCACTTTAATTGTATATTATAAATAAATCACTAAAACATAGTTAAAAATGTATCAAATAAAATCATTATAATTTTTCCCAAATAACTTTTAAGTGACGTCATAATGATGTCATTATGAGTTTTATATTCTACCTGGGTGGGTATTAATCAGGCCTCATGTCATAGTCATTTTCCAGCTGTTGATTGAGTATAAAGAGAAAAGATTAGTTTTCGGAATACTTTAAACACGTACTAAAACCATCTGAAGTTGTGTCAGCATGTATTTTCTCGCCGTCACAATTTAACATGGCCGCGGCGAATACCAAGAAACCTTAAAAATCCTTTGTGCAACCGGCGCGCGAAAAGTTGCCCTTTACGCACATGATGGGATTTTAGAAAAGGCTCCCTTTCCACGTAGCGGTCACACAAAAGATCGTAGCCAACATGTGCAGGTCATAAATCGGCCGAGAGTGCGGATTGTCACACTCGGCTTTGCCTCGTGCGCCAAACTTCCGCACTCTCGGCCGATTTACAATCCCCCGCACTTGTTAGCTAATATACTATATCATAAAAGAACTAAATACGTAAATATCAAATATTATTTTATTAAAAAAAAGGTCGAAGAAGTAAAATCAATAAAATACATTCAAGTTATGGAGCAATGTGCAGATATGTTCACCAAAGCATTATCTAAAGATAAATTTCAATCTATGTATATCTGTATTTAAATTAAATAATTAATAAAAATTTAAATCGTTCTTATTATACTATTGGTAAGTTTTTGTATTTTCGTCGTTATTAATGCAGTCAGTCAATATTTGTGAATTATATGTATTGCGTTTCTTGTTGCAAGATAATCATAGACTTGAGACACATGAATTGCATAGATCTACCATATGATTGATATCAGTAGATTACTTTTCGTCGCTTAATTACACGTTCACAATATTTGCTAAGTGATTAAGACTATTTACGCTGTGTATGTGTGTGTTGTGTGTGCAAATGTATATTTCTCTTTAATATAAATATATTATCTTTTCGTAAATCGCTTTAATTATTTCACACTCCTCAAGACACCAACAATTCGCACTATAATATATGTATTACAATTTATATATATATGTATAAATGGAGTGCACTTTAAAGTATTCTACTTTGTAATATGTATATATTATTAACATATATTTACATTATACTGCTTATTATAAATACAAATATTATATATAGCATAAACATACTTCAATACTTCGTCAATTAATATTTAAAAAATATTAAACTTGATCCTTAATTTAATTTAGTCTGTTAAAATACATCATTTAAATTAAGATAGAATTGTAATATTTATATTGTAGATATAAATATCACAAATCCACATTTAATTACAGCTATAGAACTAATATAACTCCTATACTGTAGCAATAATATCTATGTTTATGTTTATGCAATTTTACAATGCAATACATTTTATTGCTTGATTAATACATATTTTGTAAGAAATATTTAAACAGAGAAATAAAAACATATATATATAGAATGAATATTTTAGAAATTTTGAAATTAAAAATGTAATTCGAATAAAAAATGTTATCTTTTAATTATATTGCATAATAATATACACAAAATAAATATATGTATATAGTATATATATTATTATATTATTTGTATAGACACAAATTCTCTTTACTTTTGCGAACAAAAGTTAAAATTTTAATATTTAAAAAATCCAATTTCTTTTTAGACATATTCATTTTATTAAATATTTTAATATTAGTATTTATTAATATTAATTAATATTTAATATTAATGTAAATATTAATGTAAAATAATAAAAAATTGTATTTATATGTAATATTGCCATATAATTAAAAGAATTGGCGAAGTATATGTATATTTTTATATACTTGATAATTATAATTTTACGTATTTGATAACTACTATATGTATAAACAGTTATACTAACTGAAAGTACATTCTTTAAATTATGACTTTATTTCACGCATGCGCTTTTCTTATGTACATACATATATATATGTATATAAGTACAATAAAAATGGGATACATTCGAAAGTTAGCAGCTTTCAATTAGATCTAGTTATATATTATATTATAATATATTATATAATAGAAGTGACAAAGTGTTTGTCATATTTTTTTATAAATTAATTTAGAATATGTTATATATGATAGCTGTTACCACACAGCAAATATATATAATACATGTCAACGTTCACCTACATCACACATACATACATACATATCTTAGCATATCACATGCATGAACGCTGCAAATGCACTTCGAGGGAAACTTATTTTAGTTATGTGCACATGTATATGGAAGTCTGAAATCTAGAAAGAAAAAACGAAAAAAGTGTTACTTTTTGTGGAATGTATATTTCAAGATCTCTCGATTGCACCATTCTTATTCAATCGTTGAAAGCTATAAGTACCGACATTATATAAGAAAAATGCCATTGGATTTTTTGATTAAGGCTTTAGTTCCTGAGATATCTTAATAGAAAATACATTTGACGTAAGAATTCCGAATAAGTTACTTGTGACATTATTACAGTAGCATGTCGTAACATAATCGCATAGACAGTTGCTTTTCATATACTTGGCATCTTAGTTATTAAAATCATCAGTATGTGTTTATTTTCTTTTTATGTTCCTTTTCTCATTGCCTTCTCTTGATTTTCTTCTTTTCTTTCGTTCTTTCTTTTTTCTTCTTTTCCATGTTTTTTTATTTTTATAAAGACTTTTTTCCTTCTTTCTTTTCTCTCTCTGCATGTGTATATGTATAAATTTAAAACTGAAAAAAATTATAATTTTAGGAGATAGTTATAAAAGAACAAAAAATTTAAGTATAAATATATGTTCTAAGATTGAGCATTATACCGAGTTATGAGATAAAGCAGTTTACGTTTAAAAAATCAAAATTATAATTTTTTTAATTACTTTATTTTTACCTACTGCATAATTATGATCAACATGTTAACGATTTTTTATTAACATTATTATCAATAATTAATAGCAATATATTGCATAAATGTTATTAATATTAGGTTAGAAAATTAACTTCTATTAAGAAAATTAATATTAATTAATTTAAGTACAGTATCTTTATGTAAAATTATATATGTACATAAATTACTAACTAAATAAAATCATTTATTAAAAATAGAATTTTTTTTAATAAGAAATTATTTTGCGTGTATGATCATATTTCTTCTATTCTATTCTAGAGTGATCTTGGAATATCGAATATATATTGCAACAATCTTCATTAAATAATATGCTATAAGTATTCCGAGATTAATTAATCACAATAAATAATAACTTTTTAAAAATAAAAATTATAAATAGAAACAATTAAATTTTCTTTAACAAATTTAGTTTTTTTAGAAAAAATTTATATTTTCCAAAAGTAAAAGTCGTCTTAAATCTTGACCCATAAATATCTGATTTGCTCATTAAACAACGATTTGAATTTCAACAATCTGATCCATATGCATTTCATATGACTTTTTTTTAAGAAATACAAAGAGAAAAAATTATATACATATGTATATATGTAGAAACTACATGACGAGTGTTTTCTTGAAAAATATATTGATAGAGAGATATAATTAGAAGAAATTGAAAATCAAAAACAATAATATGGAAGAGAACTTTTTTTAGATTAACAAAGAAAAACAAGAAAGAAAAGAATAAGTAAGAAGAATTTTGACCTGACATAATTCCTATAATCTAAATAAGCACACAAACAAATTTTTATAAAATCTTATTACTCATAGATAAAACTGCTTTTAATAGAAGGATCACTAATTTTCACAGTTTACACCAATGATAGAAAATCTACATGTAATAAATCAAAAAATATTAGCAAAACTTTAGTTAATAGTATAAATAAGAATTATTAACAACAAATTGTTCAGACTACATTTTTTTGAAGAATAATATGATCAGAATTACATTAAGCAATGTAATAAATTCATTGTTCTGTTGAAAAATATTTACTTACAAGGTTCCCTATTTTATGTATAATGATACATTTGCATATTTTCAACTGTATCGTTAAAAAACATTTAAATGCAATTTTTGGATTAAAGACAATATTTCAAGATTACTTGAACCTTAATTCTTTAGATTTTTAGCTATCGACTTACTTAAAATTATTTGTGTAATTAATTAATTTTAACTCACAGTTAATTAATTGAAATAATAATAAGAAAATGCATCACATATCGATATGTAATAAAATATAAGAAAATCTATAAGATTTTCAATGTGTATGAAAATTTATAGTGAAATAAAATAAAAAATTGACTATTTCAGATAGTTAATTCTGTCAAAAACAGATTTGCAAAGCTTGTTATGAAAATTACAGATTTTATGCAAAATCTGTTATCAGATAATAACAGAATGCTAGCAGAAACAGAATAGAACAGAATAGAATATTGATAACAAATTAGCGGTAGAAAACAATCAGAATTTGTGTAATATAATTGTGGATTGGCAGAAACCGAACAAGATCTATATTTCTTAACATTTTAGGATTAACAATTTTTTAATATTTAACTCAGTAGTTCTTTCACTTATTTAACACTTATTTTTTCATCTTCAAATTTCTGTTGGGAATATAATCAATATAAAACCTGCAACATCATACTAAATTCAAAAGTAAAATAACAATTTCTATTAATTTTTTATATATCTAGTACGATCCTAAAAAATAGGAGACTAAACTGACTCAGAATACTAAAATGTTTAAAATTGACACGAGGAATGAAAAATTATCTGTCCATTTGAAACACAAAATAGGAATTTAATTTTGATAAATTATATCTAAAGTTTAAAAAATTGAATTTTTTATAAATTAAATGATTTCTATTAATTATTTTGTTATTTATTTAATTACGAATTGGTTTGTTATATAATGTATAATTGATATATACATATAAGGATTTGTTGTATTACATATTAATTTATAAGAAGAAAATTACAATAAACTAATCACTTACCCAAAATACTTATTAATTATATATTCTACTTTATTATACTTATGTATATATAATATATTAATGTTTATATTAAGAGTGATTCAAATATTAAAAACATTTGTATAAATAACACTCTACGTTATTTTTATTTAAATGACTAAAAATAGCAGATTCTGCTCGGTTTCTGTTATCAAACTGTTATCTGCTTAGCAGGTTCTGCTAACAAATCGCAAATCTATAATAGGAACACAGTTTGATGTTAATTTGCTGCAAATTACTGATTAAATCTATTCTAATTAAACCAATCTGTTATCATATTGCACGCAGTTAATTAGCTTTAGTTTGAATCAGTTAATTAATTTACGAAATTTGCCAATCAATGTATGATTTGTCTAAATCAGTAAAATTCATGTCTCTTAATAAACTGCTAATAATTTTTGTTTACCTATTACATATAAGACTTTTATTTCAAAAGATGGTCAAGTTTCATTAACATGTCGATAATAATTAAAAATAAAGCCATTAAAAAGTTGATTATTTGACTATTTTTTATAATTCATACTGTAATACTTTTGCCATAATCCTGCCTTTTGTAATAATCCTGGTCTTAGGACATATTTATATATTTATATAAACTTTTCTGTTTCTTTTATGACCAATCACTTCTCTGTTCAGATTTTGAATCACTCTGCATACATATCGTATGCAAACTGTTACATCCACTATGTATGTAACTAATTTAATTTGTGTTATTATTATTTTATTGTGATTGTTTACAGCGATGTTGTTATTATCATTCGAAGATTATATACTCAATGAAATTTTAAATACGACTAGTCAATTGAGCAGCAATCAGAGAGCAATTAGAGAGCAATTATTGTACAATTCGCTATTTTTCATACAAAAAACTTGCAATCAAGAATTAATCTAATTTTCGCATGATAATGTTCAATAGTTTTAAATAGTTAATTTTGTATTTACATAAATTTATGATTAATTTATAAGTATTATGAGAACTAATCCATTACATGTATAAATCATCGAAAGAAAAATTAATTTTATAACATACGTGCATAAACTTTAATCATATCGATCATAATGATGAAATAACTTGATCGATTTATATTAAGAAGATTAAAAAACCGTAGGATTAAAAATGCGAAATGATTGCAAAATCCAATGTTCTAGAATGAAGCTAATACTTTCAATAGGTTATTATTGATATCACTTTTTCGATTTTGATCTCTACGTGTCTTACGGCTTTAAAATTCGATTTGCATTTAGTAGAAGAGTGGTCAACGTAGAGGTTTAACTATAGATGTTCAACTTGTTGGTTCATTCATCGAAGCAAAACATATTATTCTAAAGGCGCTACAATATCGCAATGAGCAAAATATCATATAGTCCTTTTACGATGTTTCTTTTTAAAAAACGTTAGAAATATGTTTTGATGGCAAAAGGTCGAAAAGGTGTTCTATTACGATAATAACTGGCAGATTTTTGCATTATTTATAACGCATGCATTCGATATTTCGGCGTAAGAAATCTCAATCATCCTTAGTAACTTAATTTAAGAACCGCATATTCACTGTGTTGTCGCTTAGGAATGTCTACATATGTATATACGTATATACATAATGCATATATGCGTATATACAAATCGCACATACGTAAAAAATTTACAATATAATGTTATTAGAATTGTGTTGTAAAATAACAATATACATCACATTGATTTTTTGTTCTCTGTGGTTTGTCTAATGTTTTTCTTGTAGCGTACAACAGATTACACTTGCGAAGAATGTAGCAATCGACGTTATACACTGTCGGGACTGCTGGTCTCGATCTCTTGCTGGTCATCCTGTTCAAGTTCCTCCATATCGTCGCTCTCGTTCAGTGGACTTGGTTCTTCCAACTGATACTGATTAAAATCACTTGTTAACGTATGATCTGCATGCAACAGACCATGATGATGATAGCAATGGCGATTGTCAATTACACATTGCGGCGGCAGCTCGTCGATTGGCATGCCACGTGATTGTCGTCGTAGTTTTCGGTGGCAGACCAAACAAAGCATCAGGACGACTAGGATGCTGCCAATCGCATAAGCTATTGGTATTGCGTAATTGTC
Organism: Nylanderia fulva; assembly: GCF_048542155.1. Classification (NCBI taxonomy): domain Eukaryota; kingdom Metazoa; phylum Arthropoda; class Insecta; order Hymenoptera; family Formicidae; genus Nylanderia; species Nylanderia fulva. The sequence goes on along the minus strand of NW_028191037.1, from coordinate 340,790 downwards.
TGCTGGTATCGCCGTAATGCCTGCAATTCCCGTTATATATGTGTATATTATACGTACCCAGATAGCCACAGTAATTATTATGACATCATTTTGATGTCATAATAATTATTGTGACTATCTGGGTATATATAATATAGAAATAATTATATAATAATCTTACAATCAATATTTTATATATATATACAAGGTGTTCCCGACCACTCGTACACCTTTTTTATCTCGGAAACAAAGCGTTTTAGAGAAAAATGGTTGAAGGGGTTAAAAAATGACTTAAAGAGGGCTATAAGAAAGTGGTAATGATTTGACCTTGAATGGTCATTTGAAGGTCACGTAAAAGTCACCGTCAATTTTTCAATTGTTAACCCCCATTTTTTATTTGATGTTTTTGTAGCTTATCTCGAGAGCTTTCCAAAACACTATTAAATTAAATGTTTTTTCGAGAAGTACTTTTCAAGTTATAAAGCTCCTTCACGTGACCTTCACGTGACCTTCACGTGCCCTTCAAATGACCATTTAAGGTCAAATCATTGCCATCATCTTATAGCTCTCTTCGAGCCATTTTTTAACCCCTTCAACCATTTTTTTCTAAAACGCTCTATTTTCGAGATAAAAGGGGTGTACGGGTGGCCGAGGACACCCTGTATATATACAGGGTGTCTAGAAAATCGCCCGCAATACTTCGGGAGGTGATTCGGAATCCAAAAAGTAGAAAAAAAGTTATATAAACATAGGTCTGGAAATAAGTAAAAATTTTAAAAAATTAAGTAAAAGTGGCTTTAACTCAGAAACGACTTATTTCCGGACCTACGTTTATATAACTTTTTTTCTACTTGTACGTTATATTGTATATATAGTATATATATATATATATTTTTTTTTTTCTACTTTTACGTTTTATATATATATATATATATATATATATATATATACATATATATATATATATACATATACAATATATATGTATAGGCTGTAATTAAAAAAGGTACACAAAGCACATCATCAGGTGCAGGACAACAAACTAAATCCAAAAGTCCCGAGCTACTTTTTAATCTGACAAGTAAACCTCGGGGAACGTCAGACTCTGATTTTTTTCAAATTTTTTACAGTTGTTTCTGATGTCAAAGTATGAAGAAATCGGTCGTTGTTTTTAGCTCAAATTAATTTTTTATTTTTTTTTTATTTTCAATTTTGCGCAAATATGCGATTTTTTACGTGTTCAAACCAGTTCTTACTTTTTACGAATAAATCTATCCGATTTTAATGAAATTTAGCACGCAAATAGAACATTAAATAATAATTTATTAATTTTTTTACTACATTAAGCAGTTTTGTGCTGTTTTTTAAGTATTTTCTAAACAATTGTTTAAAAATATTGTTATATTTTTTTGTATCTTTTTTGTTTTATATACTTTTCCTTTTTTTCTTACAATAAAGGTAAAATTCTTCTCTCGACCGTACTGACAAATATTATTTATTCAATCACAACGTTTCGACCCTTCTTTGAGTCCTTATCAAGTGATCTAGATATACATAGACAAAGATTAATACAATAAAAAAAACAAAATTACTTTACTAACAATATTATATTGGAGTCTCCAATAACTCGTCTAAGAGTCTTGACGTGTTGTCAAACCGACACTATGTTCATTCTTGACATCTTAAAATTATAATTTTATTTTTATTTTTACAAGCATGTTTCGCTTCTTTTTCTTTTTATCATTTTGTAATATTGTTAGTAAAGTAATTTTGTTTTTTTTATTGTATTAATCTCTGTCTATGTATATCTAGATCACTTGATAAGGACTCAAAAAAGGGTCGAAACGTTGTGATTGAATAAATAATATTTGTCAGTACGGTCGAGAGAAGAATTTTACCTTTTTTGAATTCTGTCTGGCGATTCTCAAATATCTACGTTCTTATTTTCTTACAATTATCATTTATCATACGTATGTTTCTCAAAATTTAAACAAAATTGTGAAAATGTTGTGTTTCATTTAATAGATGTAGTTTCTGTAAACTTCATTTATGTGCAAATCATAGTATTATTGAATCTGTTCATATTTATAAAAATTATATTGAATATTATATTATATTTGTTGAAATTATTAGATTTAAAAAAATCAGCTATATAATTGTAAAAAAAAGGAAAAAAGTATATAAAACAAAAAGATACAAAAAAATATATAAATATTTTTAAAAAATTATTTATAAAATACACTGGTCAAAAAAATTATCGCAACACGTAATTAATATCAAAATTTCGCGTAAATTTAAATAAACGTATCTCCGCGAAAAATTATCGTATTTGAACAATTTTTTTTTGTTTTAAAGGGTTAAGTCTCTTTAGTTTTAAAGGGTGACGTCCGATCGGACGTTTCGCGTCAAAAGGCACACCAGGCTGCCCATTTTTTACTTAAGAGTAGAGGGTCGTATTAGGGCTTTAGATTTTTACACGTAGAATTGAATGCCGTCTGGTAAATTTTGATAAATTTAAAATGGCGACCATAGTGACGCTATCCGTCTTTTTCTGCTTAATTTTGGCAATTTTGACGAAAGTAGCCTCACCATCGTCGCCATTTTAAATTTATCAAAATTCACCAGACGGCATTTGATTCTACGTAAAAAAAGCTAAAATTTAAGCTCTAATATGACCATCTACTCTTAAGTGAAAAATGGGCAGCCCGGTGTGCCTTTTGACACGAAACGTCCGATATATATAGGTCATTCCGCGTTAAATCAGCTACTACCCCCCCCCCCCCACCCACCCAAAATTGTATTCAAGTAAATTTAACTTTCAGGGTACTAAAATTTAGCTTGAAGCATCTAGTTTTTTATACTGTGTGGTGATTTTGAAAAATGTTAAATAATGACCTTGGTTTTGTCAGTTATATAAAAAATGGTATATATTTTCTCATTCAAATCTTTACTATTTCCTTACAAATAAAGTACAAAAATCATTTTTAATCTAATTTGATCCGCTAAATCCGAATCTGAAAAACAAAATTTCTATTTTTGCAAATAAATAATTAGTTATTGATATTTACTTCTAAAAAATAAAATTAATGTTATTATTTTTTGGGTAGGGAACGAGGAAAGAGATAGGTTAGAAAAAAAGGGGAAAGGAGAAAGAAGAACGGGGACACAGGAAGAGAGGTAAAGGAGATAGTAGAGGGGGGATGAAATACGGGCAGGAGAAGGTAAAAAGGATAGGGAAAAAGGAAGAGAGAGGGAGGGAAAGAGGGAGAGAAAGAGAAGAAGGAAAGAGGGTAGGGGGAAAGGGACTCAAAGAAGTGTAAGGTCGCAAAATGGCCAGGCGAGAGAGGAGAGGAAAGAATAATTATATATGTAATGGAGAAAGGTAAGGGGGGAAAGAAAAAGGGAGAAAGAGTAAAGGAAAAGGTTAGGAGAGAGGAAGAAAGGGAGCAGAGAGGCGGTGAAGATTTTGTTTGTATGTTAAAGGTTCATGAGAGAGACAGGACAAAGAGAGTGGAGGACTGGGACAGAGGCAGAGATGGGTGAAAGCAGTAGCAGATAGAGAAGGAGGAACAAGAGAGAGGATGAAAAGAGCATAGCTGCCGAGGGAAGCACAGAAGCGGAAAGAAGATGAAATAGGAAAAGGAGAGAGGTAAAAGAAAAGGAGGCGGCTGAGAAAATCTATGTCCCGGAAAGAAAGAAGAGTAAAAGGGGAGAAGGAATACAGGAGGGAGGGGAGAGAAAAGAGAGAGAAGTAAGATAAAAGAGGTGAGAGGGGAAGGAATTTAGAAAAATTGTAAGATCGTAAAATGGCCAGGAGAGTTAAAGGAAGGAAAGATTATATATATGTATGAGGGGAATGGATAGGGAGGGAAAAGAAAAGTAGGGAGAAAGGAGGGTAAAAGGATAGGATGTTCTGTTTCAGAGGTTAAAGGAAAAGGAAAGAGAGAGAGGAGAAAGGGAAAAGAGAAGAGGACAGCTGGGAAGTACCACCCAGATGGAGGTAGGAGAAATAAGGAGAAGGAAAAGAAGGACAGAGGAAAAAGAGGAGAGATGGGTGAGGAAGGCTGTCGAGGGAAACAAAAAAGATGAGAAGAGAAGAGTGAAAAGAGATATGGATATATTGTAAAGAAATGTAATGTAATGAAAACTGTATAAATTGTAAAAATTGTAAAGAGGAAAAGATGGGAGATTGTGAGAGGTTTGGCGCTCCTCGGAAAACGCCCGGCAACCCCGAGGGGAGTCCGAATAAATTGAATTGAATTGAATGTTATTATTTTAAAAAATGCTATTTTCTCTTTTTACTACGACATTTCTGTACTAGAATATTAACTAATTATCGTATTCTGCACAATTGCACATTTGGCAGTATCAATTAAATTTTTAATATTTTATGAAAAAGCTTTCTGCGTTTATACCGGATTAATGTTGTCTGTAGATTATTTTTCAAAACTCACATTACTTTTTCTTTTCTGAATTATTTAGGTTTAAGTTTTTAAAATTTTAGAATTTTCAGTCTTTTTAAATTTTGAAATTTTTAAGTTTTTAATTTTAAAGTTAAATTTAAAAATTTTTTATTATTTAAAATATAAAATTTGGAGCTAAAAAATAATGTATAGACAATATTAATCCTATATAAACGCAGAAAGCTTTTTCATAAAATATTAAAAATATTGTTGATACTGCCAAATGTGCAATTGTGCAGAATTCGTTAATTATATTCTGCACAGAAATGCCGTAGTAAAAAAAAAAGCAATTTTACAAATAATAACATTAATTTTATTTTTTAGAAGTAAATATCAATAACTATTAATTTATTTGCAAAAATAGAAATTTTGTTTTTCTGACTTCAGATTCGGATTCAGCGGATCAAATTACATTAAAAATGACTTTTGTACTTCATTTGTAAGGAAATAGTAAAGATTTGAATAAGAAAATACATATCATTTGTTATATAACTGACAAAAACAAGGTCATTATTTAACATTTTTCAAAATCGCCACACGGCATAAAAAACTAGATGCTTTAAGCTAAATTTTGATACCTTGAAAGTTAAATTTCCTTCAATACAATTTTGGGCGGGGGGAGGGGGGTGGCCCATTTTAACGTACAATAAAATGATCCATCTATATATATAAGTACCGTCCGTCTGTCTGTTCTGTCTTCCGCATTTGTGGACCGATTTTCACCAAATTAGAACCAAAATTTCGCAAATTTTTCGGGGAGTGTGACAATGTAGTTTTTCTAAGTTTTACACCCCGAGCCACACATCCACCCACGCAATCGCATATTTATGGACCGATTTTTTAAAATTGGTATCAAAATGTTGCAAATTTTTCGGAGATGGCTGCTGTGTGGTTTTTTTTAAGTTTTATTCCACCTACGCATCCACTCATTCACACATTTATTCACAGACTTTTTTGAAATTTGTACTAAAATTTTGTAAATTTGTCGGGGATGGCCACTATATGGTTTTAAAAAATTATTACCACCCACAAACCAATACATTTATAGACATTTATAGACACATTTTCTCGAAATTGATACCAAAATTTCACATATTTTTGGGATTGCAACTATGTGTTTTTGTTTAAGTTTTACACTACGACATACGCATCTTCCCACGCATTCATACATTTATTGATTAATTTTTACGAAATTGGATATCTATTTCGAACACATTGGCATAGAAATCTGCAAAAAATTTTTTTCGCGAAAACAGCCTTCTCTATAATTAAAAAAAAATTTTTAATTAAAAAAATCACTATCTCATTACACTCTCCAAAAAATTTGCAACTTATATATATATATAAGTTATATATATATATATAAAATTTTTTTTAACTATAGAGAAGGCTGTTTTCGCGAAAAAAATTTTTTGCAGATTTCTATGCCAATGTGTTCAAAATATCCCAAAATATCGAGAAATCACATTTAAAAAAAATTTAAAAAACCACCCACATTGTAAAACTTCCACCCACGCACTTACATATATTGATTTATTTTTGATACCAAAATTTTGAAAATTTTCGGGGATGACGACGATGGTGGTTTCTTTAAGTTTTACATCCCCACCCATCCATGCACTCAAGCATCCACCCATGCACTCACACATTTATTAACCGATTTTCGCGTAATTGGTACAAAAATTTTGGAAATTTTTCGAAAATGGCTACTATGTGTTTTTTTTACATCTCTATCCATTTACCCACTCACGCATCTACCCACACACTCACACATTTATGAAATGATTTTTTTGAAATTAGTATCAAAATAAAAAATAAAGCTTTTTACCAATTATGGTTAAAAATTCAACAACAAATAAAAATTATGTGAAAACTAATAAGAGCGAGGTCAGTGTTGGATAAAGGTACATATATATCTATATATATAAGCATCGTCCGTCTGTCTGTCTGTCTGTCTGACCGCGAACTATTTCCGCATTTATGGACCGATTTTCGTGAAACTAGTACCAAAATGTTGCAAATTGTTCGGGGGTGGCTGCTGTGGGTTTTTTTTTAAGTTTCGCCCATCCACCCACGCATTTACTCTTGTGCATGCGCATTTATTGACCGATTTTCGTGAAACAGTTATCAAAATATATCAAATTTTTCGGAGAGGGCTGCTTGTGATTTTTTTTTAAGTTTCGCCCGCCTACGCATCTACCCACGCATTTACTCTTGCGCATGCGCATTTATTGACCGATTTTCGTGAAACAGGTACCAAAATGTTGCAAACTTTTCGGAGAGGCTGCTGTGTAGTTTTTGATTTCGCCCACCCACGCATTCACCCACACGAATGCGCATTTATGGATCAAGTTTCATGAAATCGATAGCAAAATTTTCAAAATTTTTAGGCAATGATTACTTAATATTTTTGTTTAAATTTTATCCTACTCACGCGTCCACCTACGCGTGTGCGCATTTATGGACCAATTTTCAAGAAATTGCACTAAAATTTCTTAATTTTTTTGGAAATGTCTATTATTAGTTTTTTCTTTGTTTTACACACCCTCACCCACTCACGCACCCACCCACGCGTTCGCGAATTTATTTAAAGATTCAATACATATCTTTATCTTTTATTCCAAAATTTTGCAAATTTTTTGAGGAGGATTACTAGATATTTTGGAATATTTTGGAACTTGTTTCACGAAAATCGGTCCACAAATGTGGAAGTAATTCGCGGTAATACAGACAAAAGAATTAATTTTTTGTGTTAAAACAGGTTTGATATAGGCTATATGAGGACCGCGCTTTGCGCGGTCCGAAAAGCTAGTATACAGGGTGTCCCATTTTAATCGATCACCCCTTATAACTTTGCAGAGCGCAATTGTAGAGAAAAATGTTTCAGGCATACATATTTGATTGCAAGGTCAAAAGCCAAGATCACCATCTTATGTCCCCCTTGGAGCCATACAACTTTTGCCTGAAACATTTTTCTCTACGACTGTTCCCTGCAAAGTTTCAAGGAATGATCGATTAAAATGGGACACCCTGTATATCTATATATATAAGTACCGTCCGTCTGTCTGTCTGTCTGACCGCGAACTACTTCCACAATTGTGGACCGATTTTCATCAAATTGGCAAAAAAAATTTGGAAATTTTTCGGGGAGTGTGACGATGGTGATTTTCTGTAAGTTTTACGCCTCCACCCACGCACCCACCCACGCAATCGCATATTTATGAACCGATTTTTTTTTAATTGGTATCAAAATGTTGCAAATTTTTTTAAGATAGCAACAATGTGGCATTTTCAAGTGTTACACCACCACCCACGCATTCACCCATGTGCATGCGCATTTATGGACCAATTTTCACGAAATTGGTACCAAAATGTTGCAAATTTTTAATAGAAAGCTGTTGTGTGGTTTTTTTAAGTTTTATTCCAATCACGCATTCACCCACGCATTCACAATTTTTTTCGAAATTTGCTAAAATTTTGTAAATTTATCGGGGATGGTCAATATATGGTTTTAAAAAATTTATAACACCCTATTCACTCACCCACGCAACCACCCACGCATCAACGAATTTATAAACCGATTTTCTCGAAATTGGTACCAAAATTTCGAATATTCTTTGGGGATCGATAATATGTTTTCTTTTATTTTTACCACCCTATTTACACACTTATGCAACCATCCACGCAGCAACACATTTATAGACCGATTTTCTCGAAACTGGTACCAAAATTTTGCATATTTTTCGGGGATCACTACTATGTGTTTTTTTTAAGTTTTACAATACTACATACGCATCCACCCACGCATTCATACATTTATTGATTAATTTTCTCGAAATTGGATATCTATTTATATTTATATATCTATATATATATATAAGTTGCAAATTTTTTGGGGAGTGTGATGAGATGGTTGTTTTTTTAATTTTTTAATTTTTTTTTTAACATAAAGAAGGCTATGTTTTCATGAAAAAAAATTTTGCAGATTTCTATGCCAATGTGTTCGGTATGTTTCAAAATATCGAGAAATCACATTTTTAAAAAAATGTATGTAAAAGTTCCACCCACGCACTCACACATATATTCATATCTCATTACTTGTGAGGTTAGAGCGTTTACACCTCCTACTCTAGAGTGGAGGAAGAATTTTAAACGTAGTTATACAATGGTTAATTATACAGCTATAAATGAATATCTGGAGAAAATGAGATGAAGAGTTAAAGGATATGAATATTCAAGAGGCGGTTGAGTTGGTTTATAAACATTTGGATTATATTATCGAGGCGTTTATACCGTCATATCCGATACGTAAATAAGATTTCCAGTATAGTTCTCGCGTAAATTAATTGGCCTTACGAGGGATAAGAAGTCGGGTCATTGTCGTTTTAAGAGCACGAATAGTGTTATCGATTATCAAGTATTTTTGGGATTGAGAGCTAAATGTAAGACCCTGTTCTCGAGGTGCCTTGATGATTATGAAAAGAACAGAGGAGGATATAAATTTTTATTGTATGTAAATGACTTAAAAATTTTTCGTTCCGTCAATGATCGGGAAGATGCTGATTTGTTGCAGCGGGATCTGTCGCGTTTGGGGACAGCTGGAGGTGTTGCGAATAAGTTATCGTTTAATTTATCAAAATGTATGGCTCTCCATTTTAACAGGAGAAAAACTAATCGTCAATTTGGTTACTATTTATATAGGGCCCGCTTATCGATGGTAGATTTGTTCTGGGTGTCACTTTTAGTACTGATTTTATGTTTGATCAAGAGACACGGTAGTGTCTCGCGACCAGTTAAGGGCGTAGCGGAGACACCGTGTATCTTAACGCGAGTCGGACATTTGAGTCTTTATAATATTTCGAATCCTCAATAATGGCTGAAGCAATCGAGTTTATACTAGACTTAATCGATAGATTGTGTTCGAATTATATAATAAAAGTGTCTTTATTTCTGCTCTACGTGATTTGTAAGCAGAGATATATAAATGCAAAGTCGAAATATGAAAAGTTTCTATTAAGAAACGTCCCCGTCATCATTATCATCATTATCATCATTATCATCATCATTATCATCATCGACCACGCATACATAGTAGTATCGTGCTACACGTATTCACACGTATACAACACATGCGCACACATATATCACACGTACACAACACATGCAAGATGCATGTAGTGGTAATTTTGTCCATCTCGCACGTTTTACAACAGATGGCGATAGTGGCGCTCCGCCATATCGGCAGCGTGCGGGGTTATGTTGGCTAACTCTCTCTCTCTCTCTCTCTCTCTCTCTCTCTCTCTCTCTCTTCTCACACACACACGCACACACACACACTCTCTCTCATTCTCACTCACTCACTCACTGTTCGTCTTGTGTACTTATTTAGTACATTCATGATTAAACATCTATATGCATTAATGTGAAATTTACTTACAATTAGTTTACTTGAAATATTCAATCTCTAAAGTGTTTATCTTATAAGATAGACAAAAAAATCTGAGTAAATAATAAGAAAAAAAAACAAGGATTATTATTGTCATAATTTTTTATCAATTAAGTACTCTCAACTATCCAATAATTAAATAAATACGTACAAATGTGCGCGCGTGTACACACATACACATATTGATATTAAAGAGATTGAAGGAGAGGAAGGAGAAGATAAAAATTTAAATATTCACATATATTTTCAAATATTATATATGAATTTATAGTTTACATATCTAATTAATAATGAATTTCTAATTATATTAAACATATCAAAATAAAGACATACATGTATTTATCAAATGAATAAAATTATTGAATACAGACTTAAAAAATTTATTAAACATAGACTTAAAAAATTAATTAATTAAACATATTCCAAATTTAGAAAAAATAAACTTTATTTATATATGCAACAGCTTTTTAAACTAAATTTTGAAATTCTATTTTATATTAGACAATTATCTCAATCAACATCTACGTCCACATTAGCTGCACTGCAGACTACCTCTACAGCCACATTATCTGCTCCGCGGATATAGCGTTATGCCAATACGATACATTACATGTACTTACTTACTTGCCTTTACTGTACCAACTCTTGTTCTTTCCACGTAATCATGTTTTTACAGTTATCGTTTGCTGTATATCTTCCAGCAAACTTTATTTCGTGTGAAGTGTATTTAATTAATTAAATCTCTGCGAAAGATTGAGAAGATGAAGGGATAATTCAAACTATGAAGACATGGTTACATGGAAAAGACAAGAGTTGATACAATAATAAAGACATACATGTATTTGTATTCTGCTGGCATAAGGTTATAGAAGTTGATTGAGATTGAAAAATAATAATAAAAATAATAAAAAAAATAAAGACACATGTATTTGTATCGTGCTGGCATAAAGTTATAAAAATTGATTGAGATTGAAAAATAATAATAAAAATAATTAAAAAAAGGAAATATTCAATCATCATTTAAAAGCATATTTAAAATCTGTAGAATAAACAGTTTTTGCAAAAAATGTGGAGCATTTGAGCTCTAGTAAGTCTAAAAATAAATGTAAACATCAATTAATAATAACTGATGTTATATATATATTATATATATAAACCAATTTGTTGCAATATTCACTATAAAAGGTTGTAAGGGTAAGATGGCTAAAAGTGAATAATTTAAAAGATAGTTAACATAATTTTACATAAACTGAAATATTTCATAAAATAAAATATTTGTAATATTTCGAAGTTTATGTAAGATTATGTAAAAATTATACCTTTACAACTTTTTATAGTAAATATTGCGAGGAATCGATTTATATGAGAAAAATTAAGGTAATTCTATTTTGAAAATATAAGTGACCTTTAAATAACCTTGAAAATCGCCGTTTAGGAAAAAGTCTGTGTCAACTTTTTCTTTTTCGAAATCCTGCAACTTTTATCTAAATTTAATAGAAAATGTATAAAAAATGCTCGACATTAGTACACACACACACACACACACACACACACATATGGGTAAATTTATATAAATAGGGTGCTTTAGGAGGAATGATCAGGATTCTAGGATATGATTGTACACATCATTTTAAGCAAAGAAGTTTAGATAAACATGTTTAATAATTGTTCTATTCCGGTCATAAAAATATACAAAAATGAATGATATAATCTCTAAAAACTCACCTTTAAAAAAAGGTAAAAAAAGGCGACCAGTTAAGGGCACGCCATTAACAAAAATTATCCATTGCAAACCCATGTAGAATCCTATCCTATTGCAAACCCATGTAGAATCCTATGAAAAATTAATCATTGCAAACCCATGTAGAATCCTAGGCAAAATTAACCATTGCAAACCCATGTAGAATCGTACCCATTGCAAACCTATGTAGAATCCTATGAAAAATTAACCATTGCAAACTCATGTAGAATCCTATGAAAAATTAACCATTGCAAACCCATGTAGAATTGTATTAAAAATTATCCATTTCAAACTTATGTAGAATCCTACATTGCAAACCCATGTACAATAGAATTGTATGAAAAATTATCGATTATAAACTTATGTACAATCGTAACAAAAGTAATGAAATAAAAAAAAAATTGCGCCAAGTGAAAGTAGAAACTTGTACCAGTGGAAAATTAAAGTTGCAGACATATATAGAGTCGTATAATGAATCAGTAAAAATTTAAATTTGCAAATGTAGAATCGTACCATAAAAAAACTTATCTTTTAAAAAAAAAAGATAAACAAGATGCCAAGTCCATGCGCCATGTGAAAAAGAAATAAAAAAATTTTAGTTAAAAAAACTGGGAGCGCTGCTAAATAATATTCTAACAATATTAAAATTAAATTGTTACTTTTAAACTCATTACAGTTAAAATATGTTTTGTGTTTAAATTAATTAATGTTACTTTAAGGTGCATTGTAATTTTGAAACTTAGCAGCGCGCCCAGTTTTTTTAACTAAAATTTTTTTATTTCTTTTTCACATGGCGCATGGACTTGGCATCTTGTTTATCTTTTTTTTTTAAAAGATAAGTTTTTTTATGGTACGATTCTACATTTGCAAATTTAAATTTTTACTGATTCATTATACGACTCTATATATGTCTGCAACTTTAATTTTCCACTGGTACAAGTTTCTACTTTCACTTGGCGCAATTTTTTTTTTTATTTCATTACTTTTGTTACGATTGTACATAAGTTTATAATCGATAATTTTTCATACAATTCTATTGTACATGGGTTTGCAATGTAGGATTCTACATAAGTTTGCAATGGATAATTTTTAATACAATTCTACATGGGTTTGCAATGGTTAATTTTTCATAGGATTCTACATGAGTTTGCAATGGTTAATTTTTCATAGGATTCTACATAGGTTTGCAATGGGTACGATTCTACATGGGTTTGCAATGGTTAATTTTGCCTAGGATTCTACATGGGTTTGCAATGATTAATTTTTCATAGGATTCTACATGGGTTTGCAATAGGATAGGATTCTACATGGGTTTGCAATGGATAATTTTTGTTAATGGCGTGCCCTTAACTGGTCGCCTTTTTTTACCTTTTTTTAAAGGTGAGTTTTTAGAGATTATAAGTACATACGGGAAATCGCGTGTAGAGCGAGTAAAAAACTTGGTTTTATTATGAGGGCGTGTAAATATTTTAAAAACGTATATACCATAAAATTATTATTTAGTGCGTTAGTCAGGCCACATTTGGAGCATGCAACGGTTGTATGAGCCCCGTACCGAGAAGGAAAGTGTATAATGATTGTAAAGGTGCAACATAGATTTTTACGTAGAATCAGTTTTTTTATGGGAACTCCAATGCACTTTGCAGATCACGATTATGAGCCATTGCTCCTGAAATTAAATGTTATCACATTGGAAAATAGAAGATTATTTTTTTATTTGTTGTTCCTTTTCAATCTAATAAATAATCGAGTAAACTGTCCTGAATTGCTTGAGTGTATAGGATTGTATGCGTCGAGTAGGCCTCTGCGGGGTAGAAAAATTTTTTATGAAACGGTACATCGCACTGATTATGGGAAATTTGATCCAATAAATCGCATGTGCCGTCGTGCCAATGATTTTGCTAACCGGGTTGATTTTCTTTCACGGGTCAATAAATGGGTTTAAGAAGTCGTTGCGAGCGAGCTTGAAGTAATGTTTTCTGTAGTTTGTATGATTTGATATATTCAATTAAGTTTTGCGCAGATTAAGTAAAGTAGATTGGAAATTGTTATGCGTAGTGTATGTTGCCTCTAATGTATTGTTTAAGTTTGTATTTACTAAAGGGATTTAGTTCCGTTTAATAAAAGATAATAATAATAATAATAATAATAATAATAATAATAATAATATATTGATTTATTTTCGGTACCAAAATCTTAAAAATTTTTGAGGATGACGACGACAGATAGACAGACAGACGGACAGATAGACAGACAAATAGATAGATATTAAATATTTTTAAAAATTATCATTAAATATTATATATCTTTGGTTTTGTAAAATAAAAAATTGTATAAAAACTAATAAGAACGGGGTCAATGTTGGGCAAAGGCTTTTCGGCCCGCGCAAAACACGCATTGTATCAGAAATCAAATCGATAAAAAAATATTTTTTGAATTTTATATTAATAGTCGTCCTCTGTATGCGTTTATGGTGTTAATTTAAATAGGAAATAGTTTCGTCTGATTTCTTCGTGAAATAGCAAGCAAAGAAATACATATGTAACAATATCATATTGTAATAATGTTTTATTACTGTTATGATTAATTTTATTTCTGTTTCTTGTCATTACATATACTATATCCAAGGAGAGATCATTCTGGTTTTCGGAAAATTCGTGCGTTTTGCACAGATCTTTACTTAAGAAACGCTTGTAAAGTCCACCTTTACTTACCACTTATATAGTTTGTCAAAGCCAGTAACGAGTGGATCAGGACCGCAAGACATCGGACTATTAATATCGGATATCATAACTTTCAGAAACTGCATAATCTCTCCCTGGATACAGTATGCCCAGCTAATTTCCTTGAGAATTGTTAACAATTGGGAAACAATTTTCTGCTAAATACGGCTGCAAATCCAGGGCTTACTGTGTTCTCGAGTACGCTCCTCGAAGGAATAACCGCCTCTCTTCCGAATTATCAAAACGGCTGTAATCGGTCCATCGTTTAGGAGTAGGGCATACATGTGTAACGCGCGTATAAAAATCGCGATTTTCGAAAAAGCGGGACATTCTCTCTCCGGACATTGCAGAAGAATCAATTTGCAATAAACGATATAACAATGTACATATACGACGTTTTCTCATTCTTATTAACGTTGGCAGTCCGTACCTTGATCCTGACTGCCGCCCAATATACATTAATTTACCTGAGCAAAATCTCTCTCACTCTCTCTCTACACAAGTTTGGCCTACTAGTTTTCTCAGAAGTGGGATTCGGAAGCTGCTTCTGGCTTTCCGAGGACTGAAGAGCAGTGGCAAGGTAAGCCATTACCTGTATTCGAAATAAAATGTCGCAAAGATACCTTTGAATTTCCGTGGATAATCGCAATGCCGAGCACTACGGAAGCTCCGCGCTGACTTTGATTTTTCGGGAACGCATCGTGTGACGGTGTTTCGCTTCGGTTTTTGGTAGTGAATAGATATCCGAAAATGGAATTAGGCGGAGATATGACCGTGGTTGAATTAAAAAAGGCTCTTCGCCAACGGGGCTTACGAGTGGGGCAAAGAGCAAATTGATAAAACGATTAGACGAGCTTAATCCGGACCTGTAGAGGGAGTTGAGGGCGAAGCGGGGGGAAACTTCGCGAGTGACCGATCTGAATCCTGGGGACGTGCGTCGGCCGATGGATGAGAGCAGCGAGGCTGGGAGGCGAATGGCGGAACACGGACGCTCGGGAATAGAAGCTTCATGATGGATGGCTTGGGAAAGCACCTCAGCGGAGTGAGAAAAGAGCTGGAAATATTGCGACGAGAGAAGGAATGTTGGAAGAGAGAACAATTACTGTTGCGGCGAGAACTAGGGATGCGGAGTTCTCCCGCGGCGAGAAGCACTGCGTCGGAGAGCAGCGCGACCGTGACGTCGGGTGGTGTCAGAAACATCCGCGAACTGCTACCAGAGTTTGATGAAACAGACAATATATTTTGGAGGTGGAGACAGCAATTACAATTACTAAAGCATACGTACAACCTTGACGAAAATTGAACGAGAATACTGGGCAGCTCAAGGTTGAAGGGGCAAGCGCTGTCATGGTTCTATTCGAAGACCAAATACCTGATGCTGAGCGTGGAGGAGTTGCTGAAGAAGATAAAGCGAATGTTTGATCTACGTCCGGGTAAATTGGTTTTGAGACGTGAGTTCGAATCTCGAATTTGGAAAGGAGGCGAATCATTTTGCGATTATTACCACAACAAGATGATTCTGGCCAACCGAGTACCGATTGCGGAGGACGAAATTCTGGATTACATAATCGAAGGCGTGACTGATCGACAACTACGAAACCAAGTACGCATGCTGAATTGCCGAGCGTGAACTGATTTGCTGAAGGCGTTCGAACAAATTCAGCCTGAAGGAAAGAAACCAGGCGAGGTCAAAGCGAAGGACACATCAAGGATCATTGGTAGCAGAAAAACAGATCTCGGCGGCCGGGCGAGCGCGGAATTGTTATCGTTGTCGAAAAGAGTGTGTTATATGTGCAGATCAACGGAACACTTGACGAGAGTGCTCGAAACGTAGTCAATCCGCGACGACATCGGTTAAAGACGTGGCGCGTACTGTGTCGACAAATGTCATATGTCCGGTCGACCTCCCGAATCCGTATATGTTGCGTGTAAAAATTACACCCAAAGACGCGGGCGATAATTGCACGTATATCGTCGATGCGATGGTCGATTCGGGATCACCCATTAGCCTTGTCCAAAGCGACGCGATTTTATGCAGAGCATACCGCAAGGTAAAAAACGATTATCCGTTTTGCGGAATAAATGGCTCGCGATTGTGCATCGACGGCATGTTCGTCGGCTGTCTGGAGATCAGCGGCGTACGAATCGATATGAGATTTTATGCGGTTTCGACGTTCTCCTCGAGAGAGATTTTTTGAGCGACCCGCGGCTGCGCGTGGATTTCAGGGAGACAATTAAGGTGTCGGGTGTCGAAGAGGCGCGCGTTATTAGTTCACTAATGCTATCGACTGTAGCAATGAGTTAGTTGATGCGAGCATCGAATTAAAAATCAATCCGGCTATCGGCGCAGATGCGTCGTCTCGAATTCGCGAGGCATATAAGTCGTGCTATCTCGAAAGCCTG
Organism: Nylanderia fulva; assembly: GCF_048542155.1. NCBI lineage: Eukaryota > Metazoa > Arthropoda > Insecta > Hymenoptera > Formicidae > Nylanderia > Nylanderia fulva. Next base: position 324,035 of record NW_028191037.1, on the reverse strand, counting down.
CGCGTGAAAAAACCATCCCCGATTACGAGATGATTATTGCGCTCAAGCACGAGCAACCGATAAGTTCGCAGCCCCGTAGATTGTCGTTCGCGGATAAAGAGATCTTACGCGAAATTTTGGATGATCTCTTAGCGAGAGAGATTATCCGCTCGAGCAATTCGCGTATGCGAGTCTGATCGTCCTGGCGAGAAAAAAAAACAGGTAATTGTAGGTTGTGATTATCGCGAATTAAATAAAATGTATTATAGATATTCGCGAATTAAGTAAAATTACAATACGCGATAACTTTCCGACGAAATGATAGACGATTATATCGATCGCTTGCAGGGCAAAACATCACGTATAGATGCACGAGTCCTCCACGAAATACACGTCGTTCGATACGCCCCAAGGACAGTTTGAATATTTGCGGATGCCATTCGGGCTGACGAATGCGCCACGCACTTTCCAACGATTTATACACACGATCTTCGAACCGCTTATTTGGAAAAACGAAATAATAATATATCTTGATAAGTTGTAGAAATTAATCGACCAAACTAACGAGTAAATAATTTATTCAGCTTCACGACGTTTCGATTATGTGATTGTGGTCCTTATCAATTGAAACAAAATGAATTAAATTGAAGTTAACACATTATTATATAAAATTTGTTCAGTAACATTTCTTGAAATTATATAAGTCAATCAATAGAACAAAGCGAAACATTAAACATCATAATCCATCGGAAGATCGTCTTCCACACGGTGGGCGGCATCAATTTTAATTTAAGATCGATAAATGCTATTTTGCCTAAACGGACATTAAATATTTGGGATATTGCGTGAGTAGGCACGGTATTTGACCAAGCGATGAAAACATCGAATTTGTCACCAATTATCTTACATCGCGAAACGTTAAAGAAATTCAGAAATTTATAGGACTCGCAAGTTATTTTCGCCGCTTTTTTCCTAATTTTTCGGTACTGGCGAAACTTCTATACAATGTAATAAAGAAAAGCGCGACTTTAGATTTGGATCCGTCGAGAACTCTACATTCGAGGTGCTTAAGTGACATTTATCAAGTAAGCCGGTACTTGTGATCTATTCACCTTAAGTGGAGATCGAGCTGCATTGTGATGCGAGTGCTAGCGGATTTGGTGGCATTCTGCTCCAAAAGCAAAATGACGGTGCGTGGCATCCGATTTCTTGTTGGAGCCAGCGCATCACGTCCGCAGAATCGAGGTATCACAGTTTCGAGTTGGAGTGTCTTATTGCCGTATACGCGTTGAATAGATTTCACGTATATTTCGCGGGACAAAAATTTAAAATCATAACTGACTGTGACAGCTTCCGTCTGACTTTGAATAAGAAGAATGTGAACCTTCGAATCTCGCGCTAAACTCTATTTTTACAGAACTATGATTACAAAATTGTTCATCGGCCCAGAAAACGGATGAGTCACGTTGACGCTGCCATAGTGTGCTTGTGCTCGAAGGCAGCACATTAGAAAAAACGTCTGTATGTCAAGATCGTGATGAAATTCGGAAATTACGCGAAAACCTCGAGAAGGGCGATGTGAAACACTATGAATTGCGTGAGGAATCGGTATATCGAAAGGATCGAAATAGAGAATTGTTATTTTATGTTCCACGCTTGATGGAATCAAATGTGATTTGCACATGTCACGACACATAGCTATATATTCTCGCACCCTCTCGCGCATATAAGGGAACTAATAAACCCTTTTAATGCTCTCGATGACAATTAGCTAATTGTTTAAAATGTGTTGAATTTTCTCATACCTACATAGTATCTCAAAGGATAACGTACCGTTCGCGACAATACACGTCGACACATGGGTCCTTTAGAAAAAACCGTGAAGAATTATATCGGTACGTGCTTGTGATAATTGACGTGTTTGCAAAATTCATAAGGCTATATCCTTGTAAGGCTACGATGACGGAGGAAATAATAAAACATCTTCGCGATTATTGTCGTGCGTACAGCCGGCCAAAGCGTTTGATTTCCGACCGAGAAACTTGTTTTAGGTCCGAAACGTTTAAAGAATATTTAAAATTCGAGGCGATCGAGCATGCGCTGACGGCGGTTAGTACGCCTAGAGCGAACGGGCAAGTCGAGCGATTCAATCGAATGTTAATTCCCACTGTTGGCTAAATTATGTGAGACACTGTCCAAGTGGGATCATGTCCTAGAGTAGACGGAATTATCTATAAATAATACCGTTTATCGCACTATCGGCGAGACGCCGGCTCGCCTGTTGTTTGGATTAGAACAGAGAGGGAGAACGATGCTCTACGAGAGTTCATTGTGCAGAATATCAATGTAAGGTGAGATTTTGATTCGTTCTGAAATAAGGCATGCGAAAAAATAAACGATGCGCAACAAAAAATGCGGGCCGATACAATTTGATAAGAAAGGCGGCTCGCAAATATAACGTCGGCGATTACGTGGAGATAAGAAATATTGAAACAACGGCGGAAGTCAATAAAAAATTAATACCGAAGTACAAAGGTACGTTGTAAAAAAGGTACTGGATCGCGATCACTACGTTATCGCCGACGTCGACGATTTTCAATTAACCCAGCGGCTGTATACGGGCATATTCGCTCTCGACCAGATTCGTCCTTATATAAGCACGTGATAATTATTTTAACAATAATCAAACTTAAATATTTTAATTTCTGCTTAATAGACGAGCGTTAAAGGGATCCCTCAGCAAATGACAAACACCGACAAAATAGCAACACACATATCCAAACATATGCGCGTATACACAACGCACGCACACATACGTACGAAACGTATTTCTAATTACAAATTTTTATTAGACTTCTAATCTAAGTTTAGAGGATAACAGTGCTTTCTTTCGTGTCCTCTAATCCTAGAGAATGTGCATTTTTATTCGTACAAAGTGTATATGTTTCATATAAAGCACATATTATGATGAGGTTGACAGTTCGTCTGCACTTTGTACGAATAAAAATGCACATTCCCTAGGATTAGAGGACACGAAAGAAAGCACTGTTATTCTCTAAACTTAGATTAGAAGTCTAATAAAAATTTGTAATTAGAAATACGATTGATATGTATGTGTACATGCGTTGCGTATACGTGCATATGTTTTGGATATGTGTGCTGCTATTTGGTCGGTGTACGTCATTTGCTGAGGGATCCCTTTAAAGCGGGGAGCACACACTTTTGCATAGACGCATAAGCGTAAGCATAAGAATCTTGATTGGTCTATAAACGTATGCATAATAAATTCAACCAATCGAATTTCTTATGCATCTGCTTATGCGCTTATGCAAAAATATATGCTCCGCGCTTAAGGCGATAATATATGTATTTACTTGACCGGGTCGGTCAAAAGTCAAAATGACCGAGCTGTAGGCATTTTATGTAAGTTCGCAAGAGGAGTCATTAACCGGCTATGTTGTGTTGTTCGACTTTCTTTTGTAGGTATATCGGCTTTGTTGTTAAATATTATTTGTTTTGTTGTTAAATATTATTTGTTTTGTATCCGTGAGAATTGAAAGCTCCTTCGTAAGAGAATCGAAGGAATAACCGCCTCTCTTCCGAATTATCGAAACGGCTGTAATTGGCCCGTCGTTTAGGAATAGGGCATACATGTGTAACGCGCGTATAAAAATCTCGACTGTCAGGAAAGCGAGACCCCTTATCTCCGGACACCGCAGAAGAATCAATTCGCAATAAACGATATAGCAATATACATATACGACGTTCTCTCATTTTTATTAACGTTGGCACCTTGATCCTGATTGCCGCCCGATATACATTAATTTATCTGAGCGAGATGTCTCTCACTCTCTCTACACGAGTTCGGCCTACTATATTAACTTATACTGTACTTGGTTAGCAATGTCTAAATTTATGTTTATTTGAAATTATAAGCTAAAATAATAGCTAAATATTTTTGGTTATGTTACATGGCTTCATGGCATATAAATATGTATATATATTTACATTTTATATTTTTTTTATTGTGCGTTATATTTAATCTCTCTTTTCATAATTCCTATTTCTAATATTTAATACATATTAATTTAATTATAAACATTACAATTATAAACTGTATACAGACTTATTTTTATATTAAATTTATTAATTTTATTAACCACGTTCAAAGAAATTTATCTTTTGTTATACATATATATTTATTCTTATTCTTAATATTTTTCCTATTGCGCAACATCTAAGCCTATAAGAAGGAATAATCCATTTTGTATAGAAAAGAATACGCACACATATACTAAGTGAATCGCCATTTTTGTCAGAAATTTTCGCTAAGAAGTTGATATATTGGTCTAGTTTACACCGAGCACTTGATATATCAAATAATTAATAACTACCCAGTGAGAAATGATGGTCGAATCGATGTCAATTCGTTGTTGAATTGATGGCAAATTCGTCGAATCGATGTCGAATCGATGATGATTCGACCAATCATTTCTCACTGGGTAATAAATTAGTTTAGTTAATTCAGATATAGACATACATATATCAGCAAATTGCCTGCATAATAATAACATTTTAAAATTGAAAATGCTTGCATACACATTAACAGATGCGTCCTCATTTAACATGAGTATTATCAGCAAGTGAAAGGACCTTCTAATGCTGTGAAAGTAGCGAAAATATGCTGCTTATTTTGTCAGAAATATAATAATTGCAGTTGTGCGTTTATAATATATAGTAAAACATATTGCTATTTTATAAAATATACAAAGTATATGTTAACAATATGACATCATAAAGCATAATTAAAATTTATTAAAATAATTCGTAATTTTATGCTGTTCTAATTGTATTACAAAGTATATATAAAATATTTGCATACTATGTTCAGCATACCTGTCTATCTAGATATTTAATTATCAGCTCAAATTGACTACAAGTAGAAAAACTATTTATTAAATTATAAGATATTAAAAGTTGACTTGCAAATCTTAAAAATTAGTATGATCATTATTTATATATTTTATAATAAGTCAGAAAATATAACATCTATATGGAAAAGAGATAAACAGTTCAAAGAGAAAGTATGTTATATAAAATTTAAGAATAGAAATAGAAAATCACATGCAATCAAATAAATAGAGACGTATATTGATGAATTACACTTCATCCCGGCATGCTTTCCGGTTTCAAATGTAATTATTGTATTCTCGAGTAAAATAATGTAATTAAATCTTCGATTTAATAATTGGAATAATTTAAAATGTCACAAATAAAACTTATTAATCTTCAATTCTATAGTCATACTCTCTTAATCATATATGTATGTATTTTAATTTTAGAAACATAATTTAAAGCTAAATTACGAAATACATTTTGATTTTTATATCCAAAAATGCTAAATAATAATAAAAATGTAACAGATCCTATTTTACTTATAAAGAAAGAGTCGAAATTGTACCTCACCAATTTTGATGGACTTTGGATTTATGTAGTAGCTATAAAAAATAAAAGATCTTTATTTTTATTATACGAGCGTTTAAAATTTTAAAACAACCGTTTTAACTTATATATGTAAAATAAGGCTAGTAATTCTGCTTTTATTTCTGCTTATATTTTGCATTAGTACAATAGTGCTATAAAATTATTTTTATTATATCGAAATATCTACATTACTGTAAAAAGAATATGTATATCTCTCTACTCTTTAACACAAATAACTTTTGTAAATCGCTATATTCGCAATAGAATTTAATTAAAACCATTCAATTTTATATATATTTGTTATAGTTTATCTGCTTTAGTTTAGAAGATAATAAAAAATAAACGATTTATGCTGGAAAACCCCTCTGTATAGTAAGCAAATTGACAGAACTTAGAAATATAAAATTTTGTTTAAAAAATTATTTAAAAATTATTTAATATTGACATATAACATTTTGATATTTGTAGTAAAAATGTTATAATTATTTGTTCATAATACAAAAATTACTTTATACAAGACATTTAATTCACGAATATCATCTTTATACGATCAATATGTTCTAAAAATATTGGAATCTATATAAACTGTTTTTTATCACTATTTTTAGTTACTTAAAAATTTTATTTGAAATATATATCTATAACAATTTTTACGTTATTAATATCTATTACATTATTTATTAGTATATGCTTATATTATCATTTTAAAATAAATATATATTTATTCTTATATAGAGTGGCTCACATAACTCTTAACAACTTCATATTTCTAAACTAGGTCATCGAGTTTAAAGGTTAAAAGTTTAAATTAAGAGTTTAAATGGATTTCTTCAAATTAAATGGATATCTCTATATCTTGCGTAGCAGTTAACGATAAAATTTTTAATAGAACATTAAATTCTATATAAAATTATATTTTCTAACTTAATTTTATCTAAAACATTTTAGATGTTTCTATGAAAAATAATAACGATTAAGCAGGTTTCGACTTATAGTTACTCGAAACGCTCGAAATCACAATCAAATAATACCCTATCCTAACTTACCCAGCAAGAAATGATGGTCGATGTCAAATTGATCGATGACAATTGACGTCGATTCGACCATCATTTTTCTCTGGGTACTTAATTTATTAAATGCCCAAAATGTTCATCAGTCCCAACCCCACCAACACATTAACGTTATGTAAACGTTTAATAAACGTTTTTCGTTTGTTAACTTGCCAAATGGTTTGTTCCCTTAACGATGAAAACGTCCTTGTAGAAAAGTAAAAATCCAAAGACTTATATCACTTGAAGAATTGTGAGTCTTTATATTTTTTAGTGCACAGAGAATATTGATGTGCCCAATTTTTGCAATATTATAAAACTCTATTGAATAAGCCTCAATAATGAATGGTAATGGTGGGTTTACAATGAACTTAACGTAAAGGAAATGCGACGCGACGTGAAATAACGTGAAGTAAACTTAACGATAAAGTATGTTTGTCTAATTACGATCGCCGTAATCTACCATTCAATGTTTCGGCCACAATCTTCCATGCGGAGTCTTTTATGCCGGGATTTTTGAATCCGGCATGTCCCTTGTCGCATATATTTCGGGATGCGCGCGAACACATTCTATCAATAACGTGTCATTGATTGACATCTTCTATTGCTATAACGCTTCGAATGCGCAACATAAGTCAAATGTCAAATTCTTGAACTCGAGTGTAGCAAACATAAGAAAAAACAATAAAAAGTTACATTGAAATATTTTCAATGTAATTTTAAATAGAATAAATAAAATAATTTAATTAATTAATAATTATAAATAATTATAATTAAAATAATAATATAATAATAATATAATAATATAATAATAATAATATTAATATTATTTTTATTTTTAATATTATTATTATTATTATAACACGACGCAAGGCTTGTGACTGGCAAAGCTTGACATCGCGTTAAGTTCTAATACTTCACGTTGCATTACGTAAAGTCGATCGTAATTAGCCGCATATAAAACAATGTGTTTTAGGTTTTACGTAACTTTACATCTCGTCGCGTTCCGTTACGTTAAGTTCATTATAAACCCGTTTTAAGTATTATATATAACGTTTGACTAGATAGACATTCACATGTTTTATGAACGTTAAGGTTCGAACGTTCCTGAAACGCTTATATGTATAACGTTATGTGTTGGTGGGAAAGCGCTTCAAGTAATTAACTGTCATATTTTTTTCACGAAATATCTGACAAAAAATATTTGCATCTTTTATTTTTAACTATTTTATATATCCAAAATCTATCAAAGTCAATGAAATAATTCCGTCTTTTTCTTGTCAATAGTGTTTATTGTTATCTAAATAAAATTATATAAATTATTATCTAGATGAAACTTTAGCGTCATCTTATCTTTATATAAATAATGAAAATATGTATTATCTGTGTCTGCATCTTAGATGAAAAAAAATATTATCTTTACTAAATTATCTAGAATAATTTTCAGATAATTTTGGTTTAGAATCATAGCACATAAAAATACTGAAATAATAGAACTTAAGTAGTAAGCGAAAAAATTTATAAATAACAATATGAATACATATATTTTTATATTCTTTTTCTAATTTTTTTTTATAATTGTGTTTACATAAGCAATCTTAAAAATAATATTATCTTAAAATTATTTAGATGAATTGCCATATAATTTTATTTTTTATCTAGATATATTTATTAAAACAAAATCATCTTTATCTTATATCTAAGATATAGATGATTTTGATATTTTTATTTCATCTTTATCTAGCTAATTTTAAGATCATCTAAGCACAACACTGCTTGTCAATAAAGTTTATGAAAGAGTCGTATAATATAAGAGATATTAGAATTACACACATATATAATACACATTCCAACTAGCTGTAATATGGTATGATTGTGCAATATTGTGAGTGAACTCACGTGATAAGGGGAGATCATAACATGCCGGATCATCTGGAAGCTTCATGAAGGGGGCTCAGACGGCCACGAATACAAAGCACAGAGAGAGAAGAAGCATGGCAGAAGAGACTCCAGCCAGTGCTGGTGACAATGGGGCTGATGCTGCACCTGCGACACCATACAATCATTCACACACGCAATCCTATCATTCTCTCACCTTGTACATACGTCTACATTTACTACTACTTACCTAGAGAAAATTACAACGCTCTGTTATTAGCTCCGAAACACTATGTTAATATTTAAAAATTGTGATTTATTATCCCGATATATCTCATATTTATAAAACGCGGAAATCAAATGTAATTAAAGAGTATTTTGCTGATTATGGATGTATCAAGAAATAAATTAGATAGACCAAAAAGTTGTAGATTATAGAGATCTTATGTTTTCTTTATATGAAGCATTAATATCTTCTGATAAAAACAAGTGTAAAAAATGTACAAAATATTAATTACTGGATGTAATATATTATAATTATTTCCATGTTTAGTTGCGTCGTATAATAAAAATTTGTGTAATAACATCGACAAAAAGATAAATTATTTTTTATTTAGAAAAATAATAAATATATTAATAAAGTAAGGAAACATATCAAATATCTTGATTAATTCTAAATGTACTTATATTATACATAATCGACACACTTTTTTTTTAATAATTATTTTAATAAAAACGTTGAAAAAAGTGGAAATATATAAATTGATTTAGATTAACATACAAAATGTGTACCTCTTTATTGTAAAGAAAATAAACATAATTTTTATTTATAATAAAATGTAAGAATTTATAAGCGATAAATTATTATTAGGTTTTAAAAGCTTTTAAATATTTGACATATTTTTCTCTATTTTATCAATTTTTTTATTCAACTTTTTTACATGTCAAAACAAAAAATACTTTATTTGTCAATATTACCATAACAATTTTCACTATACGAAGTAAATAAAGATGAAAAAAAATTTATTTTGACAACTGACGTATGCCGTAATATCTCTAATGTAGAAATAGATTCTCTATAGAAGCACAATAATTCTTTTTATGAAATATCTTATAAAAAATAATTTTTCCTTAACAAAAATATTATATATTTGTTTAGTAATCTTGACATTATGAAAAGAACCCAGAATATTAAATGTGACTTTTAATGTTTGTGATTTCACCACGTCTGAGAGCGCAAAATTGCTTTTGTAATTCATGAAACGTTAATCGCTAATAATTTAAAAACTATTATATAATTCGACATTTTTGTATTAAAATTGTTGTTTCAGAATCTAAAGAATTCACCTTCAAAAATTACAGAAATTTTATAAGATATCCTATTTATAATTTTATTGTTAATTTATATATAATGTTTTAATTTTAAAATTTTTTGTATTTAAAAATATTTGCATACTATTATAACGTGTGTTCCGATATATTTTATTTATTAATAAAAAAAGAAAATGTTAAACAGTTTGTTTTATATTAGGTAATCACATTTTTATTTCTGAATATGATAGAGGGGAGAGAAAGAGAGAGAGAGAGAGAGAGAGAGAGAGAGAGAGAGAGAGAGAGAGAGAGAGAGAGAGAGAGAGAGAGAGAGAGAGAGAGAGAGAGAGAGAGAAGAGAGAGAGAAGAAAAAGATGAAGGAAAAGGAGAAAAAGAGGAAAAAAAGAAAAAAAGGAAATGAAAAGAGAATAGAAAGGGAAAAAGAAAAAATGATAGGGAGAAGAAATGAAAGAATGGGAAGGTAAACTAAAAAGGGATAAGAAAGGAGAAGAGAAGAGTCGAAAGAAGAAGAAAAGGAAAAAAAGAATGCTAAAGGGAAGGAAGGGAGAGTATCTGAACAATTAATTGGAGATGTACGTTGTTTTATTTGATTAATCCGAATTGTCATATCCGAAAGGTTCATGCTGATTTTAGTGCTCTTAATTTATTTAGTGATTTAAATGAATAATCAAACTAACAATGCTGATATGAAGGATCAATCTGAAAAGGTGTTACGATACACAAAGACAATACACTTCGAAATCTTTGTAGAACATGTCTATTGAATAGTCCAGAGGAGATTACACTGAATATTAGTAGAGTATAGTTCACGTATAGAAAGAAAAAGGAGAAGAGAGTATAAGTCGTAATGAAAGCAAAAAGATAAACATTGAATCACACCGCTTATTGAAATGCTTCTGTTAACACAGGTTGTGTTCTAACGTTAGCGAAACTTACAATTCTCTTCGTCCGACGTATCGTCCGGCCCGCAATTATCAATGTTATTGCATCGTAGCGATTCGTCGATGCAATATTTACTTTTGCTGCATAGAAATTGACCTTGACACTCTGTATCCGTGTTTACTTCGGTCCACACTGCTCGAAAGCCTTGTTGTCCTACCGCTTTATCGGCCGATATAAAACTATAATGCAAAAATATATATATATATATATATATATATATATATATATATATATATAGTATAAAGCTTTGAAAAAGCTTTTCTTACTCATTTGAGCCGTACCTAAGCCGCATATTATTATCCTCCGAAAGATAACTCCATTTTGTATCGGAACTTTTAACGCCACAGAGCTCGTACGGAGTCGATGTCAATGAATACCACATACGTAACACGGCTGCGGGGCAACCTCGTGCTGAAAATTATTAATAAAATGCCAATAAATTAATAGTTTCTAATGTGATTTGTCTATAATGTAAAAATTAATATATGTAAAACTTATAATATAAAAAATCTTTATTGTGAATTTATTATAATATAAGAAAAGTAGAAAAAAAGTATAAGAAAAAAGAGAGAAAGAGAAAAAGAGAAACAGAATGGGAAGGGGGGGGGGAGAGAGAGAGAGAGAGAAGGAAAGATAAAAAGGGTGACAGAGAGAGTACTCTTAAATCAAGTATATCGTTATTTCTTATTTAATTAAGCGTTGCATTTTAGCAAAGCTGATACTTATTGCTAGTCAATTCAATTATAATCTACTTAAACCCATAATCTATGTTTAATTATATTCAATGGTATTTTTATTTATTAAATCGGTTAATATTGCGGCCTTATAATTAAAAATATTTCAATTTTGAAAAATTAAAAAATAAAATTTTTTTTTAAATTTTGATGATTTTCATAAATAAGGTAAAATATATTATAAATTTCAAACCTAAAATTATTGAATGTAACAATACAAAAGTAATATATTAAATATAAATAATGTTAATATATGAAATTTAAGTAATTACTAGATTTAGATATAAATAATTTTATTTTTTTATAAATTTTTCTAATTTTTAATTCTTCTTTTATAGATAAATATATCAATTATTGTAATCCATTTCTCTCAGTAAAGTTTTTCTATTAAAAAAAATGTTAAAAAATTGGAATACTATTATTAAAATTATAAAATATTGTCTAATAGAAAACAGTCTATGGGTCTACATTTATTTTATCTTAAATTTTTAGAGCCAAAAACACATAATATATCAATTTTAAATACCTTTCGTTAAAATTTTCACAAAAATTAGTGTTATTAATATATATCAAATTAATATATATCAAATTTTCACAAAAAGAAGTGTTATTAATATATATCAAATTAATTAATTTTATTCATTAATTAATTATAATAATAAATTTATATATTACCTAATTGATCACCTTCCACAGAAAAAATCTCAAAATTCAAGAGTATTTGTTGATTCGGTCGAACTCTTATAAACCAGTTGCAAGTTTTGCTAGCTAGGTTTCTCGCCGGACCGTCATACTTATTCGGAAAATTCGGACTGGTTATTATACCATAATTTAAACTACTAATATTTGATCCACAATCTACGACATAATAATTCAGTAAAATTAAAATTACAAATGACAAATGAGCAGATTTTTTCGAAATTAAATTTCTAATTATTATCCAAACCGCGTACGTAACTAAATTATTTTCAAATCTCTTTTAAATAAAATTTTTTTTAGATTAATATATAAGAGATAATATATAATATATAATATATGAGAGATTAAAATTAAAATTCAAGATATAATATTAAGATTAAAATAATAATTTTTTTTTTAGTTATTTGTTCTTTAACTAAAAAATAATAAAGTGTGCGTTCGTACCTCCGAAAATAGGTTTAGCGATCTCGAAAGTGTAACGCGCTTTGAAGCCACTGTAAACAAGTTCTGAATCGGAATGTAAAATCACTTTTAACCCTCTTGCACCGAGATTCGATTCTACCGGACCTGGCGCAGTTGCACCACAATACCTTCCTATCAATTTCTCTGTTTCGTCCCGATACATGTTGTAAATTTCAAGCCAATCTTCCTGACATAATTCATGTCTATAAATAAATATCGGATAATATATTGATCCGACTCGGATGCGCCGCTAATAACGTGATTCACTTACCCGTAATGTCCGACCGTCACGTTGACATTTTTCGTACGAACCTTAAAATGATCAAAGATCAAGGTAACCTGCTCGTTCGGCGTTGCCAAGAAAAAGTATGTGCAATTCGTATCGCTCGGATAATTACTAGGATATCGTGGAGAATTAAATTCACCACGTTTGCGAGATAAACTGTAATAAGTGAAGGTACAGCTGCCGTCGGGCGACGCAGTACCCGGTATCTTATATTCCGTTTCAAAGGTGTACCTGTGCGGCAACACAATCATTATTACACCAATGATAATTATATTCACCGCATTTGTCCTTTATTACTTGTCTATTACACTGATCAACATTGATTTTATTGTCAATTATTTATTAGATCGATTTTAGAGTAACTTTGTGTCGCTGATTTTGAGATAATGAGTTTGTTCGTTTTTTAGCTGCACTGCTGCACTGGTGCAATAAATGTATATTTTTTGACTCTAACTCTATTGCACTAGTGCAGCTAAAAACGAACAAACCCAATAATAGATCTGTTCCTTTTGGCTAAGTTGATTGCACTAGTTCAGAGTTTATCTTTTTTATTCCACTAAACAATACAAGCGCGCGCTTTGCGCGCGCCATTAATTTTTTATACTTTGATTTAATATTATTTAGAACAACTGTCAAACTATTAACTTTCGCAATGACAGCTGTTTAATATGAATATAACACACTATGCGAATCGAGACAACCAATCAGCAACGCGGAAAAGCGGCAACAATACATGCGAGAATCGACTTTACATACAAAAGGAATTTTGGAAGGAAAAAAATAAACTCTGAAGTACAGCCAGTTCAGCTAAAAAAAAACAAATTGAATGGGTGCTCCGTAAAAAACATAAAAAGTGCAAAAAATATAATGGTCAGCCGTAATCTATACCTAACCTATACCCAAATCATATGGAAACTGTTTGAAATCATACAAATGTATATAAAAGTGAACTAATTCAAATAATCACAATTAATGCACAGAAAAATGCTGTTTGTACAATTTTCTTTTATGTGGATCATCAGGATCACGTTAAAAAATAAAAATAATGTTAAAGGATAAAAAGACAGAGCAAACCCTGCTGCATATGTCAGCAGTTACAGATCGTACTTGGGATAAAATCATAATTTGAGTATCTATTATCTCAAAAACTAGAGCTAATTCATCAAAACTGTTGTTATTTTTGGATTTAATATCCCCAAAATACCTTAAATTGGTTCAAATATCCTTGACAACTAAATAAAAGTTTTTTCTGTTGATCAGTGTTATTATTCTAGCATTCTCTCTTTTGTATGCTATATGTTATATATTAATAAATCATATAGCTCACACTCACTTAGCTTTAAAACCTTGCGCCTGCAATTCCCCACTGCTGAACACCATCACAAGTCTCGGTCCATCGCTAACTACGGTGCTTGGATTGCTCTTGTTACCGCACATCTCGTAATCGAATTTGTCATAAGAATCTGTCGCTTCCTGGCCCTTCAGATACAATTTCAAATAACCGTCGGTGCACGCCGTTCTAAACAAATCCAAAAGACACAAACCATTGTTATACCAACTACATACCATTATTCTGGCACTTTAATGCTGCATGTACTTACTCTCCTTTGGCCATCTGTATGGCGAATTTTTCGAATTCTAATCGTACGCGTTCCAAGTGCTGCGCGTCTTGCATGCCGTAGATAAAATAACGGCAGACGACTTTAGGTATATAAGGATATGGAAAATTTGGACTAACTACAACCCCCGATGTTTCCTTCTTACTGAGGATCTTCTGATCACACTCAGATCCACGGATATGCTCGCCGTGATATTCCGTTATAAAGTCTATATAAGACAAAAAAGAATAAGAATCATTTAACGAGACATATTTTGATGAACGGTGCGTTTTCAAATCATCATTGTCTTACCCAGGCTGACAAAACTCTCCGAGAACTCGAAGATGCCTTTAAAACCTCGATTTTGAGTATTTGCTGTGCGCTTCAATGTGGCAAACAGCACGAACAATCTATTCTCCGAAGAGTACAATACTAAATTTCGTTGCTGACCACAATACGTACCAATGACGGCACTCGAATTATCGAGACCATCATATACCTTTACGTAATCCAATGGGCAGCTATGGAGTAAATCCCAATTTTTAATTAAACGGGTAGTATTCAATTATACACGTCTATTCCAATTAAACACAGAACTCTGATAGATTAATCATACTTGTAGGTCGATATAAACAGTTGTGGCCAAATAAATTATCTGCTAAATTAAGTCTCCTGGATCCTTGCTTTGGTCATATTAAATTGTGACGTCAGAGGCAAAAAACGTATTGACAATTCTTAGATGCCATTTTTTAATGAAGATATTTCGATAAAACACTACTCCAAATAGCTTTAGAGGACACTCTTAAAAACTACCTTGAAAACTATTCTTTTTCCATGATCGTGATTTTAGACTTTGTCATGCGACGAACTGGGTCTCATATTACAGTCATTTTATAGCTGTTGATAAAGGAAAAAGAATAATTTTCAAGGTATTTTAAAACTGCTAAAGCCGCCTGAAGTGTTGTTTCATCAAAATATCTTTTTATTTTAAAATAACATCTAAGAATTTTTGGCGTGTGTTTTCTCGTCTCTGACGTCACAATTCCAATATAATTGATGAGGAGCCAGGAGCTTTAAGTCATTATCACTATAAATAGCAATGATAATAAAAATTAATAATTGAAAAATGTGAAATACATCTGATCAAGTATAAAAAGAAAATAAACAATTAAAAAAAATAACGCAAAAATTTGTTCTATAAGAAATAATAAATATATAAATTTTCTTCAGTATTTGCACATTACTGAAATATTAATCTCTCTTTTTTTTAGTTTTTAAAAAATTAATTTCTTATATAAGAATTTTAAAGATCTGAAAAAATTCATGTAATCTGAGATGTACGTACTGTGGTCCGCCAAAAAATAAATCGAAGTCGCGAAATTCCAACCGCACACGTTGGCCAGGCTTCCCGATAAACTCATATTTACAAACAAGATTTTTCGGATAAGTGCCAGGATAAGTAGGAGATAGTATATTTCCGGTACGTTTAGCCTCCGCGCGTATCGTGAAAGAGCATGGTGTATTCGGCAATGGAGTGCCTACTTCATACTCAGCTGCAAATGTGTTACATTAATTATCGATAATTATTACAACTTATTTTTTAAATAAGCATATGTATGTCATCAATGAAACGTTTTAAAATCAATATCGAATAAGACTTACAAGCGTTGAGAAATCTGTAAATACCGCCAAAAACGTGCGGTAGAGTGACATTCTTATCAGTAAAGAAACTAAGAGCAATTCCCTGATAAAGAGAGACCCGTCTGCGAGGTGGAATAGGTCCGCAAAATCGTCCGCCGAATGGCGTTTCTATCAGTTTCGTCGTGTTCTCTGATCGTATCTCGGAGTATATGTCCATATACTCATGAATACAGCTGAAAAAAATATTCCGCGTAATTTTTATTTTCCTTTCTTCCCGCTTTCTCTATACCTTTAATAGCACAACATATCTGAAAAATATTCAGAGGATATCTAGAGGACATTCGAACATCCTCAGGATGTTTTCTGAACGTCTTCGGGATATGTGTGCTGTTAGGGACATATATATTTAAATTTAAATATGAATTTATTTGTCAATAAAAGATAAATAAATCATACTTATTCTAAAATCTGTGACACACAAGCCGATTTTTCGTGCTAGATCGCATACAAAAAATTTAGTAAATTATTTACTGAGAAGAGTTGTTTTTTATGAAAAAAAAACATTAAATTATTATTTTTAATAAAAATATTTATTTATCTTTATATAAGAAAAGTATAAAATTTTAATAAATAAGTATATTACACAATCAGAGTGAGAGTATATTATTCTATACTTTTACACAATTTTATTCAAATATCTTTTTTACACTTTTAGAAAATACATACATATGTAATAAAGATGAAGAATTTTAGTTTTTCTTTAATATAAAAATATATTTAAATAAATATTTCAGAATCAAAATAAAAAAATATTGAAAAATTAATTGTTAATCGTCAGTGATAATTAAAAAATTAAGGTTAATATTTGTTTCGACCAAAATTGACTTAAATTTCAAATGTTTCTTTATTAATCATAAACACAATGTTTGATATTCAGTCAGGTACTATTTTATACCATCAAACGATTTATTAATAACACTTAATAAGGACCAAAATTCAATGGTCGAAACGTTGTATTTATAATTAATAAAAAAAATTTAGAATTTAAGCCAGTTTTGGTCGAAATAAATATTAATCTTTAAAAAATATTTATGAATACAAAATTTAATTGACAAAGAGACACGCGGATAATATAAATTCTTATTACACTGTATAAATTAATAAAATTATTTCAAAATTAAAGAAAATATTTTTATATATAAAAATTACACTACATTTGATTGTACAGAGATCCACATAAACCTCAACAAACTTAATAATCAAAATTACCTATTTGGCCAATTATAAAAAAATTTATATAATGTCGATATCGCTGAGTAGACACTAAAATGGTACATAATACAAATTTTTCCACATTTATAATAGAAAAGAAGGCAACTTTGAAACTTTAAATGGAACTCTATATAAATAATTATATTTTTTATTCTACGAAAAACAAAATAAAATAACTTTTTACCCGGAACATTGTTTTCTGCTTGTATCAAAAAAATACAATTAACATAAAATTGTTTCAAGTTTTGCTTTCATAGACACTTTCTCTTCTTAATTCCTTGTTCTAACATTACAAATCCAAAAATATAACTTTTTATAGAGAAAAGAGATTTTCATTTAAAATTACTCCTCCCCACTCTTTATAAACGGAATTTTATAAAAAAATTTGAATGTATCGCTATTTTCCTATAAATTTCATTATAATCGATCAAGGAGATTTCTCGAGTTATAAGCTTGTTGAAATTTATATAAAATATAACACTCTGTATATGAATTCATCAAATTATAATTTTTTCTTATTGCGTTTATTTTTTCATACTGAATGTTTTGCTACAAATTTTATATATATGATTTTTTAATATAAGTAAAGGTATTAGAATTCATCGAATAGTTTTTTTTAATAAAGACATTTTTTGTATTAAGATATTCTTTTTTTTAATATGCTGCTTATATATATATATAGTACATTTCTAAAAAAAATTACTAGCTCGTTCATATGTATAACCTAGGACGAAGAATTATACAGTATGCCACAAGAATTTTAATCTTACAATTAGTGTAACTTCTCATAAGTTTATTAACACTTACGCAGGTAATTCTCCCACAGCAGATCCACTATATCGAGAAAAGTTTTATACATGTAAATAATACATAATTAGACAATTATATATTACATAGACTGCTCCAATATACTCAATATATAATGTCAATTTCCGTGTTATCTCTGCGATGTTAAGACTTAAATCTTCAGTAAAAAATGAATATATTTTTTTATATTTTTTTTAAATAACGTACTTGTTTTATACTCGACTATGAAAATTTTCATCAAAAAATAATCAGGAAAAATGTATAAGACTCGACTCGATGCTGTATCAGAATTGAAGAAAATATTTCCATTATCCTGGTCAACACTGATTTTATTATCAATTATATTAGATCGAGTTTAGGGTAACTTTGTATCATTGATTCCAAATATGGCATTGATTTTCCTAGGTTGGTTTTAATTTTTGAGATAATGTGTTTCATAAAAAATATAAAAAATACAATTGTCGTAGCTTATCCCCAAATCATGGAAACTATCTCAAATCATGTATATATAAAATACATAACGGCGTTGTATTCAATAAAATGACATAAAAACAAAGTAAACTTATTCAGATAATCACAATTAATGCATAAAAAAATGCTGTTTGATTTTCTTTTATGTGGGTAATCAGTATCACATTGGAGATAGAAACAATGTTAAAGAGTAAAAAAACAGACTAAACTCTATACTCTTTTTATTGAAATAAAATTATGCGGATATTTCCATTAGTCTCAAAAACTAAAGCCAATTCAGCAAAATTGTTGTCATTTTTTAATTCAGCATCTCCAAAATTACCAAAATTATAAAAACTATACATTCGCTCAAATATCCTTAGTAACTAAACAAAAGTTTTATTTTATTGATCAGTATAGATTACAGAAAGAATAGCAAACCATGTTATTAATCCCCATGGATGATAATAAACAAATGGCAAGTTCTAATGCATCAGATGCGATTGCGAAACAAATAATCGCGGAATGATGCAACAAACTTATTGTCTCTCATTTTTGGATTCAGCATCCCCAAAATTACCTAAACTATAAAAACTCTACATTCGCTCAAACATCCTTGCGGAAACTATAAACAAAAGTTTAATTTTGTTGATCAGTATAGATTACAGAAAGAATAGCAAATAATATTATCCATCCCCATGGATAATAATAACACAGAAAAAATTAGCTACCATAGCTAAAATTTAGCTGTCTATATTATATTACACATGAAATTTAGTTATCATGCCTAAATTTTAGCTATGACAACTAATATTTTTTAGCTATAACATTCTCCGTTAAACTATGGCTAAAAAATATTAGTTATCATTTAGGCATAATAACTAAATTTCAGGTTGTAATATATGGACAGCTAAAATGGCATCTAATTCTTTTTTTCCGTGAAACAAATCGCAAGTTCCAACGCATCAGATGCGATCGCGAAACAAATAATGAATGATGCTAAGTGATCTCTTCAGTTCTACCGCTAGATGGCATAAATAGTAGAAACTCACTCTGGTGGTTTTCCTCGGAGGCCGAATGAGGTGAAAATCAATTCGACACGCTGACGCGGTCCTGCGAGGAACGTGTAAACGCACTGTCGTGGATCCCCTTCAGGATTGATCAGCGTTGGTGCATAAAAGGTCCCATTCAGCTGCCCCTCAGGAGTGCTTACAAACTTTTGATCGCACTCTATAGGAAATGAGATAAAATCGCGACTTGCGTTTAAGTCAAATTATCGAACTTTCGAAAAAAATTTTCGGCATAATTTTCTACAATTAAAGGGATCCCTCAGTAAACAATAACAAACTCCAACAAAATAGTAACGCCCTCAATTTGGAATTAAAAATATCGGTAATTACCGACTGATTTTCGAAGAATAATTATTGATATTTTGAATTTCACATTATAAATCATCCAGATCAAACATGTATTAGAAATCTATGTATACATACTAATATGGCACATATGGAGTCACTTTTTGCTACGTTTAATACTATTATAGGTTTGAACGTAAATATGTATTGCTGTTTTTTGCTCTATTATACCTACAACGCACGCACACATACGTACAAATAGTAATACAAACTATATACTTTTATATTAGACTTCTAATCTAGATTAAGAGGGTAACAATTCTTTTTTTCATGTATCTTAATCCCAGAGATCTTGTGTTTATATTCATATAATAGTATATTAGCTAACAAGTGCGGGGGATCGTAAATCGGCCGAGTGTGACAATCCGCGCGATCGGTCAATTTATGACCCGCGTATGTTGGCTACAATATTTTGTGTGACCGGTGCGTAGAAAGAGAGCCCTTTCTAAAATCTCATCATGTGCGGAAAGGGCGACTTTTCGTGCGCCGGTTGCACAAAGTATATAAAGCATGATGAATTGACAGCTCGTCTGTCATTCGAGACATCATATCGAAATAAAAGTTGGGAAAACTGTAAGGAAAAGTAAGGAAAACTGTAATATTGTAATTATTTCTCATTTTTCATATATGAAATCGAACTTCCTTAGGATCATTGATGTATGTATTATAATCGTAGAGAAGCATTTTTAATTCTATCAAATTAATGCGACAAAAGACTAAAAGTACGAAAATAATAATTGGTCGATAAAACAGACAATCGTGAAGGATCCCCTTAACAAGTATAGTAAAGAAGATACTAAAAGAACGTACTTGGTGTTCTGGCAGTGGTGACACCTCCCGGTGGAGGTGGTAGTGATGCAACATAGTCTTGTTGTGGCAGTGGTGTCTCAATTATCTCGCGGGCTGAATTGAGGGATGATGTGAAGATACAAAGTACCCCGCAACAAAGTATCCACCGCCACCGGGAACACACCACACCATATTATAATTGTGACAATAATCGTGATATAAAGCTGATAAGAGTATACAACTATGCATATATTATGCGCACAGTAAGCATTTTTAATAACATTCCAATTTTATATGCATAATAATCTGCTTTAAGCATATTACAAAAATAATTGTTTAAATTGCGTTAAAAAATATATAAAAAATATATTTAAAATATATATAAATATATATATATATATATATATATATATATAAATATATGTTATTATATATATGTTATTATATATATATAATTATGCCAATAAAAATAAAATTAAATTAGAAAATTTGATCAAAGTAACTGTTTTTACACACATTTTTATATGTATTTGAGATTACATCATATTTTGAAGATAATATGCAAAATTAAATGGTAAAGTTTGTTAACATATTTTCTGTTATTAAAATAACTAAATACAATTTCATAATTTTAAATTATAAGTTTTAATTCTTATACTATAATATTTTAGTAATAATTTATGATCATAAATTTTAACCAATTTAGATATTTTATTCCTAATTAACAAAATATTTCAAAATTTTATTAATACAATTAATTTATTTTATAAAATAACAGGTTATAGCAGTTTTAATTCACGGAGATGAAAACTAATCAATTGTGATTTTGAAACATACATAAAGAGCAGGAAAAGTAAAAAAATTTTCTAATAAAAAACATTTTGATAAATTTATATAATTATTATTTGATAATTTTATACGGTTTAAGACTAATTTAGATATCCTTTTATCATTTAATAAATATTTATTTTAAAAAATCAATTAATACAAAGTTTCGATCGTATATTGTAAATACAACTAGTGATAGATAAAGAGGCCAACTTATCGAGCAATTATTAGAGTTGTTTTGTCAAATAAAATTTATTCCATGTATAAACTAAACATAAAACATTATGTGAAAGCTACAAACATTCTATACTCAAATTTAAGCAAAAATTACAATCATTATAAAATAAACGTTTCAACCGCACGCGGTCTTCTTCAGTATTATATTACAGTAATTATTAAAAAATACAAATTCATACAAAAATTCCACATAATATCGGAAATTAATGTTAGTTCTTCAATAAGAGTCGAGAATTTATAAGCAATTAAAGCGTGTCCTCCGTCATATCCAACAAATGTTCGCCTCGATATGATCTTTGATTTTAATCAAATCTCGAAAAGTTTCATCGTTAATATGTGAAAAAATAATACATTCCGTAGGCGCTGCGATTAATAAAAAATTGACGATTAACGTATGTCAAAAATTAAAATATATATCCTTAACAATTAGCAATATGCTTACTTGACATCGTCCTTCTTGACAATTTTAACCACGTTTTTTTGAAAAAGTTACTGAAGATGACACAAGACAAGACCAACAATATAAAAAGACACCTTATTTCAAACTCTATTTAATCGAAGAATGTGCGTGTTTATATATGATCTAATACCTATGTTTAAACCGTTAATGTCCTATTTGTCTTATTATTTATTGTTCGCTAATTTATCCAAAATATCAAAATAAGACTCGCTGAGTAATTCAGTATCTTTGTTTAAATTTAGCCTATTTTTTTGTTTTTTAATATGTAGCATTTCAAAGATGAGTCTTTTATAATAATTATTTTCGTTGTTCAGAATCTTTACGTTATCCCAATTAAATGTATGGTGTTCATTTCTTATGTGTTCAGAAATTACTGAATATTTCGTTGAGTCCAACCTGATATTATTTTTATGTTCTTTTAATCTCGTCTGTAATTGCCTCCTCGTTTGGCCTACATAAGATGCATTATAATTATTGCAATTGATCTTATAAACAACATTCGAATTGCATGGATGTTTAATTTTATCTTTCTGTGCTTTAATAATTTTATCAAGTTTGTTGAGACATCTGTATCCTCCTATACACTCTGTATTTTTTACCGAGGAGACAATCATTTCTGAGATCCTATTTATATACGGAATAACAAAAAATTTTTTATTAACTGATTCCTTTTCTATAATTTCTGTTCCTTCTATGTTGGCTTGTCTGTTTATAATGCTTTTTAGATATGAGATGTTCTATCCGATGATTAATTTTGTAACCATTGCTTGTGAGTATATTAATGATTAACTCCAAATTTTTATTAAAAAATTGTGGGTGTGATAACAACAAACATCTGTCCACAAGGTTGTATATTATTCCAATTTTATGGCATAATGGGTGGTTAGAAAAAAATGATAAAGTCCTTCTTGAGAAGGTTTCTTTTTGATACTAATCAATGTATATTATATTATTAATAATTTTTAGTGATAAATCTAAGAAATTCAAGCTACAGTTAACCTCTTGTTCTACCGTGAATTTAAGTCTATCATGATAGTTATTAAAATTATTAACTATCTGAGTCATATTAATCATAGAAGTGGCTAATATTATATCATCTACATAACGGAAGTAAAACAAACATTTTAAATTTAACGCTTTAATAACTGTATCCTCAAGATCTTGCATAATCAAGTCAGCTGTAATTGGTGATAACGGAGACCCCATAGGAGTCCCAAAAGTCTGTTTGTAAATTATGTCATTAAATGTAAAATATAAGTAGAAGTCAATATGAATTGAATACCACATATAAATTCGCTTTTCGGTATTCTAGTATTTGTTTCAATGTGATCCCATCTATCATTAATCCCATTAATCGCAAGATCTAGAGATACGTTTGTAAATAAAGAAACATCTAAAGAAAACATCTTATCGTTCTCATCAATCTTTTTACCAGACAACATGCTGTACAAATCAAAACTATTATTGATATGACTTTTAGCTTTAGGTAGGCTAGTTTGTAAGATGTTTTGCAAAAACGAAGCCAGATTTCAATGTTCATCGTATTTGTTTTGAATTTGTACAACATGTTCTCTAGTCTTTTGATCGATCTGTGATGAAAAACATTAAATTTTATGTGGCAAAATCTTTCTAAATGTGTAGGAAAAATATTGCTATTTTTACAAGTTCTTAAAAATCGCAATTTTGCTCTCACTCTTATTAACAAGTAATTACTGTAATATAATACTGAGGAAGACCGCGTGCGATTGAAACGTTTATTTTATAATGATTGTAGTTTTTGCTTAAGTTTGAGTATAGAATGTTTGTAGCTTTCACATGTTTTATGTTTAGTTTATACATGGAATAAATTTTATTTGACAGAACAACTCTAATAATTGCTCGATAAGTTAGCCTTTTTATCTATCACTAGTTGTATTTATTTTAAAAAATGATAAATATTGATATGTATATATATTTAAAAATGGCAATTGAGATAAATAACATGATTAGTTTCAACAACTTTTCGTAAATCTTGTAAAAAGCAATATCCCAAAATCTCAAATGAAAATATCTATGTGTCTTATGATATTCGCAGAATATACACGACATATATGAGAAATCTCAAAGTAATTAAAATTATTTATGCTAGAAAAAAGTCGACATCACCAACCCTAATAACACAACATATCCGAAAGATATTCAGAAAATATCCAGATGACATTCGAACATCCTCAAGATGTTCTCTGAACGGCTTCGGGATATGTGTGCTGTTAGAGAACTACTGTAGATATACATTGTGTCAACTTTTATGAAGCAATACTAAAGTAATACTAAAATAGTTTATAATTATACCATGCGTACTAACCTGAGGAGTCATGTGGGCAGAACAGTAAGAGTAACACGAAGACTGACGAAAGAAAATTATTCCCAGAAGTATACCAAAGTACTGAAGCCATATTGTACCCTGGGAATAATCGTCATATATCATATTTATCGATCATCATTTATATTTTGATGGATTTGTGTATTATAATTCTTAAATGTATGTGATTTAAGTAATAGCATTTTGTCGTGTTTACCATATCTGTTAGTATCTGTTCCGGGCACAGAAAAAGCGAAAAAATTTAATCCAGAAGATCATCTGCAATATATGATTTCATAGTTTTAATTATCGCAAATACATATATATATATATATAGGTATATATATATATTTTTTGTAAATATATAATTTCTTTAATCGATCGATGATATTATTGTATTGTATTTTATCATGCGCGTTATCAAATAATATATCATATAAATAATGTACTATATTTATTTAAAACACAAAAATTGTGCAACAGTTAATTTTTTATAGCAATAAACATATAAAATTATCGGTTTAAACGATTATAATTTTCAAGATTTGGTACAAGATATACATAAAATATATACATATTACATATTATATTAATAAAATAATTGCTTAATCAATAAATGTCAATCTAAATTACAACATGTGATACTATAATCTTAAATGTATTCACACGATCACTATATCGTTTAAAAAAATTAATCATAGTCATATGACAAGGATAGAGAATGTATCGCTGTGAAGAGCCAAATATAATACTTAGCAATTCGCTAAGACGAGGAATAACCTCTAAATTGAGATTTAAATTCCTTTTCCCTTTACCCACCTAAAATTGATGTAGACAAGATAAATATATCGGTCTGAAAAAGTTAGCTGAATCGGGAATCGAACCCGAGACCTTCTTTATAGTCATATGATTCATAATCGCTACTGAAATTTGCTTTCGTTTGAACGTATATTCATCATAAAATAAAAAAAATTGCTTGTTAAGGAGGGTGGTTGCTGTCATTGCGGGGCAGGCGACAAGAGGGAAAATCTCGTGTCTGTTCGCGTTGCTTGCACTTTTTGTACTTTCAATCCTTTGTCTTTTTCTCTCCAATGTCCAATGTATATTTATCTCTCTTTAAAGTGCAGAAAGTGCAAAAGCCATGTTTTTACACGGGCGTTTGTAACAGCTACAAACTCCAAATAATCAAATTTTTGTCGTGTAAAATAAATGAGTTTTAAAATAAAAGATTCTTCATTTCGACATCTTTGATTTCGCTGCGCGATTTCCTTTCCAAAAACAAGAATCGAATCACCGACCGATATTGCTCTTTTTCCATTTTTCTAAAATCCGCGGACATGCCCGCTTCCACACGCGGTCAAAACAAAACTACGAGTCCGATTATAATTTTCGGCTGAAATTTTGACAGTAGCCGTCTACGAGAATGTACTACACGATAGTAAAACTCTCTTGCGATACTGGCACCATCGGGCGATGAGGCTAAGTACTTATCGGACTGCCCTCGTATTGTAATTAATTGGCTATGTTCGTATTATATGTATTTAAATTTCAGAAATATAATATATGTGTTGTGTGTGTGTGTACAGGATGAAGAAAAAGTATCGCTCAAATATCTCGGAAGGAGTGAAATATAGAAAGAAATATTAAATAAAAAAATAGTAAGATTCAAAATGAGCCGCTTAATGGACATTGGCCTTGATCTAAAGATCAAATTTAAAAAGGTTATTTTAAGGTCATCTTTACTATTTTAAATAGAACTACCATTTTTTGCATTAATCGATTCCTCACAATATCTTGCAAAAAGTTACAAGGATAGAATGTAAAAAGTTACAAGGATAGGATAGTTAAAAAGTAATTAATTTATTAAATATTGTATACTTTAATTTAATATTGTTAGCGTATTATAATAACTGCTTACATTATAAGTAGTGACACGGATACTGTTCTGTTGTAACCAAGAAGACTAGAGACCAGGAGACCGAACTCCAGTGGTGGGGGTGAGTCAAAATATGGTCTCATTTTATGGGCGCTGTTCGCAATATGGTCGTCGGCTAATTCATGAACTACGACGTGCTGGACTTTGCTTGTTTTATCAAAAAAAGGTTTCCTATGTGAACTTTGTCGTTCGTAAGTATCATATATTATTTATTAATACTTACGACATCAAAATTTACATTCTGACAAGATGCCAAGCTTATGTTCTTGGTTATATTGCATGAAACTTTGAAGTCCAGCACGCCATAGTTCATGAATTGGCCGGCAATTTTACTGCAAACAGAAATTAGACCGTATTTTGACTTACCCCCACCACTGAAATTCTAAGGAGTTCGGTCTTCTGGTCTTCTTGGTTGTAACCTACGATGCAGACAGTATACTCAACTGTCTAGAGATTAATATAACTGTTTATTTTTTTTTTGCTTCGACGTTGGACAATGGCATATCTTGACCCTCCCCAACAGGTTATGGGCCCAGTATTAACGAGTGAAAGATAAACAGAATACAGTGAGACAGTGTAATAATCTGCAAGCAAGATTGCGGATAGCTTGCGTGTTTCTTTCCCGAAATTGAACGGCTCAAACTGACAGACATGGAAGTTGATGCAGATGTTATTAGAACGAGAAGATCCATGGGACATTCTCACGAAACCAAGACCTGAAGAAACAGATGACACGTACAACGACTGGAAGAGAACAGATCGTAAGGCGCGTTCTACGATCGGGTTATTCCTAGAGATAAGTCAGTTGCCTTTAATTAAGAAAGCGACAACAACACAGAATACGTGGGGTGCTCTTAAAGCTTATCACGAGAAAGCGACGGTTTCGAAGAGAGTAAAGTTTGCTGCTAAAGAAAATGTGTCGTATAGAACTCGGGGAAAGCGGAAATTTAGATAAGCATCTAATGGAAATAGAAGATCTTTTTGATCAGATTAGCGATGCTGGTCAAGAATTAAATAAACCTTTTAAAGTGGCTATGATTTTAGCTAATCTGCCAGATTCGTACGAAAGTCTCATTCAAGCACTAGAGAGTCGACCGGAAGATGATCTGACAATCGTTTTAGTAAAATCGAAATTACTAGATCAACATTCGAAACAAATTCGTACGAAAGTCTCATTCAAGCACTAGAGAGTCGACCGGAAGATGATCTGACAATCGTTTTAGTAAAATCGAAATTACTAGATCAACATTCGAAACAAATTGCTAAAAGCGGAGGATTGGATACCGAAAAAGCCATGAAATTCGAAGCAAAAAACGGCAAAGCAGAGAAGACCTGTTTTTTCTGTAAGAAGCCAGGACATTTTCGCAGAGATTGTCGAAAGTTTTTAGCCAAGAAGAATGAAGACAACGTCAACAAGAAGAAACAAGAAGAAAATTGACAACGTCAACAAGAACATGGCAAATCCGTAAAGAAAACCCTGAAGGATGTCCTGTATGTTCCTGAGTTTGAAGGACTTTTAACGATGAGACGAATGGCTGAAAAAGGACTTTCTGTAAATTTTGGCAATGCTGTCTGCAGGATACAGAATACATTTGGAAATGTCATTACTGTCGGCGAAAAGATTGGAAATTTATATAGATTAAAAATAGCTAACAAATCCCAAAAGCTACTAGCCATTATCTCAAGCAATGTCAGCACATTTGGCACCGTAGGTTTGGACACCGAGATCCAGAAGTCATACAAACGATAGTAACTAAGAATTTGGCTAATGGATTTAACGTCACTGATTATGGTAATTGGATGATTTGCAAATGCTGTCTCAAGGGCAAACTTACTCGCATGCTTTTCCTAAAGAAGGTAGGACGGAAAATTAAGCAACTACTGACATTGATCCACACTGATCTCTGTGGACCAATGTCGACCACGACTCCTGGAGGTAATATATACTTCATGATCATGATCAATAATTATAGTCGTTTATCAGTGGTGTATCTGCTAAAAGCAAAGTCTAAAGCTGCCGGAAAGATAAAATGCTATGTTCATTGGACGGAAAATGTATTTGGATGAAAACCTAAGATAATCTAATTTGATGGTGGAAAGGAATATGATAACCAGGATCTCCGAAGTTTCTACGAAGCTGAAGGCATTAAGAGGCAGTTTACAACCCCCTACATCCCGCAACAAAATGGTGTAGCAGAGAGGAAAAATAGAAGCTTAGTAGAGATGTGAAAATGTATGTTACTCGATGCTAACTTGGCTATAAAATATTGAAGTGAAGCGGTTTTGACAGCAGTATACATGCAGAATCGACTACCATCTCGGGCTGTCGATCGCCCCCGTATGAGCATTGGACGAACCAAAAATCAAATTATAAAAAATTTT
Source organism: Nylanderia fulva (assembly GCF_048542155.1). Taxonomy (NCBI): domain Eukaryota; kingdom Metazoa; phylum Arthropoda; class Insecta; order Hymenoptera; family Formicidae; genus Nylanderia; species Nylanderia fulva. The sequence goes on along the minus strand of NW_028191037.1, from coordinate 295,034 downwards.
GAATATTTAGATCCGAAGCGTATGTACACTTGTCTAATGTGAAGCGATCCAAACTGGAAGCTAAAGCACAAAAGCTCACTTTTGTTGGGTATTCTGAGGAATATAAAGGATATCGGTTTTTGAATCGATCGATTGACAAGATAACAATTAGTCGTGATGCGAGATTTATTGAATTGAGAAATGGATGGGAACAGCAAGAAGAATCAAGTCTTACGACAGAGAAGAAGGCAGAAGAAAACGAAGTAGAGTTTCCAGAAGTCGTTAATCAACCTAATCCTGAAGAAAGATTTGACGCAGAATCTGATGAGGATATTTATTACGATCTTGAAGATATTCTACCTTCTAGTGACTCTGAAGATATCTTACCTGAAAACGACCGGAAGAACAAGACCCAATGCTGAATCGAAGAGTTCGTCAAAACCGAGAAATATTGCCTCAACGCTTCTCGGATTATATAGTCGGTGTGGTAACTCGCGATACTGAACCGACTGATTACAAAATGGCTATAAAGGAACCTAAGTGGCGTCAGGCTATGGAAGATGAAGTCACATGACAAAGAAAACAAGACGTGGGAGCTAGTTTATCTACCCGCTGGTAAGAAATCTATTGATTCAAAATGGGTTTACAAACTAAAAAGAGATGAGAGAGGCAAAATAGTGAAACACAAAGCTCGAATTGTGGCACAAGGGTACAAGTAACAATTCAGAGTCGATTACGGTGAAGTTTTTGCACCCGTTACGCGACAGACATTACGAGCCTTTCTAGCAGTCGTCAGCAAAAGAAACATGATATTAAAACATCTAGACATGAAGACTGCGTATCCTAATGGAGTAATTAAGGAGGAGCTGTATATGCTGCAACCACCCGATTCAAAAGCTGGAAAAGAAAAATTTGTATGCAGATTAAAGCGAAGCATTTACAGTTTAAAACAATCAGCAAGATGTTGGAACGAGACGTTGCATGCTGTATTTTTGGAGCTTGACTTTAAGCAAAGTAACTTAAATCTCTATCTATATATGTGAAACGTAAGAATCAGAGAGCAATCTATGCGTTAATATATGTAAACGACATGTTATTCGGTAATACTAAGAAATCGGATATTGAAGAAGTTTTTCAAAACTTGAAACAACATTATGAGATAACATGCCTTGAGACCGTCAAACATTTCTTGGGCCATGAAATACGTTTCGAAAACAAATAATATAATTTATAAATATAAATTTAAAGATATAAGACAGGCAATAAGAGCCAACTCGCGGATGACAAAGCGTTATCCTAACGAAACTAAATTTTTTTTTTCCGTTAGTATAAGTATCTGTGCACAAGGCACCTAATTTTACTTGGTCACGGCCAAGATTTTAAAATATGAAATAATCTCATATTTGAGATTTACAATAATTTCAATAACCCTTTCACCCCCCTACGGAAATAAGTAAATGCAAGAGAAAAATATAAATCCGAAAGTCGCTGAATCGGGAATCGAACCCGAGACCTTTCGCTTGCCGGGCGACTGCTCTTCCAACTGAGCTATTCAGATCCTTTCGATTCTATACTTTTCTCTGCTATATGTAATAATGTTGATAAACAAACGCGTTTAAGCCAGCGTGTATAAGTTAAGAGTTTAACTAATATAATTTATGTCTAACTAATTATATTTAGAATATTGTTCACAGGTTCGGTATGAGCAACGCTAAGCAATTTAAAACCGCTATAAATCCAGGATACTGTTGTAAATGGAAACAGTAAACTATTGCCAAATACCACACTATATCGGAGTCTGGTAGGAGCATTGCTTTATGTAGCAGTGAATGCCCGACCGGATATCGCTGTTAGCGTTGGACTACTAAGATAAAAAGTTAGCGCACCTACAGAAATGGATTAGATATCAGCAAAACGAGTCATCCGCTATTTAAAGGGCACAAATGATTACACTTTGCGGTTCAAACCGGGAGATGATTGGAAATTAATAGGATACTCTGATTCAGATTGGGGAGGAGATCGGAGTAACGGACGTTCAACTACTAGATGTGTTTTCTTCTATGGAGGAGGACTCATAGCATGGATGAGCAAACGGCAAACCGCGTGGTTTTGTTCTCCATGAAGGCAGAATACAACGCCTTAGCTGTAACATGTCAGGAGGCTGTATGGCTGCGGCATTTACTAACAGATTTGCACGAGCCTCCAGATGGACTGATAATTATAAACGAGAACAATCAAAGCTGTCTGAGTTTTGTTAAGGTAGAAAGAGCCAGTGGACGGATAAAACATATCGACACCAAGGAACATTTCATCAGGGAATTCTGCACCCGGAACCAGGTAAAACTACAATACTGTCCTACTGCAGAAATGATAGCAGATAATCTAACTAAATCATTGGGAGCGTCAAAACTAACAACACTCATAGATAGGCTCGGACTGGCAATCTAACGAAAGTAAGCGATCGTTAAGGAGGCATGTTGGCGTATTATAATAACTACCTACATTATAAGTGACGACATGAATAGTGTTCTGTTTTAACCTACGATGCAGACAGTATGCTCAATTGTCTAAAAATTAATATAACTTCATTTTTTGTTTTCTTTTTTTGCTTCGACGTTGAACAACCTGCAGTCTCCTTCCTTCCGTTCATCGTCACTGTTGTCAATGTCGTGTAAAGACGTATCAGTAATAATGTCATTTTTATACTGTGAAATTATCTGTTTATTTAGTATACCGGTAGTTTTAACCTAACCGATATAACTCATTAGATTGCATGTGCGCGTATTTTGACCCTGCCCAACAAATATAATCGTTTATAAACTATGAAATACCTCATAAAATATTCATTTTTTATGATCTTACCTTAATTCTTTTATGCGCAAAATATAATAAAAGAAATCGATTGGTGTAAAGAAAACAGTAGTTTTTAAGAAAATATATGTAGCTGCTAGTTACAAATTACATATTTTTTTCTTAAAAATAACTGTTTTTCTACAGCAATTAATTCCTCTCATTATTTTGTGCATAGAAGTATTTAGATAAGATCATAAAAAATGAATATTTTACGAGATATTTAATAGTTTATGTAAAATTATGTCACATTAAAGTACAAAATATCTCATAAACTATTTACTTTTTGGTCATCCAACTCGTATCACTTTTTAGAGAGAATATTGTAAAAAATCAATTATATAGAAAATATGGTTTATTTAAAAAAATAAAGTTGACCTCGAAATGATCCTTAAATTTGATCTCTAGATCAAGATCAATATCACCATCAAGAGACTCATTTCAAAGCCTACTGCTTTTGTATTTAACATTTTTTTCTATATCGCACTTCTGAGATATTTGACCGATCCCATATTTTTTCTTCACTCTGTATATATAGAGTATATATGGCGCATTCACATAAAAACACTTTTTGTTGTCAATTTACATACACACATCAAAAAAAGTTTTGCACCGCCCTCTTATCACGCGTTCTTATAATGCTGAGGACGCGCCTATAATTTTAGCCGATAGCAACTTTATTTGCAATGTTAATACACGGAGACAAGGTTGTAAGTGTCGCTATCTGTTGTGTTCGAACTAATATTATAGGCGAATACTTACACACTTTAAATTTAAAAGTACATATCTATCTGTACGATCTCGTTAATGTGATAATATGCCTCGTCGGACAATCACAACATTCAATCGTTTCGTATTGTAACCCTGCGCGAGCAAGGGCTATCAGATCGAAATACAGTACGTCTCATCGAGATGAGTCATAGTAATGTCGTCAGAATTTGTAATCGTTTCCGACAAACCACAAGAAGAGTGGAAGATTTGCCTTGCACCGGTCGTTTACGATCAACAGTCGCTCAAGACCGATATCTTCAGATTCTGACCCGCAAGAACCCTGGTGATAATGCAACGGAGCTGCGCCGTGACTTCTTGGAGGCCACTGGCACGGTGGTAACAGCGTAAACCATCCGGAATCGTTTTCACAGCATTAATCTTTATGCTAGGCGTTCATGTCGAGCACCCCTGCTCACCTCGCAACACCGTGGTGCTCGGTACAGGTAGACGAGAAAACATGAAGAATGGACTTTGAATGAGTGGCAACGTGTTCTTTTCACGCATAAATGCAGAATCTACCTCACACCTGACAACAATCGGAGTCGTGTATGGAGAAGCCCTGGGAACATTGTACGCCTCCGACATTCTGCAACTCGAGTCCAGCAAAGAGGAGGATCTATCATGGTTTGGGCCGGAATCATGTATAGACGCCGGATACCGCTCATTATTATTGAAGGCAATCTGAGGGCTGAGGCATATCGGGATACTATCCTCGAACCGTTTGTGATGTCTTTTCAACAAGATATGAGAGATGAGTTTGTTCTACAAGGCGATAACTCTAGAGTGCACCGTGCGCGCCTGGTCAATAATTACATCCAAGAAGTCGGGATCACTCGGATGGAGTGGCCCGCATTTTCTCCGGATATGAATTCGATCGAACATGCCTGGGACCAATTAAAACGAGCTCTGCAGGCCTGCAGAAACTCTCTACACACCTTGGAAGACATCCGTAGGAGTGCCGTCGAAGAGTGGAATAAGGCTGGATCAAGAGCGTTTAAACGATTTAATAGACAGTATGCCTCGAAGAATTCGAACCTGTATCAACGCCAGAGGTGGTATTACTCGATATTAAGAAGTTTTAGTTGACTGCGAGAGAGTACTTTCTTTTAAAATACTTTAAATTTGATTCTATTTAATTATAAATTCTATTTTGTTATAAATACATTATGTTTTTTTACTGTATGTTATGTCCACTTTTATATTCCTATTCATAATAGATCAAAAGAAGTATGCTTAGCAAATACTACGGAAGTGCAAAACTGTTTTTGATGTGTGTAGTTTAAATAATTAATAAATTTTATTATTAATATACGTGTACTACGTATTTTTAATATACGTGTACTACGCCTCAATATTCGGCGGATTGTTATTATTATACGAGTGTTTTTATATACTAATTTCCAATAAAATACGTTTGATTGTATTAATATCTTTTATTTTAAGAGTGTTCTCCTTAGTCGGAGTTGCCTAAACAACTGACAAACACTATTTTTGAAAAAAATAGCAAAAATCTTTAAAAATTACAAATATTGGCATTTTTTTCCTGACTTTTTGAAATGAGTGCTTATTAATTTTGTAAATATAAATTTTTTTAAATCAAAATAATGTCTAAACATCCAAAAAATGCGATTTTTGAAAAAAAATTCGAAAAGTTTTTTGCCAATAGCTCAAAAATTTTTTTTGAAGTCTAAAATGTTATACATTTTTATGAAAAAAATCGAAGGAGTCTTATTGAGGAAAAGAAATAATTTCGGTTAAAATTGACTAAAACATTAAATTTTCTTTTTTTAATTATTTCAATATTTTGTTTGAAAAATACGACCTAATTAATGACAATATATTTATTTCTTTTCAAGTTATAAATATTTGAAGTTGTTAAAATTCAAAAAAATCAATATTTTTAAAAATATATAACTCAGAAATTAATAAAAATAAAAATCTAAAAACATTCATGGAAGCTACTTTTACTAAATACAAGAAGATAAAAAAATAAAGCAAATCAAAAATGGTCGGAGAAAAAAGCCTTTGATTTTGTATGAAATGCGCCTATCTATATATTTATATATATAAGTACCGTCCGTCTGTCTGTATGTACGTGGACTACTTTCGCATTTGTGGACCGATTTTCGTGAAACTGATACCAAAATGTTGCAAATTGTTCGGGAGTGGGCTGTGGGTTTTTTTTTTAATTTTTTAATTTTTATTATTTTTTCTCAGAGAGTACGTTTTTGCAAAAAATTTTTTTTCGAATTTCTACGCCAATGTGTTTAGAATGTTCAGAAATATTGCAAAAAAAGATTTTTTTAAGTTTAATGATATTTTTTATATCTTTACTTATCCACCCACGCACTTTCACATTAATGGATCGATTCCCTAGAAATTATTATAGAACCTAAATTTTGAAAACTTTTCAGAGATGGCTAATATGTGGTTTTTTTTTAAGTTTTACATGATTACCCACCCACCCACGCACTCATACATTTATTGACCGTAAGTACCGTCTGTCTGTCTGTATGACCGCGAACTACTTTTACATTTATGGCCCGATTTTCACCAAATTGGTACCAAAATGTTGCAAATTTTTCGGGAGTGGCTGTTGTATGATTTTTCAAGTTTCCATCCACCTACGCACACCCACCTACGCATTTACACATTTATTGGCAGATTTTCACAAAATTGGTACCAAAGTTTTGCAAATTTTTCGGGGATGACTACTAGGTGTTTTTTTTTTATTTACCATCCATCCACACACATCCACCTACGCACTTACACATTTATTGGCAGATTTTCACGAAATTGGTACCAAAATTTCGTAAATTTTTTAGGGATTACTACTAGGTGTTTTTTTTTATTTTACATCCCTACTCATGCACCCACTCACGTATTCACGTCTTAATTAACCGATTCTCTTGAAATCGGTACGAAAATTTATTAAAATTTTGCAAATTTTTCGAGGATGACTACTCGGTGGTTTTTTTTAATTTTACAGCCCCACCCACGCATCCACCCATGCATTCATGTCTTAATTGATTGATTCTCTCGAAATTGGTACTAAAATTTCGCTAATTTTTCGGGGATAATATTTGATTTTTTTAGTTTTGTCTATCCACGCATGCGCGCATTTATGGACCGATTTGCACGACATCAGTACCAAAATTTTGCAATTTTTCTGAGAAGCCTGCTATTAATTTTTTTGACTACTAAGTGGTTTTTTAAAGTTTTATCCCACCCACGCATCTACCCACGCGCGCGCGCATTTATGAACCGATTTGAATGAAATCGATACTAAATTTTTGAAAATTTTAATGAGAAGTCTGCTATTAATTTTTTTTAAGTTTTACACCCACACATTCACCCACGCACGCGTGCATTTATGGACCGATTTGCACGAAATCGATATCAAAATTTTGCAAATTTTTTTTGGAATGACTATTATGTAATTCTTTTTTAAGTTTTACACTTCAACTAATTCACCCATGCACTCCAATTTATGAATCGTGCTAATCGGTCCCAAAATTTTGCAAATGTTTCTGAGAAGCCTGCTATTTTCTTTAATTAAATTTTACACTCACTCATGCATCCACCCATGCGCGCGCGTATTTATGGATTGATTTGCACGAAATCGGGACCAACATTTTATAAACTTTTATGAGAATGGATCTATTTTCATTAATAAAAACGTAGATATTTGAGAATCGCCAGACAGAATTTAGTTTAGTTGTGATTGAATAAATAATATTTGCCAGTACGGTCGAGAGAAGAATTTTACCTTTTCTATTTTCATTAAATTGGTATCAAAATGTTGTAATTTTTTGGGAATGACGAGAATTTGGTTTTTTGTTTTACACTCCCATTAACCCATCCATGCATCTACCCAGGCGTGCGTGTATTTAAAAAATGTTATTTTATGTAAAAATGTATGTAATTATGAAAAAGAAACATATTTTATATTTTTAATAAAATCATCTTTTGATAGTGGCGTGATTGTTAAATGGCATTATTAGGTAGGAGCATTTATTAATATATTGTTTTTTTTCAATCGTAAAAATTTTTAAATTACTTTTAATGAATTTAAAAAAAAAATTGAGTAAAATTTAAAAAAGGATATAATAAGTAATAAACAAAAATATTTAAAGTATATATTAACTAAAATAATGTTTTATATTTAAAAAATATGAAATTGTGTGGAAATTAAAATAAACAAGAAAATAAAAATAAAAATATATAATAAATATTTAAATATATGCAAAACGCGGTGTAAAATAAAATATCTAGGAGAAAGAAATAGAAAACATAGTAAGTCATACACAAAAAAATTTAAACATTTATTTTGGTATAAATTTCGTGAAAGTCGAACAACAAATGTGGAAGTAGTTCGCGGTAATACAGAAAAAAGAATTAATTTTTTGTGTTAAAACGGATTTAATATAGGCTACATAAGGACCATGCAAAGCGCGGTCCGAAAAGCTAGTATATATATATAATTTTCGTCCGTCTGTCTTTTTGTCTGACTGCTAACTACTTTCACATTTATGGACCGATTTCCTCGAAATTGGTACCAAAATGTTGCAAATTTTTCGGAATAGACTACTGTGCGGTTTATTTTTATTTAAAAAAATTTTTTTTTTATAGAGAAAAATATGTTCTCGAGAAAAATTTGTTTCGGATTTTTATGCCAGTGTGTTTAGAATGCTCAGAAACATCGTACTATGTAGTTTAAAAAAATTTTTTTTTATTCTTATACAGGAGGCTGTTTTCGCGAAAAAAATTTTTTTTATATTTTTATGCTAATCGGTCCAGAATAGGTTCAGAATACTCCAAAACATCATACTATGTGGTTTTTTTATTGAACTACGCACCCAGTCAGGCATTTACACATTTATTGATCGATTTTTTCGAAATTACTACCAAAATTTTGCAAATTTTTCGGAGATGGCGACGATGGTGTTTTTTAAAGTTTTACAAAGTTTTACATCTCCATTCACCCACCCACGCACTCACACATTTATCAATCGATTTTCTCGAAATTATCAAAATTTTTTGAAGATGGCGACGATAGTGATTTTTTTAAGTTTTACACCTCCCCCCACCCACGCATTATAGAAAATTGATCAATAAATGTGTGAATGGGTGGGTAAAGGTGTTAAAACTTAAAAAAAATAGAAACCATCCCCTAAAAATTTGCAAAAGTGCGTAGGTAGATGTATGGATGAAGATGTAAAAAAAACAACATCCATCTCCGTAACATTAAAAACATTGTGGTACATGTTTCACGAAAATCAATAAATAAATGTAGAAGTAATTCGCGGTCAAACAGACAGAACAACTAATTTTCTCTGTTAAAGCAGGTTGTATATAGGATTTGAGGACCGCACTTAAGTGTAACGGTCCGAAACGAAAGGCTTTAAGTATAGCTTCAAAGAGAGAGAGAGGTGACAACTAGTCACGTGATCACCTGCTCCTGATTGGCTAGCATAATATGTGCTTTTTAGACATTGCAGAACATCTAATCTAACACCGACAGATGTCAAATGTGTGATGTATGTGTAATGTGTGTTCTGCATTGGTGTCACAATGTCTAAAGCAGGGAGCACACACTTTTGCATAGGCGCATAAACGTAAGCATAAGAATCTTGATTGATCTATAAACGTATGCATAAGAAATTCAACCAATCGAATTTTTTACGCATATGCTTATGCGCTTATGCAAAAGTGTGTGCTCCCCGCTTAAAAAACACGTATTAAGCCAGGCTATCAGGAGTATGTGATTACATGACCAGTGGTCGCCTCTCTTTTGAAGCTTTCTAGCTTTGAGGGCCGCGCTTTGCGTGGTCCAAAATGCTAGTAATATTTATATTATATAATCTTATAATACTTATAATGTTCATATGTATATATCATGTGTTATGTATAAACTTAATTATTTTTGATAAATTAAAAAAGATATAAAGTTACTAACAAAGCGGAAATAATAACGCTAATTCTATGCCAGATTAGATACACAAAAATAATAAAAAAATTATAAAATAATAAAAGAAGGGAGGGAGAAAAAGAGATGGAGAGAGAGAGAGATGGGAGGAAGAAAAAGGGGAGAGAGAAAGAGAGAGAGAGGGAGAGGGAGAGAGAGAGAGAGAGAGAGAGAGAGAGAGAGAGAGAGAGGGAGAGATGGAGAGAGAGAAATGGGAGGAAGAAAAAGGGGAGAGAGAAAGAGGAAGAGAGAGAGAGAGAGAGAGAGGGAGGGAGGGAGGGAGAGAGAGAGAGAGAGAGAGAGAGAGAGAGAGAGAGAGAGAGAGAGAGAGAGAGAGAGAGAGATTATAAATATTTTTCCACCTTTTTGTGAACATATTAATAGATTAGAAAGAGTATATAATATATATGTATGCGTATTAGGGTGTTTCAAAAAAAATGAAAAGTTTTTATTTTTGCCCGCATTCAAACTAAAAAGTTAGCTAGTGGGAAGATAATAATTACCCTAACGTATCAACTTTAATAGATTTTATTTAATGGTTCTACATTCGCCTTGAAATTTTCCCATTTAAATAATACGGAAAATGCGGTTTTTTCACTATAAATTAGACTTATTTTCATCAAAATCAATTAAAACAATTCAAAATTTATCTCAGTAATTACTCAGTATACCGTGTTGATAGCTGCTAAAACAAAGTAAACTAAGAACGCAGTGGCAAAAATTAATAAAAAATCGTTGAAAAGATTAAGAAGAGCAGATTTTGTATATTTTCAATTTTTATCTATTTTTTTTACAATAAATAATACAATTATTATTTGAATGATTATTTCTCAACTTTTAATTTGGAAAAAGAGCAAAAAATGTTTTTTAAAAATATAAATAAATATAATAAAATTTTTGTTTTATAAATTAAAAGTTTTATTTAATAATCATAATTAATTATAATTATTAATAATTATTTATTATAATTATAAATTATGTAGAGGTAACGAAAAATATAGAAAATAAACCAAAAAACAAAAATTAAACAAACCTAATTAAGCTCATGTATTATAAAACGCAATAAATACACATGAAAAGGCCAGAAGACGAGCAATTAAACAATCATAAATACATGAGGTCTAAAAATACTTTAATCATTAATCAATCTAATTACAAAGTCTTAAAATCATTTAAATAAAATCGCAAGGTTATAAAGTTTTTTTTAACGCTTTGACTTATACTTACAATTAGTCTTGCTCAGTAAATAAATTCTAATATTATAATTAAAAAGTCGATGTTCATAAGCGAATGATGAATCGCAATAAATACAGTGAATATAATGTAAAATGATGTAAAATAATTCAATCAAAAACCAAAAATTAAGTTAAAATGTGTGAATACCGGAAAGTACTGTTATATTTTGTTTCAAAGTAGTACCCCGGCATACAGTCAAACAATATTCCTCGTTAGTCAACGAAAGTCTATCCGTTTGAAGATAACCGAGGCAATAATTTCCAAGTTATGAAACTGTCATGCACATAAATTAAAATAAAAAATTAAAAAATTATAGATCACTTACAGTTTGAAATGTAAAATATAATTAATTATAACGCTTACAATTGTCTGTACTTAAAATAATTTTAAGGAGGCTTCCAATTGTTGTTATATCTAAATCTTGACTGATGTATGTCAAGTAAACAGGTTGAATAAATAGGTGACAAAAATAAAAATAAATAAAATAAAAACGATGTCTTAAAATCATATGTTCGAAATCTCGTCTAGAATGTCAAAATAAGCACTATCTAACAATTCGATTTGCGATTTTATTTAAATAATTTTAAGACTTTGTAATTAGATTCATTAATGATTAAAGTATTTTTAGACCTCATATATTTATGATTGTTTAGTTGTTTGTTTTCTGGCCTTTTTATGTGTGTTTATTATAAATTATTTTTAAACAATTATATCACTGGCATGGGGATCTAAAACACAGTTAGAATAGCGTAATCAAATCAAAATTATTGTTACAATTTCATAGTAAATTAAAACATTATATTATTTTAACGATGCGAAATATTTTTAAACAATTTACTTTTGTTTGTTATACTACACTGAATGATTATTGTGCACTGAAGATGATCGAAAAATCGATCGAAACGTTCGTCTTATTTTAATTTACTATGAAATTGTAACAATAAATTTTGATTTGATTACTATTCTAACTGCGTTTTAGATTCCCATGCCAGTGATATAATTGTTTAAATTTAAGGGATCTGGTTTCAATATTAAATTTGTATATTTATTAAGTTATAAATTATTTTTATAATTTATTTTATAATTTATTATTATTATTATTATTTATTTTTAAAAAACGTTTTTTTTTGCTCTTTTCTCAAACCAAAAGATGAGAAATAACCATTCAAATCATAATTGTATTATTTATGTTAAAAAAATAGATAAAAATTAAAAATTGCAAAAATCGCTCTTTTTAAATTTTAATGATTTTTTATTAATTTTTGCACTGCGTCCTTAGTTTACTTTGTTTTAGCAGTTATCAACACGGTCTACAGTAACTACTGAGATCAAATTTTGAATTGTTTTAATTGATTTTGATAAAGATAAGTCAAATTTATTCTCAAAAAAATTGCATTCCCCGTATTATTTAAATGGGAAAATTTCAAGGCGAATGTGTAACCATTAAATAAAATTTGTTAGAGTTTACACGTTAGGTAATTATCTCCCCACTACCTAACTTTTTAGCTGGAATGCGGGCGCAAATAACACTTTTCTATTTTTTTAAACACCCTAATATGTTTATATAATAATAATAGCCAATAATTTTGAAGTATTGTGACATATATGTAGATACAAGAATCGGTCTATCTTATACTACATGCGAATAAGTAGTTTTGATCAATCTATAAATAAATAATGAAAATCACATATAATACAATGATTAACAATGCAATCTAGCAAATTATAAACTCTAAAATCAATGAAGATAATCTCATTTATATATAAAAATTAATAACTCCAAATATTATTTCTACAAATTATTTAGTTTGTACTTCCTTTTTTTGTAGAAAAACATTTAAATATTCCAAATATTATTTTATTTATAATATTTATGAAAATTAGATCTTTTTAATTTTAAATGTAATTATATTTAACAAAAATTATTTATTAATCTGTATATTTACCCCTTAAATTATAATAATTCTTAAAAATAATTGATATCTAACATTCACAAATAGTTTTTCATTTCGACAATTTTAAATTAATAAGTAAAAGATTAATACTTATTTAAGATGATTTTTATGAAATTATAAAAAAAACAAAATTTGTCTCCCATGTTTTTTTCTATTTTTTACGTCATTGATAAACAGAAACAAATCGATAGAAATGAAATACATAGAAGAACAATATCGGTGAAAAGTAGAATATTATAGGATCAGAACCGCACCCATGCGCTTGGAAAAGGATAGCAAGATGGTCAATAGCGGCAGCTCTATATTAAACGCAAGGTTTCTTTAATAAATCATAATACTCACATAATACAAATGCATGTATACTAAATTAGTCGAGTATCATCCAGTGAATAACTTCAAATGTTCAAAATTAAATGCATTGTAATATATAATATTCCAAATTTTAGATATAATTTTTACGCTATTATTATTTATTGCTGTATGAAAGTAATTTGTTAACTCACGCAATAAATTATATCAAATAATAATTTTATTTTTATTAACTCGGTAAATAATTTGGAATATTATAATTATTTTAGATTTTTCTTATCACATCATTTATTTATAATTTTGCATAAAAAAAAATTTTTTAAGAAACAAATTTATAAATAGATTAATAAATGTCTAAATACTAATTTCTAGAAATTCATAAGGTATGTCGGTGTTATGTCAAAAATTCCATAGAAAACGAGATTTGTTTTTTAGTTATAGAAATATAATCTAGATAAATATATAAAAAACAAGAAACATAAAAAGACATGACTTCAAATTTATTATAAACAATTATTCAGAACAAAATAAATGAGAAATATTAAAAGAAATATTTTAGAAACGAAGAGAAAAATATTTTAAAAATTTAGTAATTAAGAGAATATTTATTAAAGTAAAATATAGAAAATATTCACAATTAAATTAAAATTAAAATATTGAAAATCAAGTCCAATATATTAACATCATACTGACATTGTCCTTTCATCACCATGAGTTCAATTTTAGTAACACTATTCATTGATTTGCATGAACACTAATCTTACAATTTTTTCACTTATTTCATTTAAATCTATTATTGCATTTAATTTTAACAATAATTAAACAATAGCTTTTTTATGTTAAAAAATTAACATATTTTAATGTATTATCTACATATCTCTCATTTCAGAATTAATTGCTAACATTTCTCACAGAATTCTTTAACATTCCTCAAGCTATAAACACGAATTAAAACTAACACTTGATGTTGTAATATGGTAATGATTAAAAAGACAAAGAAACAATTGAAAATTTTAATATAAATGTTATCATCCCAAAATATATTTTATTATCTCAAAAAATGTTTTTTAATTTTCGACATTTTATCGCATTTGCAATATTTAATTACATCATAACAAATATTTCAAGTCTAAAAATATAAACTGAAAATATAAAAAAATATGAAAAATATTTTTTTATTAAATATTTAACATTTTCTTTTTTCTCTCCTCTCTTTTTATGAAATAAAAACAAGATTATAGACATTATACGTTATACATTATTTCACATAATAAATAACGAAAAATATTCCATTATTATACGCGTGTATCTTATAAGCTCGCAAATATTTTATCAGAATTTCTACAGAGAGACTTTATTATTAAATTAAATATACTCCAACTTGACGAAATCGCGAGACTGTCTCCGCTCCTCCTTTTCTCTCTCCATACCTCTAATTCCTATAGAATTGAACCTGAGTTTCTAAGCATGACAGACCGAACCGAGCCATTATTTATTGAGCCATATATTACTGCTCCACACCTTTAATGATCGACATATCACTGCGAGGGTAGTCTCGACACTCAATTCCCTCTGATCTCGTGAGAAGCAGCCTCCTGCTCGCATAAAAAAACTTTTTTCTCTCCCTCGGAAAGAGACTCACCTTGTTACGGGGCTTGTCACTCCCAAGGTGCGATGTTCCACCCTTACGCGCAGTATTTACACCCTGCATGCAGAGTCGCGCGACTATCGTCACCGATCCCCGACACGCCTACTGGTTACGCGGAGAGCGACGAATGACGATGACGGAACGTGCGCAGGACGCGGCAACGCGATTCAGTGGAAATCACGCGGTGGTGAATGCGACCCTGCATACATCGGATGAGACGACATTGCGACGACGCGGGCTGCCGCGACAACGCGATATGCGCCTACGATTATTTTCAAGATAGATATTATTCGTGTATCTCATTGGCTTTCGCTGCGCATACACCACCTATGAAATAATGCAAGCACAACATTACACTAATATTATAGTATGTTTACCCTAACAGCACACATATTCGAAAAACGTTCAGAGGACACGCAGAGGATATTCGAATATCTTCTGGATATTCTCGGAACGTTTTTCGAATATGTTGTACTGTTAAAATACTCATATTATTATATACTATATTATATTATATTATATTATTATATTATATTATTATATTATATTATTATATTATATTAATATATTAAGTTGTTCGGAAAGTTCGTTTCAATATAAATTTGAACGCAATATTTTGCACAAAGAGGATTAATATTTAAGCAAATATGTACCGTTTTGTTCAACCATCTTGGCCCATCTTTCAGGAAGTGACATGATGCCTTTCTTCCAAAATAAAAGTTTCTTACTGACGAAGAATTGATCGAGATGATTTTTGAGGATTTCGAATGACTCGAATTTTTTGTCCCGAAAAAAATTTTTCAAAGAAAGAAATAGATAGTAGTTAGATGGGGCAAGATCGAGAGAATATGGAGAATGAGGAAGAAAGCCTTCTCCCCGCGATTTCTTCTCGCCGCGTGTTTAGCAACCGCGTCACAGTGGGCAGTCCCTTCTCCCCGCGTGCTACCACTTGCGTGGATTGGCCGAAATTTATTAATTAATTTCTCCTTTATTATTGAGAAAATCACAAAACGGTAAAGGACTTTTTTACTCAGTTTGACCTGTTCCACCTGCACCTGACGGGTGGGGCGCGAGTTACAGAACACCTTGTGTATATATATATATATATATATAAGCGATATATATAGGATTTATCACATATATATATATATATATATATATATATATATATATATAAGTGATAAATCCTTCTTTAAATCACTCTTTTATAAAAAATTAAATATTATATATTATTATCATTTGATTTTGCAAAGTTAATTTCATTAACTTTTATATAACTCTAACAATACACGCATATCCCGAAAATGTTTAGAGAACATCTTTCGAATATTTTGTACTATTAAGGAAAGCATCAATAGCACTAACTCAAGTAGGTCAATTTTCGTGACCAACAAATGATTCCACATTGACTGACTCTCTGTAAAACTAAAATATTGAAATTAAGGGTCGACAGGTCGTCCGGCCAGACTCCGAATTGATGTTGGAGACCTCGCGCGGTGACAACGCAAAACTCCGATTTCAGTGTTGCCAACGCCGAGAAACCAATACTCGGGTTTTATGTAGTGGTGCATGTCTGTACACGTACATACACCATTGCATTGCTCACGCGGACGCACCGTAGAGAGACAAGGACCGATAATCACGTGTTCTCCTTGTTTCTCTACCGTGCCGGTATATGCGAGATGCGGCCTGAAAATGCTTTCTGGCCTTCTGTAGCAGAAGGCAGTAGCGTAACAAGGATAATAAGTACCTACTTTTTGTAAATTTTATATATGCTTATGCACATATGTGCGTATATATATATATATATATATATATATATATATATGTATGTATATATATTATATAAGGGATATGATTATTCTTAATTTCTTTTTGATTATTGATGCTATTGTATAATTTGCTCCAAATACTTATAACGTGAAAGAACGTTGAGTAATGTATAATCAATGCAAGGATGTTCAGTATATCATCCAGTAAATTAGAGTTCAAATATATCAATATCAATTTTTTTATAATATATATATATATATATATATTGGAATATAAAAAAATGATAAAAAAATATATTTCGGCGATTTAAAAATTTTTTAATATATTGAAAATATTTTTACTACATACACTATATATAAGTGTAAAATAATTTAGAAAATAAATTTAATAAAAATCTACATACCAGCTGTGTGCATGTGTGCAATTGATTTATTACTTGAAATTTATTTACGGAATTATTTTGCATTTATATATTTATAGTGTGTGTAGTTGTAAAATAATTAAAATATTTTCAATATCAAATTTTTAAGTTTATCGCCTATATAAAAAATATATTTCTATGATTTTCTATATTCCAATATATTATAAAAAAATTGATATTGATATATTTGAACTCAAGTTTTTTACGTGATTAAATATTCTTGCATTGAGCTATTATACGTTACTCGTAAGTTCTTTCACGTCATAAGTACTTATGTAGCAGAGAGAAAGAAATGAGAGTTATACAATGTAACATCAATAATCGGAAAAAATCAAGATAACGGTTGTCATATGTGTATATATATATATATATATATATATATATATATATATATATATGTATATAAACTTATATATTATATATATATAATATTTCATTTATTTATAAAATACATTTATAAATAAGTGAAATATTATACAAACAATTTATTACATAAATTTTTTTTATGAATATAATAAATTATTTATTATATATATTTTTATTTAATTATTTATATAATAATTATATTTTAATATATATTACGCACACGGATAAGAAATATTTTACATTTGCTCATCATATACAATAAAAATATGAAAGTAATGGAAATTAAATTTTACATTAATTTATAATAGTATTATGAGGTAGTTAATACATGAAAATCATATAAGATGAATGCTGTACATCGATTAGCATAATATGATTAGAAGTCAATAATGATTTTGCTAATATATTATTTTGAATAAAAATTTAAAAAATATAAAAACAAAAAAAATAAAATTAATAAATTTTTTTCATTCTTCGTTTTCTTCTTCTATTAATTATTTTTTCTATCATTTGAATAAAAGATGTATCGTGCGTAATAGATTAAATAGATAGATAATTTATATAAATATATAATTACGTTTTAAAATTTATATATATATATATATATATTTATTTCAATATATACATATATATATAAATTATTATTTATCTATTACATACGATACGCCTTTTATTCAAATAATAGAAAAAATAATAGAAAAAAACAAAGAATGAATAAAATTTATTTATTTTATTTTTATTTGTTTTTATAAAATTTTTATTCAAAATAATATATTAGCAAAATCATTTATTGCGACTTGTAATCATAATATTACGCTAATCGATCTACAGCATTCATCTTATAAGATTTCCATGTGTTACTACCTCACAATACTATTATAAATAAATGTGAAATTTCATTTGCATTACTTTTATATTTTCATATATAATGAGCAGATGTAAAATATTTCTCATTCGTGTGCGTAATATATTGGTTTTTGTATTTATACTGATTTTACACATATCAAATGCAAGAGAGACAAAGATAGAATGATACTCTCTCCTTGTCAAGCTGTCAGTATATTACCACGAAAATTTCCTCATGAGTATAGATCTAGTGAGATTTGTTCATCCCAAATATTACATAAAAAGAAGTTACGTAGCTTCGTGAAATATTTTTTAATATATTCTTTATATAATAAAGCAAGGAGACAACGAGTCGAATTTTGCATTATTGCTCTTAAAAATTTATAATAAATTAAATACGATCTTGTGGCTAATCGAACCTTACCCGCTGCTAGCTGCGCATCTCCCCAAGTTATATTATGAATTTTATATGTTAAGAGTTTAACACGGCTCTGTAATATAAATATAAATTTAAAGTGTAAGACCGATTCAGCGACTTTTGGATCTATATTTTTCTCTTGCATTTATTTATTTCCGTAGAGGGGTTAAAGGATTATTGAAATTAAATCTCAAAGATGAGATTATTTCATATTTTAAAATATTGGCCGTGACCAAGTAAAATTAGGTGCCTTGTGCACAGATATTTAATTCTAACGAAAAAATTTAGTTTCGTTGGGATAACGCACTGTCTTCCGCGATTGGCTCTTATTGCCTGTCTTACACTTTAAATTTATATTTATATTACAGAGCCGTGTTAAATTCTTAACTTATACACGCTGGCATAAAGGCGTTTGTTTATCAACATTATTATATATATAGCAGAGAAAAGTATAGAATCGAGAAAGGATCTGAATAGCTCAGTTGGAAGAGCAGTCGCCCGGCAAGCGAAAGGTCTCGGGTTCGATTCCCGATTCAGCGACTTTCGGATCTATATTTTTCTCTTGCATTTATTTATTTCCGTAGGGGAGTTAAAGGATTATTGAAATTAAATCTTAAAGATGAAATTATTTCATATTTTAAAATCTTGGCCGTGATCAAGTAAAATTAGGTGCCTTGTGCACAGATATTTAATTCTAACAAAAAAATTTAGTTTCGTTAGGATAACGCACTGTCTTCCGCGATTGGCTCTTATTGCCTGTCTTACACTTTAAATTTATGAATTTTATATTCATCTTTTTTCCAAAAAATCAATCTTTGTCTCCCTGCGGACAATCCTACTGATTAAGAATATCGTAAATTTAATAAGATTCATTAAGTATTTTGGCTAATATCTGGGATAAACGAATCCGTAATTCCCGGCCGGCCGATAGGCGTCTCCACCATGTCGCCTGTCGACCCTTAAAAGCGAGGGGCAAAGTTCACGGTTATTTCTCCAGAAAATCACTAAATGTGGTTTTTAGCATTTATTGAAGAAACAAGGACTAACAAACAAAAAGTAACAATCTTCTCTCGATCGTGCTGGCGAATATTGTTTATTAATTAATCAATCACAACGTTTCGACCCTTATGTTTGAATCCTTATCAAGTGCATGATTTGCGAAAGTAAAATTTTAATTTTAAGATATCAAAAGAAACGAAACATAGTGTCGATTTGACAACACGTCAAGAATCTTAGGCTTAGTTTACATCAAGCACTTGATACGCGTATCAATTAGTGTATTTAAACTGGTCAGCCAACTGAACTAATTTACTAGTAATTTACTATTTGATACACGTATCAAGTGCTTGATGTAAACTAGGCCTTAGACGAGTTATAAGAAACTAACAAACGTTTTTTTAGCATATTCGTGACCAACAAACGATTTTGCATCAAATAAACCCTTAATAAAGTAAATAATTCAACAAAAATTAATTTTGTAGGGGCTAACTTTACGGCTACTTTTATTTTTTATTTTTTGAAGGAGGACTGATCTAACAAACATTTTTATTAATCTAACAATCACCTACAAGCGACTTACAAACGATTAAAAAGAAACTAAATTTTAAAAGTCAAAATCGAGGGGCCAAGTTCATGGAGCCCCAATATTGGTAATGAAATAAATGTACATGTATTGCCAATATTGCTGTGTCCATGATGACTCGAATATTGGTAATGAAATAAATGAAAATATGTTGCCAATATTGCAATGCAATATTTGTAATCGTAAATTCCTTAATTTACCGCTGTGTAACGCGCAATAAGATATCTATTAACGTTTTCGAGTGAAGCAGGTTTGAGCGATCCGGTGTCAATTAATGACGTCATTGACCAATCACAGCTATTTATTCTTCAGAGAAATGACGTCATTAATCGATCCCGGATCACTTAAACCTGCTTCACTCGAAAACGCTATATTTTGTATTCAAGTTTAGGCCGAATTCACATCTTGACAGAAAAACAGAAAAGCAGAAGCCAATCAGAATCGCGCAGATAGTAAACTTACTAGGTAATAAACTTAATGGCAGTAAACTTACTAACCAACGCGAGTTCTGACTGGTTTCTGCTTTTCTGTTTTCTGCTTTTCTGTCAAGGTGTGAATTCGACCTTAGTCATAAGAATTATATAAAGCGTTAGCCAAATTGGCTATATTATTTATTAATGCATGGTCTATTCTTTAGTAGTAAATTTTGAAACATGGCCTTTATAGTTATTAAACTGGTTGCTGGTTGTATTAGTTCTGAATTTATCTTTTTTTATTAGTCCAAAATTAAAATACAATATTGTTTAATATTTCATTATTGTTCAATATAAGAAATTAATATATAACCAACAAAATTTTTATTTTATATATATATATATATTTATAGTTAATATATTTATAATAATAATAATATATATATATATATTTATAATAAGAGATGCGCCAACTCCGAACAGTTTTTGATTGGCTCTTGGAATCACGTGGTTTTTCCGCCATCTTAATTCTGATCATTGTAAGTGCGCGTCGACACAAATATACTTGTTGTAAGGTACGATCATGGTGCAAAGTGCAGGTTGACGTTGTAGAAAGATAAGTTTCCATTAGGAAATTAATTTTTAAGCACAATATTAATATTTCAGTGATAGTTGATAAATAGAAAACACTAAATTATACTCCATTCTTCATTTCTCCACTGCTCTGCTCTGCAGCTCCGAGTGCTCTATGCTCCGCTTTGTTAATTTGTTTTCTGCCAAAGAATATAGACGAGTATAGAAGCATGATTCTCGGTATCCCGCGGGTCGTACGAGCTGTGGTTGCTATAGTTTACGTCACGTGAACTGTACTGAAATGCTATAGATAGTACAGTATACGTGATGTAAACTATAGCAAAGTACCCCAACTAGTGTGATTCGCGGGGTACCGAGAACCGTGCTTCTATACTCGTCTATA
Source organism: Nylanderia fulva (assembly GCF_048542155.1). Taxonomy (NCBI): domain Eukaryota; kingdom Metazoa; phylum Arthropoda; class Insecta; order Hymenoptera; family Formicidae; genus Nylanderia; species Nylanderia fulva. The sequence continues at coordinate 273,523 of NW_028191037.1, read as the reverse complement.
TTCTTTGCTTCTGCTTCATGATCACAAGATGGCACCTGCCAGAAAGAGTGGGGAGAGGTTAGCGCATCTCTTATTACAGGTCTCTAGTTTCAGCTAGTAAAATAAAAAAATGCAAACACACCGAATCCCACTGACTTTCCCTTGTATTTCGACGAGTGATTTAGTGGCAGACCAATGTGATTCCCTCTATGCAAAAAGACTAGAGAACAGGAGACCGAACTCCTTAGAATTTCAGTGGTGGGGGTGAGTCAAAGGCCGGTATTCACAGTTGGTTCTTAGGTCAGATCTACAACAGGTGTAGTAAGCTCTAAGCTTTAAAAAATTCACCAATCACAGTTCAAGAATGAGGGGAATAATTGACTGTGATTGATCAATTTATTAAGGCTTAGAGCTTACTACACCTATTGTAGACTCGGCCTTATACAATATTTAAGATTGTGTGTTCTAAAATTCATTGTCAATATACTTGCCATTGAAATGCATTTCGGAACGCACTTTTATGATTGGTCGATTTCTTTTATGCATAAGCTTATGCAAATTTTTCTGAATAGAGCATATTTCAGTTATGATTATGCATATGCTTATGCGTCTATGCAAATTTGTCTGGATAGACCCGTAGGAACGACGAAGTTCACATAGGAAATCTTTTTTTGATAAAACAAGCAAAGTCCATCATGTCGTAGTTCATGAATTGGCCGACGACCATACTGCGAACAGCGCCCATAAAATGAGACCATATTTTGACTCACCCCTACCACTGGAGTTCGGTCTCCTAGGTATCGATTCTGTAACTTTTTCTAAAGTGAAAGCATGAAAAGTGAAAAATTTCCGCCAATCGCATATCGATTTCATTTTAAAATTAATGCGTGATTGGTGAGAATTTTTCACTTTAAAAAAAGTTACAGAATCGATACCCTGGTCCCTAGTCTTCTTGTCTCTATATTTCCGAACAATTCACTCGAAAAAAGGGGGTTCGCCTTTTGACGCATTCGGACGTGTTTTGTCTGAAAAAATTTTTTGTTTCTTTATGTTCCGCACTGTAAGCACGATTTGACTTCTAAGGGTCGGCAGGAGCTTAGAACAAAACTGTGCCCAAGTTGGGTGCGAGAGAAAACCACGTTTTTAAGAAAAGAGAAGGGTAGATTGTTACCTCCGTTCGCAATGCGCAAACGCGAATTAGCGAAGGCACCAATTACATTTCCAGTTTCAAACGGCGCGGTGAGCGTGACGTCACCGTGACGTCATCTACGTTTGCGCATTGCGGATAAAGGTTAAAAGCTATCTTTCTCTCTTGCACCAAACTTGGACATAGATTTTTAGCACGACAGACAAAGCAATTCCCCCTCCAGGTATATATGCTCTAAGGGCAGGGGGCTCGGCCAGACTCCAAATTGATGTTAGAGGCCTCACGCGATGACAACGCGAAACTCCGGTTTCAGTGTTGCCAACGCTGAGAAACCAATTCTCGGGTTTTATGTAGTGGTGCATGTCTGTACATGTACATACACCATTGCATTGCTCACGCGAACGCACCGTAGAGAGACAAGGACCGATAGTCACGTGTTGTCCTTGTTCCTCTATCGTGCCGGTATACGCGAGATGCGGCCTGAAAATGCTTTCTGGCCTTTCGTAGCAGAAGGCAATAATGTACCAAGGCTAATAAGCACTCACTTTTTGTAAATTTTATATATGCTTATGCACATATGTGTGTATATATATGCAAATAAAATCAAAAATTACATATATGTTTCCAAATTGTACAGTGATACTTAATAATAATAAAATAATAATTCGAAGAGTGAACTAATGTACAGAATGTAAGACACGGGCGCTTATGAGGCTTATTGGCAATTGATTGCTTTTTTTATTTTGTATTTTTTCATCGACTTTACATATCGTCAGCGTGATAGAGAGACAAGGAGAGAACAACTATTAATTCTAGTCTGTTGTAGAACATGTCGTAAATTTATATACTAATATATGTATACATAATGGCAAAGGTCTGTCATCGTGAAAACTCGGGTTCAAATTTATCGGTATCAACATTTTTTTCTTTTTTAATAATATATTGAAATATATAAAAATAATTAAAAATATTTTTTTTGTAAAAATAATTAACTAAAGAATTCTCAAAATATAGAAAATACTATTTATTTACGGAATTACGGATTAATTTATTTATGGAATTATTTTGCATTTGCAATGTGTGTGTAATTGTAAAATTATTTTCAATATTAAAAAATTTTTAATACTCACCTATAAAAATATATTTTTTTTAAATAATTTTTATATATTCCTATATTATAAAAAAAATTATACCAGATAGAAAAAAAAACATTTATATTATTATACCAGATAGACTTGAACTCGAATTTTCTGATGCAAGAGAGACAAAGATAGAATAATACTCTCTCCTTGTCAAGCTGCCAGTATGTTACCACGGAAATTTCCCCATGAGTTACTCTTTATATAGATCTAGTGAGATTTGTTCATCTCAGATTTTACATAAAAAGAAGTTACAGAGCTTCGTGCAATATTTTTTAATATATTCTTTATATAATAAAGCAAGGCGGCTAAAAGTCGAATTTTGCATTATTGCTCTTAAAAATTTATAATAAATTAAATACGATCTTGTGTGGCTAACCCAACCTTACCTGCTACTAGCTGCGCATCTCCCCAAGTTATATTATAAATTTTATATTCATCTTTTTTCCAAAAAATCAATCTTTGCCGCCCTGCCGACAATCCTACTGATTAAGAATATCGTAAATTTAATAAGATTCATTAAGTATTTTGGCTAATATCTGGGAAAAACGAATCCGTAATTCCCGGCCGGCCGATAGGCGTCTTCACCATGTCGCCTGTCGACCCTTAACCGATATATATGAACAATTAATGGGAGATTCGGTCGCTGAACGTTTATGGTGACGGTCGACTCGCGTTGTGCGTGCAATAATTTAATATTAATAAGTACTCAGTGCTTTAGTGCTTTACTGTCTGCTTTTGCTTCTGCTTGGCCGAATCTTTTTGACTTGATGAGGTGCATGCTAGCCACGGTCATATTTAGGTCTGTTCTTTTCAGCTGAATTGGCTACACTAGTTCAGAGATTATCTTTTTCCTTCCAATGTCAAGCAAAAAAGACAACCTCTGAACTAGTGTAGTTAGTTCAGCTAAAAAGAACAAACCTATACACAGGTCTCAAAACTCTCATGGTGGGGGTAAGGCTCTTAATGTCATGATTTGTGGTTCATAAATCGGTCGCTAACCGCAGAGCGCTGTGATCGCTGAGTAAAGAGCTTATATTTGTACAAATTAAGGGTCGACAGGCGACATGGTGGAGACGCCTATCGGCCGGCCGGGAATTACGGATTCGTTCATCCCATATATTAGCCAAAATACTTAATGAATCTTATTAAATTTACGATATTCTTAATCAGTAGGATTGTCCGCAGGGAGACAAAGATCGATTTTTTGGAAAAAAGATAAATATAAAATTCATAATATAACTTGGGAAGATGCGCAGCTAGCAGCGGGTAAGGTTGGGTTAGCCACGAGATCGTATTTAATTTATTATAAATTTTTAAGAGCAATAATGCAAAATTTGACTCTTTGTCTCCCTGCTTTATTATATAAAGAATATATTAAAAAATATTTCACGAAGCTACGTAACTTCTTTTTATGTAATATTTGGGATGAACAAATCTCACTAGATCTATACTCATGGGGAAATTTTCGTGGTAACATACTGACAGCTTGACAAGGAGAGAGTATCATTCTATCTTTGTCTCTCTTGCATTTGATATGTGTAAAATCAGTATAAATACAAAAACCAATATATTACGCACACGAATGAGAAATATTTTACATCTGCTCATTATATATAAAAATATAAAAGTAATGCAAATTAAATTTCACATTTATTTATAATAGTATTGTGAGGTAGTAACACATATGGAAATCTTATAAGATAAATGCTGTACATCGATTAGCGTAATATTATGATTACAAGTCGCAATAAATGATTTTGCTAATATATTATTTTGAATAAAAATTTTATAAAAACAAATAAAAATAAAATGAATAAATTTTATTCATTCTTTGTTTTTTTCTATTATTTTTTCTATTATTTTTTCTATTATTTGAATAAAAGGCGTATCGTATGTAATAGATAAATAATAATTTATATATATGTATATATTGAAATTAATATATATATATATATATATATATATATATATAAATTTCAAAACGTATAATTATATATTTATATAAATTATCTATCTATTTAATCTATTACACACGATACATCTTTTATTCAAATAATAGAAAAAATAATTAATAGAAGAAGAAAACAAAGAATGAAGAAAATTTATTAATTTCATTCTTTTTGTTTTTATATTTTTTTAATTTTTATTCAAAATAATATATTAGCAAAATCATTTATTGACTTGTAATCATATTATGCTAATCGATGTACAGAATTCATCTTATATGATTTTCATGTATTAACTACCTCATAATACTAGTATAAATTAATGTAAAATTTAATTTCCATTACTTTTATATTTTTATATGGGATGAGCAAATGTAAAATATTTCTTATCCGTGTGCGTAATTTATATTAAAATATAATTATTATATAAATAATTAAATAAAAATATATATAATAAATAATTTATTATATTTATAAAAAAATTTATGTAATAAATTGTCTGTATAATATTTTACTTATTTATAAAATGTATTTTATAAATAAATAAAAAAATAAATGAATTAGATAAATATGATAAATTAGTGAATGTGGTAGGAAATGTCATATTTATTTTTTAGTCAATATATAAATTAAATGTTTATTAAATTTAATATTAATTTAAATTATATATTGATTAAAAAATAAATGAATTAGATAAATATGATAAATTAGTGAATAAGGTAGGGAAATAATTTTTTTTCTATAAATTAATTATAAAATTTGAATATAAATAAATTTTTATAAAAAAATTTTTAAAAATTTAAATAATTTTTAATGATTAATTAATATTTAAAATAATTATTTTAATAAAAATTATAATAGATAATTTTATTTATATTATTAATAAATTTAGGTGCCAGCAATTGCGGTTAAACTGATGATAAGAATAAATAATTTTAATAATTTAAAGAATATAAAAAGGAGATTTAAATATTTTTTTTTAAATTTTATTTATAGTGAAATGTAATAATTTTAGTTAATAAAAAAATTTATTTTGGAAAATTTATTTCTAATTAAGTTTAAAAAGAAATTAGGATTAGATACCCTATTATTTAAATAAAAATAAAATTAATTAAATATTAAGTGTAAAGCATTAAAAATAAAAAATTTGGCGGTAATTTATTATATTAGAAAAACTTGTTGATTAATTTGATAATCCACAAATGGATTAACTTAATATAAATATTTTATATATTGTTGAAAATTAAATTAAGAGATTTTAATTATAAATTTATATTATAAATTAAATTCAAATCAAAATGTAGAATTATTAAGATTCAGATGAGTTATATTGAAAAATATTTTTTTTGTAAATTATATTTAAATTTATTATTTAAAAAGGATTTAAATGTAAATTTATAAAAATTTATAAGTTGAATTATATTTAAATTATGTACAAATTGCCCGCCGTTCTTATTAATTATGATTTGTAAGAAAAGTCGTAACAAAGTAAATATATTGGAAAATGTATTTAAAATAAAAAAAAATTTTAGTTTATTTAAACATATTTTATTTACATTGAAAAGATTAATGATTTAATATGATTTATTAAAATTAAAAAAAAATTAAATTTAAATATTTATGAAAAATTTAATATGATTTGTGTGTGTGATTATTTTAATTAAATAAAATTATAATAAAAAATTAAATAGAGTTAGTTTTTGAATTGTTGAAGTATTAAAAAAAATTAAATAAATATTATAGATATAAGTAATGTAAATGAAAATTTAAAATAAATTAATTAATTAAATAAAAGTAAATTTTATTAATTGTACCTTTTGTATCAGGGATTATTAAATTTTGTTGTTTATTGGAATAATTTAAATTTCTCGGAATAAAATGAGTTAAATAAAATATTAAAGTTAATGTATAAAAATTATTTTAAATATTTATTTGAAAAAGATATTTTAATCCACTTTTATGATATCTAGTTTTTTTTATATAAATTTAATTTATATATAAATCATTTACAATTAATTAAATTAATAATAAAATTTAATTAGTAAATTTATGTAAAAAATTTATGGGATTAACTATAAATTATAATTAAAATATTTTATGAATATAAATGATGTAAATAGAAAAATATTTTTTATTTTTAAAAATTTTTTATAAAAATTTAATAATTTATTATGGAATGGATTATTCTAATTTAAATATAATAATAATTTGAAAATTTGATTTAATTAAATAAAAAAATATTTTAAATAAATTAAGTATTTTAATAAATAATGATAGTATAAGTATATTTATATTAATTATATAGAAATTTTTAAATTTAAAATATATATGTATATATAATTAAAGAATTAGGCAAATTTATTTTATTAAATTAAAATTTTAATTTACTTGTTTAACACAAACATGGTTTTTTGATAATAATTTAAAATTATTTCTGCTCAGTGATTTTTAAATAGCCGCAGTATATTGACTGTGCAAAGGTAGCATAATCAATTGTTTTTTAAATAAAAACTGGAATGAAGGAATTGATGAAATTAAAGCTGTTTCAATTTGTAGATTTAAAATTTAAATTTTAAGTTAAAATTCTTAAAAGAAATTATGGAACGAAAAGACCCTATTGAATTTAATATAATTTTTAAATTTATTTAAGGAAATAAATTTTATTTTAATGATTATATTTTATTGGGAGGATAATTAAATAAAATAAACTTTAATTTAAAGATAATTTTAACATTAATTAATGAAATTTTTATAAAGGATTGATTATTAAATTAAGAAAATTTTTTTTTTTTATAATAATTATTATAAAAATTAATTACCTTAGGGATAACAGCGTAATATTTTTAGAAAGATTATATTAATAAAAATGATTGCGACCTTGATGTTGAATTAAAATAAAAATTAAATGAAGAAGTTTAATATTTTAGTCTGTTCGACTAATAAAATTTTACATGATTTGAGTTCAGATCGGTGTAAGCCAGATCGGTTTCTATCTATAATAAAATTAAGAAAATTTTGTACGAAAGAACTTTTTTTCAAATTATATTTTTTTTAATGAATAAATTTAATTGATTAAATATATGTAAATAAATAAAATTACTTTGGCAGAATTTAAGTGTATTAAATTTAGAATTTAAATGATGTATAATAGAAAAAAATTATACAAGTAATAATTTGTCAAAATTTAAGATTATATTTTTATAGTGCGTTAAATATATTAAGATTGTTAATTTTGTTATTAATTATATTAGTTGGGGTAGCTTTTTTAACTTTATTGGAACAAAAAATTTTAAGATATGTACAAATTCGTAAAGAACCTAATAAGGTGGGATTTATAAGATTATTTCAATCTTTTAGTGATGCTATTAAATTACTTAATAAAGAATTATTTTATGTATATAAATCTAATTATAATTTTTTTTATGTCCTATAATTAGATTTGTTTTAATAATAATATGATTAGTATTTCCTTACATTACTAATATTTATTTTTTAAATTATTCTATTTTATTAATAATTGTTTTATAACTATTAGAGGGTATGTTATAATTTTTATGGGATGATCAGCTAATTCGATTTATTCAAAAATAGGGGCAATACGATCAGTTTCACAAATATTATCATTTAAAGTAAGATTTATTTTAATTGTTTTAGTTATTATATTAATAAGAGAGAGATATTCTTTTTTTGATTTTATTAATTATCAATTTTATTTATGATATATAGTAGTTTTATATCCTTTGTTTATTATATTTTTTATTAGGATTTTAGCTGAATTAAATCGAAGTCCTATAGATTTTATCGAAGGTGAGTCAGAATTAGTTTCAGGGTTTAATATTGAATATTTTAGGGGTGGGTTTACATTAATTTTTTTATCTGAATATCGAATAATTATTTTTTTTAGATTAATTAGAATTTATATATTTAGAAATTTATTAAAATATTCAATAATTTTAACTTTTATTTTAATTAATATTTTATGTAGAATAGTAATTTTTATACATGGAATACTTCCTCGAATACGATATGATGAATTAATATATTTATGTTGGAAAATTATTTTACCAATAATTTTAGTTTATATTTTATTAATTTTTGGATTTAAATTTATATTATAAATAATAATTTAGTAAAAAAAATTAAATGTTTAAAAGTTAATAAAAAATTAAAATTTCTTTAATATGTTTTCAAAACATAAACTTAAATTCAAGATCATTACCTTAATTTAATAGTAATTTATAAAAAATTTAAGTATTAAATATAATTATTTTTAATATTTTAAATTTATTTATAATGATAAATTTTTTAATATTTATTTAAAAATAATTAAATCTCAAATTTTTATTAGGAAAGGTAATAAGATAAAATAAAGAAAGTAACATAATGATAAAATTTGTCTAATAATGATAAAAGGTATTTCAATAGGTTGAGCTCCTGCTCATGTTAATAGAATAAAAATATTAATGAAAATTCAAAATAAATATTGATTTAAAGGATAAAATGTGATAATGAATTAAATTTTATAAAAATTAGAGGTAAAAAGTATAAGATAATAATTGATGATAATAATGCAATTACACTTCCTAATTTGTTAGGGATAGATCGGAGGATAGCATAAGCATATAGAAAATATCATTCAGGTTGAATATGAATTGAAAATGTATTTTATAAATAAATGAAATATTATATATATATAATATATAAGTTTATATATATATATATATATATATATATATATATACACAGATATGACAACCGTTATCTTGATTTTTTCCGATTATTGATGTTACATTGTATAACTCTCATTTCTTTCTCTCTGCTACATAATAACTTATGACGTGAAAGAACTTACGAGTAACGTATGATGGCTCAATGCAAGAATATTTAATCACGTAAAAAACTTGAGTTCAAATATATCAATATCAATTTTTTTATAATATATTGGAATATGAAAAATCATAGAAATATATTTGTATATAGGCGATAAACTTAAAAATTTGATATTGAAAATATTTTAATCATATTTTACAACTACACACACTATAAATATATAAATGCAAAATAATTCCGTAAATAAATTTCAAGTAATAAATCAATTGCACACATGCACACAGCTGGTATGTAGATTTTTATTAAATTTATTTTTAAATTTATTTTCTGAATTATTTTACACTTATATATATAGTGTATGTAGTAAAAATATTTTCAATATATTAAAAAATTTTTAAATTGCCGAAATATATTTTTTTATCATTTTTCTATATTTTAATATATATATATATATATATATATATATATATTATAAAAAAATTGATATTGAAATATTTGAACTCTAATTTACTGGATGATATACTGAACATCCTTGCATTGATTATACATTACTCAACGTTCTTTCACGTTATAAGTATTTGGAGCAAATGATACAATAGCATCAATAATCAAAAAGAAATCAAGAATAATCAACATATCCGTTATATAATATATATATATATATATATATATATATATATACGCACATATGTGCATAAGCATATATAAAATTTACAAAAAGTAGGTACTTATTAGCCTTGCTACGCTACTGCCTTCTGCTACGGAAGGCCAGAAAGCATTTTCAGGCCGTATCTCGCGAATACCGGCACGATAGAGGAACAAGGAGAACACGTAATTATCGGTCCTTGTCTCTCTACGGTGCGTCCGCGTGAGCAATGCAATAGTGTATGTACGTGTACAGACATGCACCACTACATAAAACCCGAGAATTGGTTTCTCGGCGTTGGCAACACTGAAATCGGAGTTTCGCGTTGTCACCGCGCGAGGTCTCCAACATCAATTCGGAGTTTGGCCGGCCGACCTGTCGACCCTTAACAGATGCATGTAAGTATATGTATAAGAAATTTTATTGATATTTTTATTGATATTCTTAAAGTATTTTTAAAGTTTTGTGGTTAAAAATAATATAATTTTTTATATTAAGTGCATAATGTTTTAAATATAATATTATAAATATTTTTTAGATATAACTCTATCATATCGCATATCAATATCAATAAAAATAATATTAATATATATTTTTATTATATATATTTGCACATATGCAAATATTTTCAAGAATTGTACATAAATAACAAAAATATCGGTATTAAATAATATATATTTATATATTATTACACGTTATATATTTATATGTTATTACGCATACACCTTTTTACAAACAATTTTAAACATTGCTTAGTTTAGACATTTTTCGTTGAATAATAGATTTTTTTTGTACTTTTTGGTTTTCCTGATAAGTAAATAACTGATGCATTCTTAATCGGATGTAATAAAACCTCGAATAAAACACAGCGTAAGATAAAATGTCTGAACCGTGATCTTTACAAGGAAATGTAAATTCATAATTATCTAATACTTCATCTACCGTTAAATCAAAAACATTTGAATTAGACGCGTTTTGAAAAACATTGTTTAACATATTTAATTAAATTAAAAAAATATAAATTTGCATGAATCAAACCTCCTCGTGTTTTCATATTTATAACTATAATTGCGAAACTAAAGTATTAATATTCGAACTGGTTATTAGAGCTTCTTTACAAGATGTACAATTATTGTAGACTTCATTTTTTAAAACTTGCTTACATAGATAACCTGTAATTATAAATAATAATAATTATCCCAGCAAACACTGATATATAATTGTTTCATTGCTATAATAAAACGGAATATAACAGGTAATATAACGTGTACGTTACATGTAACATCCATGTTAGTTGTAATTTTCCACTCATAGATGTAACATTTTAATATAACATATATTACATTGTAGTTATATTGTAATTATATACCAAATAGCACATTGATGTATTGATAAGTCAGTGCTATTTTGGGATATAATGACAATATAACTACAATGTAATATATGTAATATTAAAAATGTTATATCTATGAGAGGGAAATTACAACTAACATATACATTACATGTAACATGCTTAAGTATATGACATTTATATACTGTGTTTGCTGGGATTATTATTATTAATTATAAATAATTTATAATTTTTATTACGAGTATACTTACATTTCTAGTTAGCAAAATTAATCAATCAAGCAGTATTTATCCAAGCAGCACAAATAAATGTCTTGGGATATTCTCAGGATATTTTGTGCTGTCTGGATATAGCGCACTGAGAAAAAAAATGGTTAACTTGACTAAACCGTTCAATTATATTACTATTTTGTTAATTAAACATATAGAAATATTTAAATTAAATACAACATATTAAATCTAACAAAATTTATTTGACTTAAAATACTTATATATGTTCCATTAACAAAATTTAGTTGAACGATTTAGTCAAGTTAACAATTTTCTTCTAAGTATGTAAATTAATATAAATAAACCTGTAACATAATAAATAATGCAATCTAGGATTAGGCAATTTGGGGATAGAGTATAATCATGCTCGATGACATCATCTGCCTCCCAATCTTTATTTCTTATAACATTATCGATTTTAACATCGCGTTTGGCTCTTAGTCGAGATGAAGATGGAGTTTTTTAAAAAATAGGAGAGCTGACTGACAAATATTCTTATTAATTATCGATTTTGTTCTTTAATTTTTCTAAGGCTGCAGCTGTTTTTGATTCAGATTTCCCATCTCTTTAAGATCAGCAACTGTGTTGTGTGCCTCGGGAGAGACACTTAAGGGTCGCGCCAAATTGGGATGGGAATCCGGGGCGTCAGGACTTGTCGGGTGTTTGTAGAGAAATGCACTACACTTTTTGTATTAAAATTCTTTATTCAACTTCAACCACTTGGTCTTTATTTTATTTCACTATCAATACACTGTAGCTTTACGAGTGTGCGGCACTGACTTTATATTACTCCGCGTATCGCGCACAACTACGAGTCGATGCTAAGTGCGCGCGCGGTTAGCGAGATCGTGGTTAGAGCGATTATTTGTGTCTGCGACTGAGCGAGTTGTCGCGTCTCTCCTCTCTTTTTATATCGTTGTTTTTTGGAGTTTTTCCCGATCGGAAGGGGTGCCTGGCAACAGGTTTCCCCGGTCGAGAATCTAGGTGCAAGCGAAGCAGATTCAAAGTCCTTCTGCTTTGCTTGCACGTTGACCAATTTCTGTTCCGCGTATATCTCGCATTGTATGCGTTTTTAACGCGGTCATTATCTGTCGTAATTTTGATTTCGCGTATACCTCGCATCGTATGCGCTTTTTAACGCGGTCATTATCTGTCGTAATTCTGATTCCGCGTATACCTCGCATCGTATGCGTTTTTTAACGCGGTCAGTGTCTGTCGTAATTGCGGATGCAATACGAGTACCCATTTCTTAATATTAGTTAACTTTTAATAGTTATATCTATTGTATATCTTTGGGGGATATAACAACTGTTATAACATTTTCAACATGCTTTTCGGTTACTGTGCAGTTACCATGTTTTGGTGGCCTAATTATGCTAGAAATCGACAATAACTTATATAATAATAAAAATGTAGGACAAGTAGGATGTTCATTGCTCCCAGCAGCCTCACGTATCGTTCCAAAAAATTTATGTAAATATATAAAATAAGTTTTGATAATATTATGGTATATATGATATATTACATATGACATTATGACATTATGATATATTAGATATGACATTATTTTGAAAACAAATCTCTAAGTTATCTTGATTTACTTTGCCAGTTAATAAGTACTTAAAACCGTATTTCTCAATTAAATAATTGCATAAATCTAATGTAGATTTAATAGTTACTCGTAATCCATGTGCAGTTTCTTTTGTATGAAATTCCTTTTCTGGAATAATATTATTTCATGTATCCGTTTCTCATTGGTTTAACCATTTAAGAGCATCTTCTAATATCTTTTAATACAGACAAATATATTAGTCATAAGTTACAAACATTAATTAAAGTGTAAATCTATGTAATATTTAAGATATTTCGTCTAAAAAAATTAATATATTTATAAATAAAAAGATTTGAACATTAACTTTAAAATCCTTTGATTCTGGTGTGAGTCCTTCATTTGGCTGCTTACGATTTAAAGCATCAAACATGTTATTTATTGTCAGACAAAAATCTACTGTTGCCTCACAACCTTCGAACTGCTTCATATTGTGAGCCAAATAAAAACGTAAGCCAATTGCTACGGAATTGCTAAAAATCTTCGAATAATAAAATAATAGATAATAAAAATAAATAATAATAGATAATTAATTAAAAAATTAAATTGATTTTAAGAAATATAAATAAAAGAAATATAAATGAATATAAATAAATAATATAGATTACTTGAGTTGCAAATCGGACGCGCATTTTGGCTGTGTTGTCTAGTTCAATATGTCTCCTAGATATTTTCGGGCATATTCTAGCATTACCTAGCTGAGTAATATCTATATCGTACAAATGAGTGAAGTATTTCCATGGAATATAATCATGTTTTTAATTAACCTAAAAACATAATAAAAACTTGTTTTGCATATGATAATACATATTACACAGCATGTAATTATATAATTATACATATATAAAATTTTATTAAATACCCGTAAACGACCTGTATTATACAGCCTATTTCGAATGCATTTAATTAAGTGTGGTGAATCCGAAAACAAATATTTTCCTTTTTTCATCAAGTGGATGAGTAAACCAATTATGCAAATTATCAATGCTACTATTGATGTCAAGTATTTTCCACATTCGTCTATTTGTTGAAGCATCATCCTCAATTACTCCATATATTAAATTAGAGCGCCAGTATTTTCTAAAAGACATATTGCTTTTAATACTAGCTTCGCTAAGTCTTCACCACCGACGGCACTTTTGGAAGCAAAAACTGCAATAGGCTGAGTATATTTTTCTGTTAAGGACTGAAATTGCAATACAAGTCCATGCGTCGCCAAATCTTCAATGTTCGAACTTTGTGGTCCATCATTTCCGAAGTCTGTTAAGCCAGTATATGTTAACGTTTTTGCAGATACTGCAACAGATTTTCTCAAATTTATTTCATCTAGGACTAGAACACCGTGGCGTTTTTGTTTATCTTTTATTGCAAATGATCTTTTGAGTATTTCAAAAAAATCTTCATCAAAGTCACATTTTGTGCCTATTAATGACATATAATTTCGAACTGTTTTCGAGCATGGCAATGGAATGATATCATTTCTTCGTAAAAACTCATAATAACTTTGTAACCTGATATTCATCAACATACAAAGCATAATAAATTCATCCGTATAACGACGGCCTCTCGGATCTGATTTTTTGCTAGCGGAAATAATTTCACTTACGACTATTTTTTGATTTTTTGAAATTTTTTCTAAAACACAATCAATCATGTTTGCAATTTTTTGCTGCTGATTCGCGATAGAATTTGTGATTAAATTAATTTTGTTTTTTAAACAAAGAGTTTTTGATCTTTGATACTTCATTTTTTCTCGCATGGCTTTCAACTTTATTTGATCAATAGGGTTTGAAGAAGCAGAAATACGCTTAATATTAATTCTTTTCTTCATTTTTCTAACTTTTTGTGATAATGTGTTAGAATATTTTTTACAAGAAGTACATCTTTCACTATTTACAGATAACATCTTGCAATCTATGTGACGCCAACCTGCATGAACGCAGGGTTTCAAAAAAATGTTTGCTGGTACAAAATCTAAACCGATGGATGTTATTCCCTTACAAATACGCATGTATTTAAATTTCTTTAAAATTTCTGATAATGTTGAAATATTATGCAATACTTTTGGAAGTTTTGTTTCCGTAATATCAACAGGCGTCATAAAAATTTCGTAAGTTATTTCTCTGGAAGCTTTAATTATAATAGTTTTTTCAAATATATATTGTTTTGTTTCGCGGTGATCGGCTTTTACAGCATATGTAAACAGAACTTCTTCAGTTGCTGATTTGCAAACATTCCATGGTTTTGGCAATTTTAAAGAAAAATTTTTTACAAAAGTGTCATCACCTGATTTAAAGAAAACTATTTTTTCTTTATTATTATTATTATTATTTGTTTATTATTATTATTATTATTATTATATTAATTTATATTTATTGATTTATTTATTCATGTATTTTTTATAAAATTGGATTTTTAATAATTAGATTTTAAATAATTATATTTTAGATTATACTTATGTTGAGCGTTAAAGTTAAATGTGACAGAATCAAACATAACAGTCGTAAACAAACATTTAGAATTGGTGAGTTTTGGAACCTCAGTATCATCTTTTGCCATATTATTTTTTTCTATGACCGATTGAGACTGCAAAATGTTTTCTAGAAACTGTTTCTGCTCGATTGATTCATTTTGCAAAATAGTTTTCGACAAATGTTCAAATATTTTATCTCCTACCTCATCCAGTGCTTGAACAAAATTATTTTGATAAAAATAAAAATAAATTAAAACTTAAAAATAAATTATTAAAATTAATTTTTAAAATTAAAAATTAATTATTGTTAATCATTTTTAAAAACAGAACATATCAAATGCTTACATTGGGTAGCAACGTTTGCATTAAAAGTTGCAATTGTGCAATTCGTTTCATCTTCAATTGTTGTTTTTGAATGAGAAGAGTTTGCGACTTAAACAAATTATGTATAAATAAATGTATGTTTTATAAATTGCGTTACACACAACAGTTACACATTAAAATAATACAATTAATTAAAATAAAATTTATAAATTAAAACTTACCTTCTTGTAATGCATATGAATTTTTGACAATATCTTTTTTTTGTAGAGGACTTCTTGATCTTGACGAAGATTGCTCAAATATTGTTGGTACAACCCCCGATTGCAAGCGTGCACATTTATAAGCGGAACCTGAATTTATATTTTTTTTTAAATACCAAAAATTTACAGGAAAAAGGTACCAGAGAAATAAGATATAAATTAGTTCAAATATCTTTTAAAATTTTACCTGAGCTATCAGTTTTCCACTATTATTGTATTTTACTAATTCTTTAATGGCAAAATGTTTTTCAAAATGTTTCTCACACACGCGTTGATTTGATCGCAAACTCTCTTTAGTTTATCGTCTTAATTATTTATTTATGTTTATTTGTGTCTCTGTACTTTTCGTATGTGTGAGTGACCGTATTCGTATACGTGTTTTCGTTCATCAATTTTTGGCAAGCATGTGACGATGTAATCGCCACAGTACTACCCCGCCAGTGCTATACCGATAGCACGATACTCGCTCGAAAAAAAAAAAATTGCACGTTTCCGCGATAGTTTCTTTTTCTCTTTTTCCGATGGCAGATCGAGACAAATTCTAAGGTTTTCTCTTCTCGCCGTTATACTTCGAAGTGCTAAAGAATAAGAATAAATATGACGTACTAATGATATAATGATACAATAATAATAAATGCCGATAATCTAATACAATATACATAACGAATTTCAATGAATTTGTCGTTTCGTCTGCCTGAACGCACGTCGCTCTCGGTCTGAGACTCGTCAATTTACATTTAAAAAATAAAACGCGAAATATATATACAAAATTTCTGCTATGTGTCGAATTCGTTTTTTCCTTTTTCGCGTTCCGCGGCTCATGTCTGTCCTACTATATACATACAAATTCCGTCGAGAACAAAATCAAGAATTAAAAAAAAATTGAAATTGCGAACCGTATATTTAATTCCTTTTTATATATATATATATATATATATATATATATTCGCGGCGATTCCTCGGCTTCGCGATCCATGTCCTGGTTCCCCGGTGTTACAGGCCCGTCTGGAATCGACTCGGGAATCGGACCTTTCTCCCCGTTCGCGTCGTTCTCTCGCTCTTTCGGAGCAGGAGCGCGCTTCGCCGCTCGATCTCGGTGTCCTGGTCTCGCGCCGTCCGTCCGTCGACCGCACCCTCTCGGCTCTGTGTCGCCGACTCTGCCGAGCTGCTGTCTTCTGCTTCGGGCTGCAAAATATAAGCGGGTTTAAGGTGGTCTATCGAGACCGTTTTCTCCTTGCCATGCATGCGCACGACAAAGATCTTTTCGTTGCGGCTGACGACTGCGTATGGCCCCTCGTACGGCGCCTGCAGCATCTTTTTCGGCCCGTCGTGTCGCACGAACACCTGTTCGGCCGTCGCCAGGTCCCGGTAGACGAACGGCCGTCGTTCCCCGTGTCGGGTTCCGTCCACCGGTCGCAGCTTCTCGAACTGCTCCCGCAGCGTCCTCACGAAGTCGGCAGTGTCGTCCTCGTTGCTTGCAGGCCGTCGGCCCAGAAATTACCCTGGGATCCTCAGCGTCTGGCCGCACACCAGCTCCGCTGCGGTCGCCTGCAGGTCGTCTCTCCATGCTGCTCGGATCCCGAGCAGCACCGTCGGCAGTACTTCTGTCCAGCGATCTCTCTGCTGGCATTTGATGGCCGCCTTGAGTTGGCGATGGAACCGCTCGACCATTCCATTTGCCTGCGGGTGGTATGCCGTCGTTCTCAGGTGCTGCACTCCTGTCAGCTTGCTTAACCGCCGAAAAAGGTTGGACTCGAACTGGCGCCCCTGGTCCGTTGTTATTCGTACGGGTGCCCCGAATCGGCAGATCCATCCTTCGTAGAACGACCTTGCGACCGTCTCCGCCTCCTGATCTCGAAGTGCGAACGCCTCCGGCCACCGTGTGAAGCGGTCCACGCACGTGAGGCAATATCGCATGCCCTCCGAGACGGGCATCACGATGATGTCCAGGTGGACGTGCTCAAATCTGCTGGATGGAACAGCAAATTTTCTCAATGGCGCCGAGACGTGCCGAGATATCTTGGATCGTTGACAGGGCACGCATGCACGTGCCCAGCTGCGGCAGTCAGTGTTCATCGACGGCCAGACGTAGCGCTGCGCCACGAGTCTGCCCGTCGCCTTGATTCCCGGGTGTGCCAGGTCGTGCACCAGGCTGAATACGGCCCGCCGAAAGGGCCTTGTCAGGAACGGCCGCGGTGTCGGCGTCGTCGTGTCACAATATACTTTGATTCCCGTTCCGGGAATCTGCACTTTCTCAGTTCAGAGCTTCAATCCGGTCTCCCGCCGTATGTAGTCGTCGAGCTCCTTGTCTGTCCCCTGCGACTCCGCCAGTGCAGCGTAGTCCAAGAGAGAATGCAGCTCCTCGACTCAAGACAATGCATCCGTCACAATGTTCTCCTCGCCTGTCGCGTGCCGAATGTCGGTGGAAAACTGCCCGACGAAGTCCAAGTGGCGGAACTGGCGCGGCGTGCTCTTCTCCGGTCTTTGTCAAAAGGCGTAAATCAGCGGTTTATGATCCGTGTAAATCACAAACGCGCACGCCTCCAGCATATATCGGAAGTGCTTAACCGCCAGGTAGATAGCCAGCAGTTCCCTGTCGAACGCGCTGTACTTCACCTCGGCTGGGCTTAGCTTCTTCGAGAAGAAGGCTAACGGCTTCCATCCGTCGCTGCCTCGCTGTTGCAAAGTCGCGCCGATGCTCTGCTCCGACGCGTCAGTGAACAGGGCAAGCTCTGCGTCTAACCTGGGGTGTCGCAAGAGCGCGGCCTGTGCCAAGCTCTCCTTCGAATCCTCAAATACCTTCCGCGCTCGCGGCGTCCACGATATTGCCGCTCTTCCCTTGATGTTGCCGTGGAGGAGATCGTTAAGCGGCGCTAACATCTCGACGGCTCTCGGTAGAAATTTTCTGTAAAAATTGAGCATGCCTAGGTATCTTCGCAGCTCCTTCGCCGTTCCTGGCTTTCGACACGCGAGAATCGCCTCCACACGCGCCGGCAGCGGTCGCGTTCCCCCGCCGGAAATCTCGTAACCGAGGAACTCCACCTTCCGCTGCCCGAACACGCACTTCGCGGGGTTGATGGTCACCCTGTATTCTCGCAGACGTTCGAACACTGCTCTCAGATGATCCCGATGCTCTTCCTCCGATGCCGACGCGACCAGGATGTCGTCGACGTACGCGTAGCAAAATTCTAAACCGCGTAAAACCTCGTCAATGAATCGTTGGAACGTCTGCGCCGCGTTTCTCAATCCAAATGACATGTACGGAAATTCGTACATGCCAAACGGTGTGGTGATCGCCGTTTTCGGGATGTGCTCCTCCGCCACTGGAATTTGGTGATACGCCCGCACCAGATCTATCGTTGTAAATAGTTCCTTTATAGTAAATAGGCCTCCGAGGGCCTGCGCAAAGTCCTGAATATGACGCACAGGATATCGATCCGGGATCGTTCTCGCGTTCAGCGCTCTGTAGTCTCCGCAAGGTCGCCACTCTTCGCCCTTTTTCGGCACCATACGTAAGGGCGCCGACCAACTGCTCTTGGAAGATCGCGCGATTCCGGCTTCCACCATTCGTCGGAACTCCTTCTTTGTGGCTGCAAGTCGATCCGGAGAGAGTCTCCGTGGTCTGCACGCGATAGGAGGTCCCGGCGTCGTCTCGATAACGTGTCGTGTGGCGTGAATCGCTTCCTTCATCTGTCCTCCCGACCTTGTGATGTCCGCGTATTCTTCTAACAATCGGTGGTATTGTGTCTCCCCCATGATTGTTTTTACCTGGGGCACGTTGCATTTGACACAACGCCCACGTGCGGTCAAATTCGTCAGCTGGTCGACGAGGCGAGAATTGCGCAAATCTACTAGGAGGCCATAATGCGCAAGAAAATCGGCGCCGATTATTAGCCTTGATACGTCCGCGATGACAAATCTCCATGTGAACGCCTGTCGCAACCCGAAATTTAGCGTCTGCAAGACGGGGTCGCCAACCACGTTTCCGGCGAGGTCGCGGAGGTGTCGTAAAAATTGCGACGGCTTACGGTCTCCAATCTCTTCGTGTTCCAGGAGCCTCCGGGTCTTATGCTCCTGTGACAGGCTCAGACGCTTGACTAACTACGTCTTCAGCGTCTCATGTTTTTCGTCCCATAAGTAAAAATCGGTGTGCCGTTGGCGGCCGAAAGTTCGTAGATGGATCTCTGTCGTGGGCCTCGAACCATCTTCCAAGGATACGCAGAGATCCGCACCCGTGTCGATTAAAAATGTTATCTTCGTGTTTGCGTCAGTCACGAATAAGCGGCGCGCACTGTGTCCCGGGTCGCTCGCCGCCTCTAACGACCGGCTCCCGCGTTTCCCTGCAGTTGCATCGAGCAGGGTGCTCTGCACTGTCGTGCTTCCGCTCCGAATTGCCAATGGTGCCAGCATATGCCGCTGGCCGGTGGACCACGGCTGCTGAATCGCGCTCGCGGGCGCGAACGCGAATGCAAACGAGGGCGCGAACGACGTCGATCATCTTCTCGGTATCGACCGTCACCAATCGCTTCAATCGACTTACGGATGGCCGTCAGCTGTTCCGTCATCTCCTGTTGCATGGCCAGCCGCATTTGCACCAGTCGCACCTCCAATCTAGCTTCCAAGGCCCCGGGATTGCTCACGCATTGCGTCTGCGGTGGCACGAATTTCGCCGCCTCGACCACTTGAAATGCCGGTGTCCGGGTCGCCTCGACAATCGCATCCGCGATATCTGCCAGTTGTTCGAGCGTATCAGTCGTGCGCGTCACCAGATGCGGCTGAATATAAGCTGGCAATCGGCTCAACCAAATCGTCTGCAAGACGGGGTCGCCAACCACGTTTCCGGCGAGGTCGCGGAGGTGTCGTAAAAATTGCGACGGCTTACGGTCTCCAATCTCTTCGTGTTCCAGGAGCCTCCGGGTCTTATGCTCCTGTGACAGGCTCAGACGCTTGACTAACTACGTCTTCAGCGTCTCATACGCGTGCTCCGCAGGCGGGTTCATAATAATATCTCGCACCTCGGCAGTGTAATTCGGCCCGATAGATGTTAACGCGTAACCGAACTTCGTCGTATCGACCGTGATTTCGGCGGCTTGGAAACTCCAGTCGACGATGTTAAACCAGAGCTCCGGATCCGACGGTGTAAATTCTGGCATTCGCATGCCAACACGGCTTATCTCGAGGGCAGTTAAAAAATACCCCGGCGGCTGCTCCAACCTGGCCACCTGCATCGTAATCGGGGCCGCCTGCATCGTGATCGGGGCTGCCTGCTGCATTTGCACACGCGGCTGCTCGAACGCCCACGCCTCTGTCTCCACGCGCGAACCGACCACTCCGTCGTCTCGCGTCACAAGCATGTCGAATCGTCTTGCACTCGCAACTGGTCACTCACTTCCGGATCCGATCGGATAAATTGTCTCACTCGTCAAAAATGTAAAAAAAAAGAAACGAACTGCTCTCACGCGAACACACAAAAAAAATCGCGAATTCCCGCTCGTTCGCGATCACGTCGGGATCACCACTTTAGTTTATCGTCTTAATTATTTATTTATGTTTATTTGTGTCTCTGTACTTTTCGTATGTGTGAGTGACCGTATTCGTATACGTGTTTTCGCTCGTCAATTTTCGGCAAGCGATGTAATCGCCACAACTCTACTCCAGGAATTGATGCTGTCCATTTTGCACGAAGATTTTCATCTTTTGGCACTTGAAAAGTTGACCATTTTTCTATGCACTTATATTTATTTGTTGTACAATTTGGCACAACACATTCCAATGGCATTTTAATGAAATTTTAATTAAACAGATATGACATATGAGTTATGAAATAGTCATTAAAAAAAAAGAACTCTTACTATGCGATCACAGTGCGATATGACTAGCGGTTAACTCAAGAAACTTTTGACATTCATTAAGAGCCTTACCCCCACCATGAGAGTTTCGAGACCTGCGTATACGACCGTGATGCTAGCCGAGCCTTTCTGCCATTTTTGACACAAAATTTATTTTATCTGGTGCCACGTGCATGTTGCCATTTGCTCTGTTCCTTTCTCTCTATTATAGAACTGCTTTTCTTTATAATTGATCAATTGATGTCTGTCTATGACCCGGGAGGACCTGTATCCTCCCAAGTTATTCCAATAATCTTGGATGCTGCTAAAAAATCTATCATTTCTCAAACTCCTTTGACAAATGATGAAAAATCACTTAATCTTATTTCGTCTGCGCTTTCTCCCTTCTCTGAATATGATGAAGACGATGAAATGGGGTTTCAAAATGAAGACATTGTTGCATCTAACAATAATAATATTAATTTTAAAAATATTGATACTTTGCAAACTGCTGTTCCTTCTCTTTCCTCCCCCCCCCCTTTATTAGATATTAATAATTTAACTAATCAACAACCTTTTGTTAACAGTGCTCTTAAATTACCAATAACAACAAAAAAACGTAAGGCCAAGGAATCCAAGAGTGGGAAAAAACTTGCTTCAAGCAAACATAATATCACGATGTCAACAGATGTATCTAACGTCCTTGAGAGAGGTGAGCAATCTGTTTCTTCTTTTGAAAGTAATTTCAACACTTCTTTTGACTCTTCCAGTCAGAATAAATATGATGCCAAGGCTCAAGGTTCATTTGATGTATTTATTCAATCTATTCAGCCGCAAACATCTATTGATCTCATCACAATTGGTCGTATCATTTCCCCGATTTATCAAAATGATATTATTGAGATCAAGAAATCTGGTTTTTCAAGAATTGTCATTCAATTCAAAACTAGAAATGCCGCTAATAGCATTCTTTCTAATTCTGTCTTGAAGTCTAAGAATTACAAAGTGTTTATTCCTTCTTTTAAAATTGAAAGAAAGGGCATTATTTGTAATGTTCCTTTGGACCTCTCTGACGATGAGATTCTGCAGAACATAAATTCTTCGGTTCCGATCACAGCTGGTCAAACGCTTGAATAGAAGATTGAGACGAACTGGTGGCTCTCCTGGAGAGTCTTCAGAAGCTGTTGTGGTGAATGTGGACTCCAATCTTGTTCCATCTAAGACGATTTGTCTGTTTTTCAAGGGACAGAATCTACCTACAAATATTTTTCTATACAGGGTCAGGTATGTAGTGAATCCCTTTATTTCCAAGACCTCACTTTGTTATTCTTGCTTTCGTTTTAGCCATATGAAGTCTCAATGTAAAGGTCATTCTCGATGCATACATTGTGGAGAGAGATCACATGAGGGGGACTCAGCATGCCCTAAGGAGAGAGATCCCCCGTTCTGTATCAATTGTAGAGGTGCGCATAAGGTTATCAGTGTGCAATGCCCTGCTTATATTTCTTAGAGGAAAGTTAGAGAGCTTGCGGCTTTTAAAAATATTTCACTAAATGAGGCCAGAAGGCTTGTACGTAATGATGGAACTGTGTCTGTTCCACTGCAAGATTTAAATAAATTTCCTCCTTTAAAACCTTCTTCCACATCGCATTTGTATACCGATTCTAATAATTCTTTTGCTCCTTTAACTTCCATCTTTTCTTGTAAAATCTTTTCCCAATCAATGTTTCCTCCTTCGTCTTCTGCTTCTTCATTTCATAAACCTGAAATAACTTATACTAAAAATAATCAAACCTCGCCGTCCTATTGTTCTCGTAAGCCATTACCTAAAAAATCTCCTCAATGTAATGTTAATTCCCTTCTTATTGCCCCCAACGGTAGATTTCCCTCGTCTTCTCATAGCGCCTTTAATTTCAATCTTCCTTCTCCTTTCTCTTCCTTTCCCTCTTCGGACACTTCGCGCCTCTGTAATCTTTCTACTACTACTAATTCTTTATCCTCTCCTCTTTCCCCTTCTCCTTCTGATCAAATTATAAAAATTCTGGATATCCTTATGAATAAATTTGCTCCTTTCTTAAAAATTCTTGGAATCTATGAAGATGCATCTCAATTGCTTAGCTCATTTCTTCACTCTCTTAATTTTCCTGTCATCCCTCCTAATTCCTTAAATCCTTCACCTCCTCATGAATAATTTTCGTTCTTTTTCATCTGATTTGTTTCCTTCATATTGCCCGTTGAGTGTTACAGTGGAACTGTCACTCGCTTTCTAATAAAATTGACCTTCTGGATTTTTTATTTTCAGATTTTGATATTCTTGCATTGTCTGAGACCTGGTTGTGCTCAGACTGTATTATATGTATTCGTGATTTTAATATTTATAGATTAGACTCATTGATATTAAATTCAGGTGATTTGTTGCTTGCTATCCGTAAGCACATTCCATATACTTTTATTCCTTCTCCTTTTAATTTAAACAATAAAATAGAACTCATGCTGATCACTGTTCATTATGAATCTTTTGATTTGAAAATTGTTTCTGTTGTTGTGTGCCTCGGGTCGGGCACAAGGGGTCGCGCCAAATTAGGATGAGGATCCGGGGCGTCAGGGCTTGGATCGGGGTTATTGTATTAATTCACTTCACGTTCTCACTATTAAAGAGATTTTATTTGAACTAAACACTTGACGTTATCTTTATTTTCACAATATTACACTTTGTAGTTACTTAACTAGTTGAGCGAAAGCAATTACGTATGACTTCGTGAATCGCGCGCGCGACTGCGATAAGATGTTATAGATCGCACGCAGTTAGCGAGGTTACTCTTAATTAACGACTCGAGAGCGACTGCCGGGCGCGTCTCCTGCTCCGTTTTTATAATATCGCTTTTTGGAAGTTCCTTGATCGGAAGGGGTGCCAGGCAACGGGCTCCCTCGGTCAAGGACCTAGGTGCAAGCGAAGTAAATTCAAAGTCCTTCTGCTTTGCTTGCACGTTAGGCAATTTCGGTTCCGCGTGTATCTCGCAACGTATGCGTTTTTCCGTGGTCAGTGCCCGTCGTCAAGCGAATGTAATATGAATAGTTATACCTTAATAGTTATATCTTTTAGGGATATAACACTATATATCGACATCCGTATTGCTCTCTTTCTGAACAGGATTATGATTCTCTTTTTTCCTTTTGTGAATCCTTTTCTCATTGCCTGCTTATTGGTGACTTTAATACACATTATAGGGAGTGGAAATGTGGCAGAACTGATGCTAAGGGTAGGAAACTATTGTCTTCCTCCTTGGAGCATGCTTTTTCATTTCTTAATGACGGATCTGCTACCTTTGTGACTTGTCCTTCTCAATCAAAATCAGCTATTGATTTGTCCTTTGTTTCTTCTCCTCTCATTGGACTGTGTGATTGGTCTGTCCTGTCTGACTCGTATTTTAGTAATCATTATCTGATTAAAATTTTTTTTAATTATTCTTTGAATAGGATTTCATTTTTTTCTCATAAAATTCGTCTTTCTTTGGATGATAAAAAACTTCTTATTTCTAACCTAAGAAGTAGTGTGAGTCATCTTAGGGAAACTCTAGCTGTCTCTGGATGTGATCCTTTGAGCATGTATGATAATTTTATTCATCATATTAAATTATGCATTCCTCGGAAACATTCAAAGGATAATAGAAATAACAATCCTAAATTTTCTTTCTCCTCTTCCTCTTCCTCTCCTTTTAAAAGATCATCTTATCCTGCTCCCTGGTGGAATGAGACTTGTCAGCAGGAGGTTGATTTAAGGCGTAAGCTTTTTTTTATCTATAAAAAAAATCCTTCCTTCGTTAATTTCCTCGCCTTTAAAAAGCAGGAAGTGACTACTAGACGTGTTCTTAGGGCTGAAAAGCGAAAAGGATGGAGGGAATTTTGTGGAACTTTTTCTCCTAAAACTCCTATCTCCCGCATTTGGAAGCTTATTAAGCGTTTTAGGAATAGATGTCTGGGCATCGCCCCTTCTTTTCCTTCTTCTACTTTCTCTTTTCCTAGTGAAATGATCCATACCATGAATTCCATATGTCCTCTCTCTTCCTTTCATAAAATATTTTTTGACATCTCTGACTTTCCTTCCTCTTCTATTAAATGTCATCTTTTTTCTGATCCTTTTTCTATTAGAGAATTAAATTCCATATGTGCTCCCTCTTCCTTTCATAAAATATTTTTTGACATCTCTGACTTTCCTTCCTCTTTCATTAAATGTCATCTTTTTTCTGATCCTTTTTCTATTAGAAAATTCAGTCATTTACAACTTAAAAATCCGTTCTTCTCCGGGATTATAGTAGATCAGATCGACTACAATTTAATTTCCTCTCTTCCTTATGAATACCTCATTCTTTTGCTTGATATTTTTAATAGACTTCTTTTGTCTGGTTCCTTTCCTTTCTCTTGGAATCACTCCTTGATATTTCTCATTCCTAAAAATACTCCTGGTAAATTCCGTCCTATCTCTCTTACTTCATGCATGCTCAAAGTGATGGAAAAACTTATATTGACTCGACTTGAGTGGTGGATTGAGTCTTCAGAGTTCTTCCTCCATCACAGTTTGGTTTTAGAAGGAGAAGATTGTGTTTGGACCTCGGATTACTTGCGAGTGGGATTTATGCTGGTTTTGCATCGGCCCAGGATACTGCCTGTTTATTTCTCGATATTGAAGGGAGCCTTTGACAATGTTATTCCAAATATCCTTCTTGAGGATCTTATTGAAATTGGCCTACCACCGCAAATCTGCTGCTTTATCTATCATCTTATTTTTTTTAAGCATGTTCAATTTGTTAACAATGGTCTTCTTTCTGGCTCTTTCTACTCGTATAACGGGGTACCTCAGGGCTCGATTCTCAGTCCGCTTTTGTTTAACCTATACATCCGAGATTGTGCTCAACATCTTGGTGGATGTCGGATTTTACAATTTGCTGATGACATTGTTCTTTTTGCTCGCTCTCCTGATTTAAGGATTTTATTGGAGTTATTGGAAGAGTCTGCTGGTGGACTTTCCAGATATCTTTTAGAACGTGGCCTTCTGGTTTCTCCGTCTAAGTCAGTTCTAATGATTTTTTCCAATAAAAGGCTTAACTTCTCCCAGTTTTCAGTTAATCTCAATGGTACTATTATTCATCTCTCTCCTTCTTATAAATTTCTGGGAGTTTTTCTTGACTCAAAGTAGGGGGACAGATACACGTACGACATCTGACTTTTAAATGTAGCAGATTGACCAATGTTCTCAGATCATTCTGTGGAACTTGGTGGGGTGCGGATCCGAATATCCTCCTTTCTATCTATAAAGCATTGGTTAAAGGCTCTATCGAATATGGATCTTTCCTTTTTCCTATGCATAACAGAGCTCTTATTGAAAAGCTTGATAGGGCTCAGCGTAGAGCTCTTCGCTATTGTGTGAGGGTCAGATGTTCGACCCCAACTAATGTATTATACTCAGAGATCAGCATCAGTCCAATGAGACAGAGGTTAATTTTCCTTGCTTCTAAATTTGTCGTTAAATCTTTTGCTCTTTATTTTAATCCTTTAATTGATAACCTTTTTAATCTTCAAAATATTATTTTTTTTAATAAAAATAGATTTCATATTTTAGACAGATTTTTACTCTATAAAGCTTTTATTTCAGTTAAA
This sequence comes from Nylanderia fulva, assembly GCF_048542155.1. Lineage (NCBI taxonomy): Eukaryota > Metazoa > Arthropoda > Insecta > Hymenoptera > Formicidae > Nylanderia > Nylanderia fulva. Next base: position 246,064 of record NW_028191037.1, on the reverse strand, counting down.
AAGTACAAACCCGCTCTTGCTTCCTTTTCAAATATTCCGCTGTTTCTTTTTTCGTATGAGACCTCCACCTTTTCACCTAATATTAATCCGACTCCTGCTTTTGAGAAGGGGGGAGTGACTTGTTCTGATCCCCATGAGATTTTTCGACTCTTTTCTTCGCGTCTTGAGGATCGTGTGCATTTTTTTTACGGACGCCTCTAAGAGAGACCCTTTGTCTGGTGTGGGGGTGGCCTTTGTCTCTCCCTCTCTTGGGGTTGAAAGGATGATTAAAGCCAGTGCCAGATTTTCTGTCTTTTCGGGTGAATGTTCGGCGCTGATATATGCGATTGATTTTATTCTTGAGCATAACATTGACAAAACTGTTATTTTTTCTGGCTCTAAGAGTGCGCTTGACATTTTATCCTCTGAAAGATTGGATCGCGATTGCAGTTATCTTGTCTTGACTTTGAAGAATAAGCTGAGGTCTGCTTCTCTCCAGGATGTTGATATTATCTTATTCTGGATCCCAGCACATGTTGGAATTCCAGGTAATGAATTAGCTGACTCTTTAGCTAAGAGGGCTGTAAGAGGGTGTTCCTTGTGATTTTCTTGTTCCTCATTCTGATTTTTATTTTTTTGTTCGCGATGTTTATTTGCTTGCTACTAGGGACTTTCTCATGCGTCAATCCAGTTTAAAAGGCACGCAATACTTTCAACTCTATCCTAACTTTCCATCTAAACCGTGGTTTGCTCGACTTGAAATTGGGAGAAGCGCTATTGTTGCTTCTATTAGAATTAGATATAATCACTACAATTTGAATTCCAGCCTATTTAGATGCAACATTGTTCAAACGCCTGTCTGCGACTGTGGGGCTACTGTCCAAGATATTGACCACATTCTGTGGTCCTGTCCTCTCTACGAGGAACATCGTCTTTGCTGCTCTCATCGATTGCGAAGAGTCTAGAATTGTCACCTCCTTATAAAGTTTTTGATATACTTAAGGACCCTCCTAAGGTGATATCTCCTATATTATCCTTCCTCTGTGAGAGCAATTTAATTATCTAATGTAAGTACTCTGGTCTACATCTCAAATCTAACTAAGAAGATACATCTGGCAGCGTGGTTCGCGCCATTGCCATTAAAAGAAGAAGAAGAAAAAGAAAAACAATTAATGGTGTATAAGACTATTCTGAGGAAGCCTACGCAGCCAAAACAAAGAAGAAGAAGATTCACTCGAAAACACTCAAGTATACATCAAAGGTTTTCGAACGGGTAGTGTGAATTTGTATGCATACGAGACAATACGAGTGGTGTTTCCGAACGCAGCCTAAAGTCGCGATGAAAAAAATATAAAAAAGAGCGATATTTATAGTCCGTTCTTATATTTAAGATCGTCTTAAGACTTTGTTCAACCAATCAAGAGATGCTATGCGGCCATTTGATTGGTTGAACGAGGTCTTAAGACGATCTTAAATATAAGAAACAACTGTGAATACTGGCCAAAAAGTAAAAAAGCAATCGATTGCCAAGTCTAATAAGAGCCCGTGTCTTACATTCTGTACATTAGTTCACTCTTTGAATTATTATTTTAATATTATTATATATCATTGTACAATTTGTAAATATAAATGTATAAAATCAAACGAGAAATATTTTTATCGGCTCTCAATATTAAGAATAACATATGATATTTTAAATCGGCCAATAGAGCCTAAGCTGCGAAAAATTAATTCTTCGGAACTGTTAAGAGCAGTCGCCCGGAAAGTGAAAAACGCGGGTTCGATTCTCGCTTCAGTGACTTTTCGGACCTATATTTTTCTCGTTTATTTTCTCCACATGTAAGTTCGAGATTAATTAGACCATAACAATTAAAATGGAACAGAACTTAAAACATGTAAATTTTATGACGAGATGGAAGATGCTTTAGGTGATAAACCAATAGTGAAACCAATTTCAATTTCATCAACACTAAAAAAGAGGTTATATTCAAATTCGATGGGAGCATTATGTAGTTCTGACAGCTGTAATGAAAAAAAAAATGTATCATCAAAACCAAACAAAAAGAAAAGCAAAATAGCGAAAGCATTAGATGAATGGAGTACACAACGGAAAATAGAAGCAATGGAACGGGAAGAAGCTAAAGCGGCATAAAGAAAAAATGGAAAAACAAGAGAAAGCAATTATGATTTTTAAAGAACAAATGGACAAATTGTTAGAAAAGCTTTAACCTGTAATATTTAAAAATTTTTCTTATTTCTTGTTAACTTTGATTTCTTTATGATAGTTTTATAAAAGTACTTTCAAAATGTTTTGTTTAAGATATGAATTTTCTTATATTGTTTCATGCAATTAATTTTGTTTTCATAAAATCTTTAGTTTATTTTTTTATATTTTGTGTTAATTTAAAAATTGTGATTTAAACAATTTTTTTTCATTAGTAGTATGTGATACATAATACTCATGGTATGTGATACATAATTACAAAAATGTGATACTTAAATAAATACACTGTTATTTATTTGTAATTTAAAGGAATGCCGGAGCGACGGTCGAACTCCGATAGGTTAGCACCACACATATCTAAACATATGCACGTATACAACACATACGCGTAAAAATGTTTTTAATATATAACTTTTTTATTAGACTTGCAATCTCACTTTTAATCGTTTACTAATAATTCTTCATATTATCCTTACCGCGTATACTATATTTCATCACAGACAAACTGGGAGATGCCGGATGATGTTTTTACCGACCGAATGCGAGAATATTTAGTTTTTTTTATATAACTTTTTATTGACTATACTGATCAATAAATCCTTTTCCACGATTAAAGTACTTATAAAAACGGACCGCGCTAGCTATGTTTGCATATATAAATCATATAAAAATCAAACTTTACAGTTTTGTTATCGGCTTCTTTGTGTCAGTTCGTAATAATACTTATTTAATAAAAAAGTTCTGCAGTTTGTCTGTGCATGAAATATAGTATACGCGATAAGGATAATATGAAGAATTATTAGTAAACGATTAAAAGTGAGATTGCAAGTCTAATAAAAAAGTTATATATTAAAAACATTTTTACGCGTATGTGTTGTATACGTGCATATGTTTAGATATGTGTGGTGCTAACCTATCATGTGTATATGTGTATACGTGCAAATGTTTAGATATGTGTGGTGCTAACCTAACGGAGTTCGGCCGTCGCTTCGGCATCCCCTTAAACTACATATAGTATAATCTAACACTATCTATAAGAGCAATACTGTATTTGCCTATAAGTTCTTTTAGATGTTCTTTTAACGTAAATTTTTTTCTTATATGGACATATTTGTTTTTTTTTTCAAAATTAATTTTTTTACTTAATTTAAAGCTTATTTTTTCCAAATTCAACCATATATGATAGTTATATATGACATTACAAAATATTATTTTCGAGAATTAATTATAAACGCTTTCGTATATACGCTTAACCGTGCTAAGTACATAATTACCGTCGAAACAATAAGATATAGAAAAATGCTTATGTAAAATTTTTATCTCTGTTTCTTTGTATTTTTAACTGCATATTATGTATATTAAGATTTTTAAAAAAATTTTAAATATCGATTACCTAAAGAAATTTTTTAATATACCCTCAGCTCTCTTATTTCTTTAATATTAATTTATTCTAAAAATTAAAAATAATTTTATTCTAAATTTACTTACTTATAATAATAGTACATTAGCTAACAAGTGTGACAATCCGCACGATCGGCCGATTTATGACCCGCATATGTTGGCTACGATATTTTGTGTGGCCGGTGCGTGGAAGGGAGCCCTTTCTAAAATCCCATCATGTGCGGAAAGGGCGACTTTTCGCGCCGGTTGCACAAAAATATATGTCGTAATACTTAACATAAACAAATTTTATCTTACATTAAAATAAATTATAAGATAAGATTATGTATATGTGTTCCAGATAAATGAACAATATAAATTGTTTCATATAGAAGCATATAATTCCCACAGTCAATGTAGTCTTTTCGTTGTAATCATGCATATCTGTGTAAATTGTTTTTATATTGCTACAGAAAACAAAATTTAACATCCTTGAAAATGATTATCAATCCGCTTAATATGCTATAGGTATATTTATAGGTATACCTATAGATCGTTATCAGTATATTATTGGTATATCCATTAGATTAGGTTATATTTAATAGTAGTGAATAATTGCTGAATTTAGTAAAAATAGTTAACATTGTTGTGCCTCCGGGAAGGCACGGAAAATTTTGGGGTCTCAGTCGACTGAAGGATGAGGATCCTAGGATCCGGCGGGCGTCTCCTCCTTGACTAACTTCGATTGTTTATTTGAATAAATCTTTTATTTCCCTTATTTCTTGAGTTGGTTTAATTCTGTATAATCCCACCTGGATGGTTAGTTAACTATGCTCGCTCTCGATAGTCAGATTACAGGTGATAGTTTATATTCTGCGGCTTGTCTTCGACTCCTAGTTAGGTTCTAATTAGCGACTTGACTTTTTGGATTTTCGTTAGCGACTGACTTCGTCGCCTCGCTTTCCGTTCGCGGTGGTCTCCTACCCTTTTCTACATCTTTCGGGGGAAGATGTAGAGAAGCTCTTTCATTGGCTAATTTTTATTCACACGCTTTTATCTAGGAGCAAGCGAAGCAGGTTGATTCTTCGCTTGCGATCCGCGGGTTTCGGCGTAACGCTTATATTTCATCGCGTTTGCGTCTTTTCGCGATAAGCGCTTCGCGAGAGCGTGAGAACGTTTCTCAAATGATTGTATAATAGCTGACTTACTAATTTATTATTAAAACTATATTAATATAATATAATATAATATAGTTATAGTCATTCGGACTATAACATTCCTCCCCCGTTGAAAAAGAAAAACGGAGGTACGAAGTTTTTCGTTCTTAATTTCTTAACTTACATATAATAATGGTTTCCCGTTACAGTATAGTATTACAATCGTTTCTTAAATTCTAGTACTTTGACTTCTTCTTAGGATTGATCTCGGTATTTCGAAGTCAATATTTGTTGTAGTTTTCGGTTGTTTTTTGTTTTTATTTTTTCTTTTTATTATTATTATCCATGTTAAAATGAATATTGTAGCTACTGTCATTACTGTTCCAGTAAATGTCATTGGGTAGACAAATTGCTTCCGTGCATAAAAATTTTGTTCGTTGTTTTGTAAGTTGTTGTCTATAGTTTCTATTTTGTCTCTGAGTTTTGTCAATTCCAAACGATGTTGTGAGATGTTTTCTAATGTGTCCTGATCATGTCCTATTTTTCCGTCTCGTGGAATTGTTATATTTATATTTGGTAGGAAAGTTTCTAAGGTATTTCCGTACAGTTTTCCTGCTGTTTGTAATGTTGTGTCTGTTGTTGTCAGTTTACAATTTTCGTTTAATGTAATCTCGCCTGTGTTTTTGATTACTTTACTTTCTGATCGTCCGTCGCATCGTATAGTTATTGTCTGTTCAGCGGAGGTCGAGTATAGCCAAGTGTCTTCTTGGTGTAAGGTTATCCATATCGTGCGGGACGAGGTATATTGTCTAACATTACATTTGTCCTGATAACGTTGTCGCAGTGTATACATTTGAATTTCGCACGGTGCGTCTACATCTATGCGATATATGGGTGTATTTTGTTTGCATACATATTGTGTATTTATTTTATTACATTGTTCTAACTTCTTTTCTGTTATTATGCCGTATGTTAATTTTTCCTTATCTACTACAATAATTGGGTTGTTTATTTTAATATAATTGTATACATTTTTTATGTATGGCGTAGGAAATTCTATCGCTTTTATAATGTCGTATGTCGGCTGTACAATTAAAGGAAAACGCAAAATTGTATATATTGTATCTGATTCGTGGTACGCTGTTATCGCAATGTTTTCTTCTATCGATAACCAGTCGTCTGTACGAATTTTAAAGGGGAAATACAATCCTTCGGGAAGTTGTGCTGCTGCATCTTTTAAATTATTTATAATTTCGTCTATTGGTATTAATCTGGGGTGCATTTTGCCCTTTCGTATATATGTTAAGTATTCTAATACGTTTTCTGTATCCTTTATTAGTTCGTTTACGATTGCTTCTATCGCCCTGAAATGTTCGTTTATTTTTTCTAAGGTAAGAGTTTCGGCCATAGTTTGTTTTAGCAGTTTCTCATTATGGTCGATTATGTTTTCTAATCTATCTAAATGTGCTACCGTAGCGTTTATTACTTTTAGCTGGTTTCGAATCGCGTGTTCGGATACCCGTTGCTTATTGCTATTAATTCTAGTTGTTCGTTTATTTGTTTTTCATCGTCTGCGTCCATGATTCCAAATAATGTTTTTGTTATCGATCCTATACCGTCTATTAGTCCTCGTCGTTTGTTTGTCGGTCCTTTGTATAGGGTATCAATTTGATTTTTTATGTTGTTTAGGTATTTTAATTTCTGTTTTATAATACGAACCGAATTTACGCATGAACTTTCTGTTTCGTCGCACATCATTTCTGTCTGTTTCATGTAATTGGCAATTTGTTCATGTCTAAATTTTAAAGGTGCAAGGTTTAATTTTATTACTAGTTTCCATGTTTTCTTGGAAAAGTGTAGTTGTCCGATTTGCTCGAAATATATCCCTGGACTGTGCTTGAACTCTGTTATCTTATACAGTTGACTCTTCTCACTTTCCTTTCCGAGTACTGCAGCGTTGCAGGCTAAGAGTGAGAGTGCCCTGTAATGATATACATATAATTCTTCTTACTACTTTGTCCTTGATCGTGAATATGCTTTCGTTTGCAATTTTTTTTTATCAAGCAAGAGGGGCGTTCGGTCTATATGTCTTCTGTCGTTCCTTTAGTCTTATGACAACCTTTGATTTATTACTATCGTTGCGTCTTCAAAAAAAAAAAATGGTTGGTTCCGATATGTGGTTCGATTGTTCGCAATGCCATGTGGAGTTTGTGCCCTGGTGGGAACCGCTATGTTTCTCGTGTTTGAGATTTCTTCGATGTGTGGGCCCAGTTGTGGGGCCCGCATTGCCGACCAGCCGTTTCGAACGGGCTTTGGGGGCTGTCGCAAGATATGCGGCTAGCTCCTTTCCGTTTTCTTTACACGTGAGTGTAAATGTGCGGTCTGGTGTGCGCGTTGTGCGCGAAGTTGCTTTGGTGCCTCCCGAGGAGGGATTTATGATTCCGGCCATGCAAACTTTGAGGGCTTTGCAAGAGGGGCGGCCTCTTCCTTATGGACGTTTATGTCGCGAGGACGAAGCAGACGATTAGGTAAGTCCTAATTTTCAATAAATAATTTTAATCTGTTTGTGTGTATGTGTATCGCTCTTCTTCCTTTCTTTACTGTGTAATTGACGCTTGAATTTTTTTCTATTATTGTATACGGTCCTGCCCATAATGCGTCTAATTTCTTGGATCGTCCGCGTCGGAGTGTCTCGTCGTATACGAGTACTTTGTCGCCTATTTTAAATTCGGTTTCTTTCGCGGATTTATCAAAGTACTCTTTCGATTTTATTTTTTCCTCTTTAATATTTTCTTTCGCAAGTTGATTTGAGGCACGTATTCTTTCCCTTAGTTCCTGTAGATAGTCATCGTAATTATACGTCAGTTTAGGCGGTTTTGTTAGTGCCGTCGGTAGTTCGACTTGTCGTCCGTATATTAATTCAAAGGGGGTATATCCCGTAGCTGAATGAGGAGTGGTATTATATGTAAACATTGCGTATGGCACCCATTCATCCCAGTCGGTTTGGTCAGCATTTATATATTGTCGCAAATATTCGGCTAATGTGCGGTGCGATCTTTCTAATGCTCCATTACTCTCGGAGTGATACGCGGTTGTTCGTATCTTTTTTATTCTTAATAATTTGCATATATTTTTAAATACTTCGCTCATAAAATTTGTGCCTTAGTCTGTTAAAATTTTTTCGGGAATGCCGTGTTCAAAAATTATTTTCGTAACAAACTCTTTCGCGACGGTATTTGCTTTCTGATTTGCGATCGGTATCGCTTTACTGAGTTTCGTCAGGCTATCCTGAAATGTTAGTAAGTATTTGTTTCCGTTAGTGGTAACTGTTAGCGGTCCGACGATATCTAATGCACATTTTTCAAATGGTTTATTCGGAGTATCTGTGATTACGAGGGGTGCTTTTATTCGGCGCGATAATTTATTTTTTTGGCAGGATTTGCATTTGGCGATATATTGTTCGACATCTTTTGTCAATCCTGGCCAGTTGTAGTTTAATCGAATTCTTTTGATTGTTCGTTCGATTCCTTGATGCCCTCCTGTGGGTGCATCGTGATATTCATAGAGTATTTGTTTCTTTTCCTCTTCAGAATATTTCCTTGTATTATCCGCGAATTCTTCCTCTTCTTTTTCTTCTTCTAACGTGAAGATTCTATTTTTTGTCTCCTCGTTGATATCTCGGGTTACTTGTTGGCTTAGCGCGTCGGCATTCGCGTTTGCTCGTCCGGCCTTGTGTATGATTTCATAATCATATTCCTCGAGTTTCAGTCTCCAACGGATTAATCTAGACCCGGGGTCGGTTACATTGAACAACCATATCAAGGGTTTATGATCGGTAATTATTTTAAACTTTGTGCCATAAATGTATGGTCGAAAATGTTTAACAGCCCATACAATTGCCAATAGTTCCTTCTCCGTAGTATTATAATTTTGTTCCGCGCGAGATAATACTCGGCTGGCGTATGCGATAGGTCTATCCTTGCCTACCGTTCCTTGTGATAGTACGGCTCCGATTGCATAGTCCGAGGCATCGGTAGTCACGTTGAATTCTTTATTGAAATTCGGATACTTTAGCACTGGCGCTGTCGTTAATTTTTCCTTCAATTTTTCAAACGCGATTTGTTGTTCGTTTTTCCATTCGAACGTTTCCGTTTTCTTCGTTAATTTTGTTAACGGTTTTGCGATTCGCGAAAAATTTTCTATAAATTTCCGGTAATAACCCGCTAGTCCGATAAACGATTGTACGTCTTTTACTTTCCGTGGTGTCGGAAAATTTTTTACCGCCTCTAATTTCGACGGATCTGGCAGTATACCGTTTTCGGAAATAATATGTCCAAGATATATTACCTCTTTTCGTAAAAATTCGCATTTGTCAGGCTGTAGTTTGAGACTATGTTTCCGTAGGCGTTGTAATACTTCCGCGAGTCTTCTGTTGTGATCCTCTAAACTGGATCCGTATATAACGATGTCGTCGAGATAAACGAGACATCGGAGTCCTTGTATCCCGGTTAGCACTGAGTTCATAAGTCGTTGGAAAGTCGCAGGCGCGTTTTTAAGTCCAAACGGCATTCTATTAAACTCGTAGTGTCCGTAGGGAGTCGAGAAGGCTGTTTTATTTTTGTCGCGCTCGGCCATCGGTATCTGGTGATATCCAGATGCAAGGTCGAGCGTCGTAAAATACTTCGCGTTTCCCAGCTGATCCAAAATATCGGTAATATTCGGCAGTGGGAATGAATCGCCTATAGTCAATTCATTTAACTTCCGGAAATCGACTACTACTCTTAATCGCGGTTTGCCTGTTGCGTCAGTCTTTTTGGCACTACTAATAACGGTGCATTCCACTGGCTAATGCTTGTACTAATAATTCCGTCTTTTAGCATTTCCTGTACTTGTTTGTTCACTTCTGATTTGTGTTTCTCGGGAAGGCGATACGGTCTCACATTGACGGGTGAGGTATCGGCGCGCGTGCTTATCTCGTGTTTAACGTTGCTGTGCATGACAATGGTTCTCCGCTTAAATAAAACACGTCGCTATATTCTTTGCATATTTTCTGTATCGCTTTCCTTTCTTCCTCGTTTAAATGTTTTGTGTGTAACAATTGTCAAATTTGTTCGTCACGCGTTAATTGATTCGGAGTCTCGTCTATATGTATCGTGTACAACTCGTGCGCGTTATCTTCGCAAACGTCTTCTACGGTTACGAGGGGTGTGTGTATCTCGACCGGCTTATCAGTTGTATTAATTACACTGATGGGACATTGGTAATTCTTCGGTTCTACCAAACATCGTCCGATATAGATTCCTGGGGCGGTTTCTTTGGCTCGAATGATCCCTGTCTTATTATCATTTGTTATTGCGTGTATAATTGTTTCACTACGCGGTTTTAAGATAATTTTGTTGTACGGTTACAATTTTAGGACGGCGTTTCCGATTTGTAATTCGCGTTTTTTGTAATCGCACGTGACTTGCTGCTTCTGGAGGAAATCGATTCCTATGATCCCGTCGTATTCCATTGGGAAATCATCTTTCACGACGTAAATCGCGTGTTTTATCTTGTTTCCGTTTAGCTCAATTGTCGCGTACATTTTTCCGATCGTCTTTGCTTTATGACCGGTTATTCCAACAAGGGTTATTTTATTATTGTAAATTTCGGTCTCGCCCTTCAAGTGTTTCACTTTTATCAATGAAATCGTAGCTCCCGAATCGTAAAGCATATTTACTTTTCCGCGTTTTGCCTCTCGCATAGGCAGAGTAATTATATTTAAACTCGCTCTCTCTCTCGGCATTCGGCGCACGTGTGTCACCTGATATTCGAGCGCGCGAGTCTTCTTAATCTTATCTCCGCGCTCTCCGTCTTCATCGCTGCTACGTTCGGACTCGGAATTTCTCTCCTGCCGGATTCTTTGATTATCTATTTTATTAATACTTCGCGGTTTTTTTCGATCCTCTGGCTTGTTCCGTGGGGGCGTATTATTTTTCGGTCGCCCGTTCAATTCCCAACATTCTTCGCGGTTATGTCCACGCTTTTTGCAATGATTGCAAAATTTTTCGATGGCGGATACGCGCGAGGATTTTTCCGGTTTCGGCAGAACGTTAACCTTGCTACGACAGTCTCGTCCGTAATGTCCGGGTTTTCCACATCTATAACATTGTCCCGTTGTTCGCTGTCCTGACCGCGTTGATTCAGGCTTATTTAGCGAGGAATTTGTTGCCCGTGACATGCTAGGTCCGATAAATCTCTCTTCCGTGCTCGCGCCGGCTATCGCTTCTTGAAGCGTCGTATATCGTTGTGAGCGTACGAATATCTTTAAGTCGCTTCGTAGCCCTAATTGAAAATTTAATAATGCTTGGGTTTGGATCGTTTGTAAGATAGTGCGTTTCTCTGAGCTCGTTTGGTTTCCTCCCTCTATCATTGAATCGTATAAATTCATAGCGAGCTGGTCGACGCGTTGCCCGAAATTTTGTGCTGTCTCATTATATTTCTGCTTTAGCGAATTAAATTCTAATTGCAAGTGGGCAGTACTTTGCTTGCATTGGTATGCGGTCTCTAGTTGTTGCTTTAATTCTTCAAACGTTTGTATGTCTCGCGTTTCGAAAACTTGCATGGCTTTACCTTTTAATTTAGTAAATAGTATGCCTTGTATCAGAGACTTTTCGTCTCCGGGATGTATGTTTTGCATTGTATATGTGCATGCGTTTAGAAATTCCTGAAGGCGGTGTCGCGATGTACCGTCGAATTCGGGTATTATCATTCGCGCTTCTTTTAGAGACATATATTGTCGTGCAGTACTCCGTCGATTTCGTACGTCGCGCTCAGTCCGTCCGTAAGTCATACGAGGCTCGTAATCGGACTCCCGCTGTTCGTCTGTGTGTGTGTATGCCTGTGCGGCTTCTATCCTATTCATACGTGTGTTTAGTGTATGTAGCTCTGCATGTATAGCTTGTATTATATTAAGCATTTGTGAAGTTTCTCCGGGCGCTACGACGGAGGGTTGTTGTGACGTGACGTCTAAATTCTGTCCCATTTGTGCAAGGGTTTGTCGGAGTATGCTTATTTCGGCATCTATCGCGGTTGGCGGAATAATTTCGTTCACGTTTGTATTTTCTGCCATATTTATTTCGCTATAAATTTCTTCGGGATCGAATATTTCGCTGTCGTATGACGTTAATAAAAATTCTCTCCGCGAAGATACTCTACTCAGAGTTCGGCTGATATACGGTCGCAATCGACGCGGTTCGTTTTGAGTTACTTGAACGGAGTCGCTTGGATTATTTGCGAATATACTCGCGTTAAAACTAGTAAACGGAAATTCTCGTTCGTTTATTACGTTCGGAGGTAACTCGGTATTATTTTCGTTTGTCAAGTCGCTGTCTAAATTTCTACGAACGCTTTCGAGATTTTGCGCAGTTAAAGGCAATACTCGCGTCGTTAACCGTACAGGTGTACTATGCAACCACGATTGGTTTTTAATCGCTTGTCGGGGTGTTTCGTCACCTTCCGACATTCACGCAATCAAATAAATTCGGACTTACAATATAACGGCTCGCATCGTTACGCTCTATACGGGTCGGCTGCTGCTGCTGCAACTCGATCGCTCGTGGGCTGATAACGGCGGCTCCGTGTTGGTGATAGATACGGCGGGTCGTCGCTCGTGTTGATGCGATTGTATAATAGCTGACTTACTAATTTATTATTAAAACTATATTAATATAATATAATATAATATAGTTATAGTCATTCAGACTATAACAACATGGATGTTGAAGAAAGACAGAAGTAAGATTTATCTGAGTTTTGATGTAAATGGAAAGCAACTAATATGTATTTCCATAAATTCAAAATATTGTTTTACATTTTTGTTGCTACTATTCTAAATTTTAATACTAATTACATCATTATTACACAATAATTCATATTATCATATTTGTAAATAAAGATTGAATGAATGTTTTCACGCCACTGAACACAAAGTGAACACAGTAGAAATAAAGAATAAAGATAAAAACTATAATATTATTCATCGTTTCAAATCGACTCTCTTATTTGCATATATATCAAAGACAAAAAATTATTAAATTCTATCCATTGGTAAAATTCGGGTATCACTTGATCGTCGATTAAATTAATTAGAATTTGATTGAAGTCATTCTACTCACAATCAGATATGCTCATTATTATTTCTTTATCGCTATCTCTTACTCAAGCATCATTAACATTCATCCGGGTTGCAATCATAAGTCAATATATAAGATACGTTTTCTAATATTTTATAAAATTAAGAGGCGTGCAGACAATAGGCAATAGTACTTATATCAGTAGAAACTAATTAATTATTTTTCTTTCTTTAATTAGCAAAAAAACAAAATTTCGCATTAATAGAAAAATACCGTCAAAAAAAGAAACTACATATTACGATTTTAAAAGCAGTATAGATAAGAAAATATATGTATGTTTTATCATCTTGTATATATATATATATATATATATATTATCTACATATATATACATTATCTTACTTTTTTAAAAGGTTGACTAGCAAAAAGTTAACAGCATCTTAAAAGTCAACTGCATTTTCTCTAATTTAAAAAATAAAACTTAAAAAATAATAAAAAAATTAAAAAACAATTAAAATAAAAATTAAAAAATAATGTTGGATTATTCGCTCTGGAGGCCAACATAACATGAATTCATAAGATTTAATTCTTGCTCCAGATTTCGAGAACGCTCCATGCGCTCTTTAGCATGAGCTAGCCATATTTTAATAGGTGCAGCAATTTGCTCATCTGTTACATTTTCATGTGATTTTCGTATCACACCTGGAAAAGTAACATATTTCTACAAATTAATTATTTCTCAATAAATAAGAACAAATAAATCTAATTTATTTAAATCATCAAGTATTAATTTAAATCAACAAAATAATATACGCTTATTTCTAATATATACAGAGTGTCTGATATAGATTGTGCAGTCTTTTATTGTTTTGCAATTTTTGTAATAATTATTGAAATAAAATAATTTTTAAAAAATAGCAAGAGCCAAAGGAGGAGTGTCAATAAAGCCGTTTTTTTGGCCCGTGTCAGAATCGCTCCAAACTATGATATTTTCTTCCTGCCGATGTAGCTCACAATCTCCTAGAACCATTTGCTGTCCGAGCAATTAGAGACTGAGAATGGGCAACTTAAAATTTCAAAAATCAATGGGATTTACAATATTCTCCAAATTCACAATGAGAAAGTGAACAGTCAATAATTGAGGAATTGGAAGTAGGCACCGGAAAATCTTCAATTAGAAGATTATTCGCCATTAGATTGGCCGCTATCTCCACCTGACTCATTGTCAGACCAGTCTGAAATGTTCTCAGCATCTTGGATATATTGTGCGTAGAATTGGGATGATCGTTCTTGAAGTCTTTCAGAGTGTCTTGAATACCGCAAATACCAAAAGACAGCGGCGAATGCGACATGTGCACAACAACCAACAGTTCTAGTACCGACCTTACTATTGGCAGTAACAGGATATGATGGCATTGAGTCCTTGACTATATTCAATCCACAAGTTATGCACCTTTGATGATGTGTGGCGCGATTGTATTTGAAGATATAAGATATTTCTCTCTTGCCTATAGACCAACAGTTGATACATCCCATTTCCAGCCGTGTGCTCCTCTGCATAAGATTGCACTTGTTTCAACTGATATGAGCCAATTTAATTAACTCAATTAAGGGTATATATAACTCAATAAAGTCAATTAAGGGAAATCAGGTATTGAATCCGCAATTACGGGTTGCCACATCAAAAGCAACACATACTCTAGTAGTTTTTGAGAAAATATAGTGATGAAAGCTTAACAATGATATGTTGAAATGAGACCGGCACTACAACCATGTAGAAAACCCCATTGATTTTTGAAATTTCAAGTTGCCCATTCTCAGCCTTTAATTGCTCGGACAGCAAACGATTCTAGGAGGTTGTGAGTTACATCGGCAGAAAGAAAGTACCACAGTTTGGAGCGATTCTGACGTGGGCCAAAGAACGGCCTTATTGACACTTCCTTTCGTCGCGCAATTAAACTTTTTGTGTCGTGAAACAATTGACTGGCCACTGACATGCCTAGAAAAATTCTTTTTACTAATATTTCAATAATTATTGCAAAAATAGCAAAATAATAAAAAGAATTTTTTGTTCAGTTATTATGTTCAAACTGTTCATGAGAGCTGGCACAATCTTTATCAGATATCCCAGATAAGGTAGTTAAAAAATATTAATATTTTGGGGACATATTTTAATAATTAATAAATGCCACAAAAATTTACAAATGGCTTTCAATTTGTAAGCAAGTATCAAATTCGTTAATAAAAAAAGACTAATTTTAAATATTTTACTTACTCATAATTATTTTGCATATATCCAGATTTGAAAAAACGTTTTTCTTCTTGGCCCCGTACCAACTGTATTTCTCTGCAAGTTCATTTGCAAATATAGATTTTATTATTCGTAAACATGAAGTTTTTAATTTGTGGCAAGTGAGACGTGTCAATTGTTTGATCTGAAATTATTTTATAAAACTTACATTAATAATTATTTTCGAAATATATAGTATTACTTCTTAAATAATCGAAATTTTATATTACTTCTTAAATAATATTCTTTACATAAAATATCTGAAAATGAGAAGGATACAATCTTAGGATCTGCAACTCTTAATAAAAATATTCCAATAAATATATGTGGGTGGAGTTCCGAATAGGTGAACCCTCCGATTTTTTTGAAACTACACTATTTTTTGTATTTTTGAACGCTGATTACGAATATGATAATGAAAATTTGCGACTAGGTCATCTTCAAGGTCAAAACTCAAAAAAACTGACAAAAATATAATTTTTTAGACATTATTTTGATAAATATTAATGTAAGAAAAAAATGTTTCAAATAAAAGTTGTAGTTCTTGTAAAAATACATCATTTATGCCGTATACATTTTTTGCGTAAAACTGAAAGTTTTTGAGAAAATCGATGTTAAAGACTAAAAACGGCGGGTAAAGTTCCGAAAAGTGCTCTTCTCTGATTTTTTGAAACTCAGCATTCTTACGTATTTTGATGCACTGATTACGAACATTATAGTGAAAATTGGCGCACCTTTTATTTTCATAGTGAAAATCAAGAAAAACCCATAAAAATTATAGTTTTTAACAGTTATTTCAGTAAATACGACAAATCATGATAAATATTTTAGACAAAAGTTTTAGATCTTACAGAGAAAAACATTTTACGTCCTATTAATTTTTACCGTACGAATGATAGTTTTCAACAAAAACGATGAAATCTAAATCTTGTATCTGTTCTCCCATCTAAGCATGTACTTTGCAATACATATACGATTCCACATAGGTTTACAACTTTCCACGTAAAGTGAGGTTCCACGCAAACCTATTTGTCTAGTTTTTCGATAGTGGAGCCCCTCGCAGGGGGGGCGGAACGCACTGTTTCCACGCATACACTTTTCCACGCGAAGCGAGATTCCACTTGGGTTTGCAACTTTCCACGCAGAGCGCGGTTCCACGCAAACCTATTTGTCTAGTTTTACGGTAGTGGAGCCCCCCGCAGGGGGGCGGAACCCGCTGATTCCACGCATATACTTTTCCACGCGAAGCGAGATTCCACATGGGTTTGCAACTTTCCACGCAGAGCGAGGTTCCACGCAAACCTATTTGTCTAGTTTTACGGTAGTGGAGCCCCCCGCAGGGGGGCGAAACCCACTGATTCCACGCATATACTTTTCCACGCGAAGCGAGATTCCACATGGGTTTGCAACTTTCCACGCAGAGCGAGGTTCCACGCAAACCTATTTGTCTAGTTTTACGGTAGTGGAGCCCCCCGCAGGGGGGCGGAACCCACTGATTCCACGCATATACTTTTCCACGCGAAGCGAGATTCCACATGGGTTTGCAACTTTCCACGCAGAGCGAGGTTCCACGCAAACCTATTTGTCTAGTTTTACGGTAGTGGAGCCCCCCGCAGGAGGGTGGAACCCACTGATTCCACGCATATACTTTTCCACGCGAAGCGAGATTCCACATGGGTTTGCAACTTTCCACGCAGAGCGAGGTTCCACGCAAACCTATTTGTCTAGTTTTACGGTAGTGGAGCCCCCCGCAGGGGGGCGGAACCCACTGATTCCACGCATATACTTTTCCACGCGAAGCGAGATTCCACATGGGTTTGCAACTTTCCACGCAGAGCGAGGTTCCACGCAAACCTATTTGTCTAGTTTTACGGTAGTGGAGCCCCCCGCAGGAGGGTGGAACCCACTGATTCCACGCATACACTTTTCCATGCGAAGCGAGGTTCTACGTGGGTTTGCAACTGTCCACGCAAACACTTTTCCATGGGAAGCGAGATTCCACGGAAACCTATTTATCTAGTTTTGATTCATGATACATTTTTCGTTGCGTAGGGGTCTTGCTAATATTTTCTGTACCTAATACTTTTAGTATATTGTTGACTCATCATATTTTTAGTAAGGTGAAGATTTAATAAATATAAACTCTTTGCGCGCACATATCTTGCGACTTTTCATGCAAAGCAATGCTTACCATCCATCGTTTGATGCAAAATTTATTATTACACTGCTTTACATGGGTTTGCGACTTTTCTTGCAAAGTAAGGTCTACCTCTTATTGTTCTGTGCTTCGGATGCAAAACTAGGTTTATAATTATAGATAGTTTTATATAGTTTTGCGACTTTTATGCAAAGCGTAAATTTCGAATAAAAGTTTTGGAGCCTAATTAATAAGGTTGTTTCTTTTAATTTTTTTTGTTACGAAAAAAATGGATAAAACATACAATTTGTTTTTATTGGCGTCTATTTTTCAAAATCGTTCATCAACTCTTCAGTGGTTGAGAGAAGTTGGTTTGATTCCAACACAAAGGTTCTGCAGTCATCATAAAAAATACATGAATTTGCTAGAATCTGATCTTGAATGCGGAAGATTCCTTTGTATGAAAAAAGGAAAGTATCGACATACTGCGACTGTTGCGGAGGATACATGGTTCGAGAGGTGTCATATTTCTCCTGCGGCATGTATTCTCATAACGTACTGTTTTTCTGTCAATATGTCGTTTAATCAAACGATTCGAGAAAGCAGTATTATTGATGGGCGGTATATATCTCGTGAAACTGTAGCCGATAGATTTTCTTTTTGTCGAGAAGTCTGCATGGCTGCACTTGATGAGGAGTTTCAGGAAGAGGGTCTTTTGGGAGGTGGAATCATAGAAATTGACGAGTGTAAGATTGGTCGTCGGAAGTACGAACGAGGACGTGTTGTTGAGGGATCATGGATTCTCGGAATGATTCACCGTGGACATGCTACTAATTATCGGCTCGAAATTTGCCCGGACAACAAGAGAGACAAAGATACTCTTGTAGCTTTAATAAAAAAACATGTGATGCCTGGGACTGAGATCCATACGGATTGTTGGAAGGGATATATAGATTTGGAACATCATGGATATGTTCACAAGACGGTGAATCATTCTGAATTTTTTGTAGATCCGGAAACTGATGCTCACACTCAGAATATTGAGTCGTCCTGGCGCTGGATGCGTCGTGAATTATCTCACGGTGGTGTTCAAAAGAGTTCTATCGCTGATCATTTGTGTGAATTTATGTGGCGTCGTCGACTTCGACGATTGGGTCAAGATCCTTTCAAGCAATTGATTATCGATATTAAAAGATGTTATCCGGGAAAGGAGTAATATATTTAGCGTTTTATAAATAGTTTTGAAAAATAAAAAAGCGTTAAAAAAAACAATTAAAAATGTAAAAAAAATACAAAAAATATAAAAAAATTATAAAAAATATTAAAATTATAAAAAAATTATAAAAAAATATAAAAATTATAAAAACAAAAAAATGGAGTCAGTTCTTCGTCACGTCTTCGTCGTTGACTCCGGGTTCGGCTGAGAACGAAGAATATATTAATGTTTGAGAGGGTTTTTCTTATCTAATTTTTTTCGAAAACTATCAGTTTTACGCAAAAAATTTATAGGACATAAATGATGTATTTTTACAAGAACTACAACTTTTATTTGAAACATTTTTTTCTTACATTAATATTTATCAAAATAATGTCTAAAAAGTTATATTTTTGTCAGTTTTTTTGAGTTTTGACCTTGAAAATGACCTAGTCGCAAATTTTCATTATCATATTCGTAATCAGCGTTCAAAAATACAAAAAATAGTGTAGTTTCAAAAAAATCGGAGGGTTCACCTATTCGGAACTTTATCCATATATGTTAATGCTTTTTTAAAATTACTATAAAAAACTAATTTCATGTAAACATAATTTATATATATATATATCCTAAGCTATTGTCCTGTTTTTTTAAAGAAATATAATATTGAATTATTTTTAGTATATATATATTGAAATATAAATCTTCAACTCACCATTTGATTTCGATAAGATAAATCATTTTTTAATTTTTCTTCCATGAGTTGAAGACTGTATTCATCTTTGAGCGGCAAATCTTCAAAAACATCAATTTCACTTTGTTCCACATCCAAAGTTGAGCTGAATGAAAGTTTATCCAATATGAGTTTTTGATATGTATTTATTACTTCCATTTTTTGGCTGATATTGTCGATTTTTAATTCCAAATTCGATAATTCTCTAATTACAATTTCTTGAAAATTGTCCATTCCTATAAAATATAAAACATTGAAAAAAGTTAATTCATATCTGTATGAAAACAAAATTGATATGTACCTGGTGTTTCTGTATGCATCTCCTGCCTTCTTGCTGTTTTTAGAAGTGAGCGTGCATCAAACGCTAATTTTGAAAAGCAAGAATGTTTTTCTAATCTTTCAAGTAAATCTCTGAGAGCAGTATGTGAAATTTGATATTTTGTAGCCCACAAAGCAAGCCTATTTTTCAAATCGTCTTTTGTATTTGCATTTTCAGATGCAATATAAGGTAGTGATTCGTGAGAAGATTCTTCATTTAATTCCAGATATTCATCATTTTTTCACATTTAATAAATACATTATTTTCTCCATAAATAGTGTTATTTTTAGTTGTAAATGTCTCACAACGATTATGTAAATTAATTGTGGAACTGCTTCTCGAATATTCTGGATTGTTATAATTATCTGATAATATACCCGTATTTAATAAACTGTCACTTATCAATTTTGATTCTGCAACTAGTTGATTAAAGTGCCTCTTCGATATATGTGAAATGTCTTTTCTGGGGCGCTTTCGATCCATTGTTGTATTTCTATTCAATAATAAATATAAATGATTTGTGGTATATTTCTGAGTATTATTTTTAGGGTATGAAACAAAAATTTATTTAAAAAGGTTTATTTATTAGTTTTATCAGTTTGACCTTGAATGCTTTAGATATAAAATTAAATATAAATATAAATTTTATTAAAGAACAACAAATACAACTTTATTACACTTTTAAAAAATATTAAAATAAATTTTATATTTTAATTTAAAATTTTATTATACATTAAAACAAAATGTTAAAGATTTAAGGGAATGCCGGAGCGACGGCCGAACTCCGATAGGTTAGCACCACACATATCTAAACATATGCACGTATACAACACATACGCGTAAAAATGTTTTTAATATATAACTTTTTTATTAGACTTGCAATCTCACTTTTAATCGTTTACTAATAATTTTTCATATTATCCTTATCGCGTATACTATATTTCATGCACAGACAAACTGCAGAACTTTTTTATTAAATAAGTATTATTACGAACTGACACAAAGAAGCCGATAACAAAACTGTAATTTTTGATTTTTATATGATTTATACAGGGTGTCCCATAATTCGCAAACCACCGCGAATGGGCAGATAGAGCGTGTTAAACTGAATAGAAAAATCCTGTATCATTTTGTGTACGATATTCGCAATAATTATTGAGTTATTTATTAAAATATCTAAACGAATAAGCAGGTAGAAAGCATTATTTGATCGAGGCGGCGTCATGCAGTGAGCGGCGACCAATGTAGTGGCGCCGAAAAGTAAGATGATACTTTTGATACTAAGCGGTACATGCACACCGAGTCCGGCCTACCGCTTTCTACCCGTTCATTCGTTTAGATATTTCAGTTAATAACTCAATAATTATTGCGAATATCGCAAAATGATACAGGATTTTTTTATTCAGTTTAATACGCGCCGCTCTATCTGCCCATTCGCGGTGGTTTGCGAATTATGGGACACCCTGTATATGCAAACATAGCTAGCGCGGTCCGTTTTTATAAGTACTTTAATCGTGAAAAAGGATTTATTGATCAGTATAGTCAATAAAAAGTTATATAAAAAAAACTAAATATTCTCGCATTCGGTCGGTAAAAACATCATCCGGCATCCCCTTAAATATTAAATTTTTAGTTATTTTATATTGACCTTAATTATTTAAAATTTTAAATTGAACTCAATTTTTTAAAATGGAGAACTATCTAATTATTTTATATAAATGAATCTCATAATTCTGCATAAAAAGTTATAAAATAGATAAAAAATTGAAAGATGTTTTAATTTGATGTATAATTTTGATATAAAAAATACAAAATAACTCAAAAAATATTAATTTTTCTATGATTTTATTTTAATACCTTTTATGTACAAAATGACAAAAATTAATTAATGTAAAAAAACAGTTGTTTTTAAGAAAAAATATGTACAGGGTTTGTCCGGAAAGTAATGCGTCGCATTTTTTTAAAAAAGAATTTATTGATCGCATAGGTAAAACAACTTAAAATTGTTCGAAGTATGACCCTTCTGCGTCAATACATTTTTGCCAACGCGATTTCCATGCGTCATAAGATTTCTGGAACTCCTTGACTGGGATGCTGTTCAGGGAGGCCGTCGAAGTAGCTTGTACGTTGTCAACCGACTCGAGCTGTTGTCCTTTGAGCTCCCTTTTCAGCCGAGGAAATAAAAAAAAGTCCGCCGGAAATTGGGATTATCTGCACAGAGTTGCTTGAGTTCTTCACAAACTTCCACTCGGTGTTGCTTTTGCGCATCGGTCAACACTCTGGGCACAAGTTTTGCGCAAATCTTCCGCATGGCCAAGTCTTCCGATACAATCTCGTGAACAATCGTTTTCGGCAAGTTCAATAATTCCGACATTAAGCGAACATTCATTCGACGGTCTGAATTCAATAATTGGCGCACACGAGTCACATTGTCGTCCGTTCGCGATGTTGACGGGCGTCCTGCGCGGGCCTCGTCGGCGACCTCCTTCCGACCTTCTCTAAACATCTTGTGCCATCTGTTTGACTGCGATTTGGAAAGGCAATCGTCCCCGAAAACTTTCTTGAGCATTTCAAAAGTTTCCAGCGGCGTCTTGTCCAGCTTCACGCAAAACTTTATCGCATAGCGTTGCTCTATCGTTCTCTCCATCACAAGTTCGACGCGACCACTAAGCAGAGGTTCACAGAATAAGCCGTCCTAACCCTCCAAGCGCATGGAAACAATTGAGCGACCTACCGTTGGAAAGCTAAGGGTACCCCCCTTCCTCCCCAACCGGTCCCATCGCTCTGCGATGTATAGTCGCGTCACAAAAAAATGCGACGCATTACTTTCCGGACAAACCTAGTTGCTTACAATTTATATACTTTTTGTGAAGATAATTTTTCTTTATATCAATTGATTGCTCAACTTTGTATACAAAAGTATTAAGGTAAGATTATAAATATTTATATGATAAATATTAAATATAATACTGATAGTTAATTTAGATAGTTATACACACACACGCGCGCGAGCACGCACGCACGCACACACACACACACACACACACGCACAGGGTATACTATTTTAAATGTGCATTCCCAATAACATCAAGCAGAAAGTAGTTGGATGGATGTTTCATAAAAGTTGTTGGATTTTAAGGGGAACATTCAATAGTGACCCTGACTTTATCGTGGATGACCTTGATCAAGGTGATTTCAAGGCAAAATGACCTTCATATGACCTTTAAGAGTCAATCTGACGTCACCTATTTCCTTACGTTTTTAACGTAAAATTTCCCGCTCTATCGATTTCCGATATCAAAAATAGGTCATTTCATTTGAAAAATTAAAGTTAACCTTGAAATCTCCTTGATCACGATCATCCACGATAAGGTCAGTGTCACCATCGAATGTCCCCCTCAAAATCTAACAACTTTTGTCTGAAACTTTTTTCATCCAACCACTTTCTACGATGTGGGATGCACAATTAAAATGGGACACCCTATATATACATATACATTCCATTCTTCATTTTATTGTTTAACCAATATATATATATATATATATATATATATATATATATATATATATATACGATTTGAAAAATACATAAGACGATTTGAAAAATAGGCTTGCTTTGTGGGCTACAAAATATCAAATCACATACTGCTCTCAGAGATTTACTTGAAAGATTAAAAAAACATTCTTGCTTTTCAAAATTAGCGTTAGATGCACGCTCACTATATATATATATATATATCTAATATCTAAAAATATATATATATATATATATCAGGATGTTTTAGGAATAATGGTCTATATTTTAGAATTGTACACATTATTTAGAATAAAAGTTATACATATAAACATATGTCCTGTTCTAAACGGTTATAAAGATACAACAGATTTAATCTAAAGCACGAATACATTTATTTTAGTAGAGCCAAATTCTATAAAACAATTACATTAAATTTTTGTCAATGTGTTACGAATGTAAATATTAGATTATGTGTGGTAAATCATTAGTGTGAAATTTTTACTTTTTGATGTAATAAAAATATTTTATATACAAACTATCAAAATTATTAATTAATTTAAATTATTATTCTTTAATTATGCAAATTTATTGTAAGCTTAAATTTTAATGTAAGTTATTTCATAGAATTTAATTTTATTAAATTAAAAAATGTATTTATTCTTAGGAGTGAACACACTGTATCTTTTAAATTGTCTTTAGAATAGGAAACATGTTTGTATCAATTTTATGTATATATATATATGCATATGTATAATATATATGTATATAATTATAATATATATATATATATATATATATATATATGATTATATACATCATCTATCAGAAAAGTAATGAAATTAAAATATGTAGTGCATAATGTGGCAACAGTAAAAAATTATAATTATGCAGAATATGAAGTATAATCCTTTCTTCTAAAGTAATACTTTTCAGTGTTACTTTTCTGACAGACCATGTTTATAACCATGAAAAAAAACAATAATTGGATTGACTAAGATTTTCAAATTTTTATTTTATTTTAACAATAAAATGTTTACTCATTCTAAGAATAATTTGGAGCTGCAAAGTAATATTATTTGATTAAGTAAACATTTTGTTGAAATAAAATAAAATTATATTGAAAATTTTAGTCAATCTGACCAATCTTTTTTCTTAATGTAGATAGAGATATGCAATACATAAAAAATTACACTTACTTAATACTTTCTGACCCAATAAATACATGGATGTAAAACCTGGTCGCACGCTCAATCAATCTTTTCTTGATTATGCTGCAACATAAAAATTATTAATAAACTTACTTAACAATACTTTAAACATATAAAATACTTAACATGTATCAAATACAAAGTCAACGACACACACATGCAATATTCACAAGCGATCAAACTCACTTCAGGCTTTGTGCTCCAGTAAATAAGTGGATGTTAAGAAAGGTTGCACACTCTATATTTTCTTGATTATACTGCAACATGAAAATTACAAATAATAATGGCATACTTTACATGTATCATATATACGAGAAATAATATACTACAAGAGATGTTATAGAGATGTATTTAGTACATTATGTACAGTATGTAAATAATATACTGATGATTCACACAAATGAGTATAGAATGATGTTAGGGATAATTATTTGAGTTCTAATGTAAATGGAAAGCAATAAGTAATATAAGTTCATTGATATTGAATTATATTTTTATATTTCTTTTGCGACTTTCTAAACATAACCTCAATTTTATGAAATGTTTTACCGTGATAAATTATTAAAAAATGTGGCAAAAAATACTAAATATATATATATACATATATACAAATAAAATATTCTTGAACTTTATTTCACGTCTAATAAAATATGTAGAAACGAAGAAAAAAGATTATCTCTGAATTCGTCGATAATTCGTAAAGAGGATCAACCATATCATGCGGTATCAGGCAAAAATTAAATAGTAAATAGACCTCGGAAATAGGGATGGGCGATATAGTATCGATATTTCAAAATATCGATATTTTTTATTTTATAGTATCGATATTTTGTATTAATATTTTATCTTTCGATATTATTATGTATCGATATTTTAATAAGTGTATCGAACTTCCGATACGGACGCCGTAGAGCAGTTCTGTGAAGGTAGCCTACCAAAATTAGATTTTCGAAGTTTCAATAATTGGAATTAATAGTTGGTCTTTTATTGATCATTGTTGATAATATTTTAGTTTTTGTTGGTTATTAAAAAAATAAATATCAATATGAAGTTAGCCTACCTAAATATACAATTTTAATAGATTTTAATTAATTATACGTCAAATCGATAGGAAATCGATTGTTGGTCCCAATTATGTCTTTAGAAATGATTGTTGGTCGATTATTTACTAATCCCAGATAGCCACAGTAATTATTATGACATCATTTTGATGTCAAAATGCATCATTTTGATGGCAAATGATGCATTTTGATATCAAAATAATGTCATAATAATTACTGTAGCTATCTGGGTAATTATAACAAAATAATTATTTTTCAATTGCTCACATATACTGCGCATGCGCATATATACTGCGCATGCTGTTTCCAACTATTAAATTAGCTCTCTACAAATATATTATTCCGCGATCAGAGAAATGCACAATTAGATGAAACAGGTATTTTATACAAATACGTTTAAATTGACACATTTATAATTAGTCTTAGTGTATTTATTAGGATTTTAAGTAATTATACTAACGATATAAATTTTGTGTTGAGAAAATCAGTTATTAGAAAATTTATAGTTATTACAGGTGAAAAATTAAAAAAAATTATTGCTAAATTAAAAAACAATTAAATTGTTATATTAATATTTCTTATTTACAGATATTTGACTATGGCTTTACGAGCACGGACCAGGGAGCACCTTTTATTAACCTTAACCTGCTCCCGTTGACAACAGCGAGTATTGCTGATAGACAATTCCCACATCATTCGGTAGTTTTTTAATTGAAAGAGAAGTTGTTGACTATAAAAAGACCAAACTATAACAGTGAGGATTTCGAGAAACTTATCAAATCTGAAATGAATGTAAGACCAAATGATGTCGCCCTTCCAATCAAATTGTGTAAGATCTCTTCTGTCATTCGAAATATAAGTTGTTCTCACTAATTGTTCTTAAGAAGCTGAGCTCGAAATGCCCTGTTTGGGACAACAACAGGAGAACGAGGAACGGCTGAGGGTCTCAACTAAATAAGGAGTCACTTGATTAATGGACAGTATATTAGAGATATTCATTTAATATGGAAACACAATTGTACGGGTGCGGTTAATTATAATCGCCGGCCAAACACTTCGAGAGATATCAGGATCGACTCACTATGTCGAATTGCGTCGCTATTTTCACGGTTACTTCAAATCAGAAATTGCGAGCGAGATACAAAAACGTTATCACGTTAACAAAACCGTTAGGTTGCTCTAGTCAAGTCGAATATCGAGGGCTACAACCAAAAGGGCAGATGCCTTTCACTCGAATCCCTCGTAACTCTTCCGTCTCTCCTTTTATACCCCAAAAGCCTAGCGAGCGCGCGATCGGGAGAATACCCCCAGAATACCGGGCCTGGGTCGCGTAACGGGGCGCCGACCGACCAATTAATCGGGTGTCATGCTTTCCCCGCGTGTTCGCCAGTCAGTTCGGTGGGGAAAAGGGGAAAAATTTCTTACAGTTCGTCCATCCTGATATTACATTCGTCTCGAATGTAGCCGATTTTTTTTTTTTTTTTTTTTTTTTTCGATTATGTAAACCTAAGAACAGAAATACACATTAATTATCCTGAGATTATAAGATAATTTTTCGCCATATATAATTACATTGCATAAAATCTTAAGTGAGTAATTCGGGTACATTATTAATATTAATCATACAAATAACCCCGCAATATAGAGAAAACTTATTTTTAACAGTGCGGTCGCCAAGGTACATATATTTCTCTATTTAGTACTGTCATTTATTATTCTTAATTACCGGCTTCGTCCAGTATTTCAATTTGTCGGAAGACAAGATGGTATTGTAAGGTTTTTGCGTGATGTCGAACCCAGGAATGTCCTTTACAACATACCGGTTTTTATTTAGAACCTTGGCAATTTCATACGGGCCTTTATAATTTGGTTTTAGCTTCTTACTTATACCTACTTTGGCCTGAAGATCGCGTATCAATACTCGATCGCCTTCCTTGTACACAGTCGGTTTCTTGTGGTGACGATCATAATAAGCCTTATTATATTCCCTGAGCTTATTGTTAGCTTGTTTGGCAATATCACGTGCTTCCTCTCTCTGTTCGTACATGTTATTATCTATTTCGAGTAAACAGTCTAAATAGTCTTTCAAATCTTTGTCTTCATGACATTGTTGCTCGTACCCTAACAGAAGTTTCGAGGAAGAGGTTTTTATTGCTGAGTTATGTGTATTGTTCACTGTGTACTGTACCGCGATAAGTTTATTTTCCCAATCATCAGCCGAATCGATCGATTTAGTTAGACTGCTTTTCAAATATCGATTAACACGCTCTACTATGCCGTTAGCCCACGGTGAGGCTACGGCGACCTTTCTAAAATTAATATTTAATTTTTCCAAAAATTCTGCAAAATCTCTTGCTGTAAAAGCCGAACCCCGATCAGTAACCGCCGTAACGGGTGTTCCAAAAATATGAAATAAAAATTTTAAACAATTGCGAGCTTCCTTAGTGTTCGTTGTTTTCGTAGGAAACAACCACGTGTACCGTGTAAACGCATCTATCACTACAAAGATATATCTTGAACCTTCTGGCGTTTCCTGCAGAGGACCAAAATGGTCAACGTGAATAATTTCAAATGGTTTCGTAGGGGCAAAATCATCTATTTGCGATTCGCCTTCGCGCCTATTAGTTGAGGAATTCGCATACAGGCACGTAATACAATTATCAATATGATCGCGAATTTTTTTTCGCATAGCTGGGAACCAATACGATCCGTGTACCCCTTGGTACGTTTTTTCAAATCCACAGTGCGACATATCATCATGATATATTCTAAGAATATTGGGGATCATCGCGTCGGGAATTACAAAGCGCGCGCGGTCCTCTCCTTTCCGATATATCAATCCATTGATTAATTGAAATTTATTATTATCATCAAATTCGAGACTATCAGCAATTTCTTTAATTCGCGGATCTTGAAGCTGTTTAAATTCTAGCTCCCTTTCCAAGGGTAAGATTTCTAAATAGAATACTTGGCGACTAAGCGCGTCGACGTGTGCCATTCTTTTTCCCGGACGGTGCTCCACCTTAAAATCATAGTTTTGTAATAGCAGCGTCCAACGAGCGATTCGGGGGTTCAAATTCGCTTTATTGACTGCGTAGACTAGCGCATTGCAGTCCGTAATTACTGTAAATTTTATACCGTATAGATAAATGTGGAAGCGTTCCACCGCTCGAACAATCGCGAGCATCTCGAGCTCGAAACTGTGATATCGCGACTCCGCGCTATTTGTCGTTTGGCTGTAATACGCAACGGGGGCCCATTTCGCGTCTGATTGTTTCTGGAGAAGTATTCCTCCAAGCCCCTGAGCACTTGCGTCAGTATGCAACTCAGTAGGTGCGGTTGGATGATACAAGCGAAGTACCGGATACGCAGTCAGTTCAGTTTTCAGTATTTCAAACGCGGAAGTACATTCTGCGTCAAAATTAAAGTCTACCGATTTTCGTAGCAAATTATGTAACGGTCTTGCTTTATGTGCGTAATTTTGTATAAACTTTCTAAAATAATTAGTTAACCCGAGAAATCGCTGCAATTCGTGAGTGTTTTTCGGAGCAGGAAAATTCTTCACGGCTTCCGTGTGACGATCGCTCATGGTTACTTGATTCTTGGAAATTATATATCCTAAGAATTCGATTTTTTTCTTCAAAAAACAACACTTGGCGAAATTCAACTCAAAACCGTATTTTTTTAAAACTAATAAGACTTCTTGTAATACTTCCAAATTTTCCTTTACCGATCGACTTGCTATTAAAATGTCGTCAATATAGACTAGAACTTTATCTTGTCGTATGAGCGGTTGCAGAACTTGGACGACGCGTTTTTGGAATTCAGCGGGTGCTTCCGAAAAACCGAAGGGTAATCGTACATATTCAAATTGCCCATCGGGCGTCGCGAATGAAAAGTACTTCGTATGCTGAGGGTTGACTTTGATTTGGTGAAACCCGTCTTTTAAATCGAGCAATGTAAAAACCGCTCGATCGCTCAATTGCGCCAGACAATCCTCGATCAGAGGAAAAGGATATTTTTGTTTAAGAATGCGCGCATTCAGTGGGCGTAAATCTACGCATAGTCGCAGGTTGCCATTTTTCTTCCGCACGGGAACACTTCTTGCGCAGTACGGAGACGTGCTGCTCCTGATAATGCCGCGTTCCAATAAATCATCGGTAATCGCCCGAATCTGTTTTCGCTCCTCTAGCGCAAATTTTCTAGGTGCGAATGCGTACGTTGAATGGTCTTTCAAATTAACCGATACGTAATAGTCATCGTCGATTACCTTAACCTCGGTATTTAAACAATCTAAGACCACTTCTTTGAGCTGTTGTTTTTCCGCTAGCCCGAAATCTATTTCACACTCATCTAACAAAGATTCCGCATTCATTTCAGTATAACAAACATCCGATTGTAAAAGGAGTTGCGTAAATGCAGTGGAATCGGACCTAGTCGGTCGGAAAATTAATGTTAAATTGTAGTTCTCTAGGAAATCACGTCCGATTATTAAATCCATTTCAGAAAAATCTGAATCAACTACGTGAAGACAGACTTCGTAAGTACGATCGGGGAATGATTTAAAGCTAATCACGGAATTAATTTTCCCCTGGACGTTAATCGGATTTTTCGGCAAAGCGTTAAATTTCCGATCGACTGGTTCTAACGCGGTTTGCGTACAATTGAAAAATTTCTGAAAATTACTCAAACTAACAAATGAGACTGAACTTCCTGTGTCCATTAGCGCGCTCAAATTACAATCTATATTATTGATTTTGTCAATTATTATTAACGGTCCAGAGAGGTAAAACTTATCCCTGTTGTTATCCTCGACCGCCGCTGCCGTCGGCTGCGTGGAAGATGATGTCTTTTCCGGTGCCGGGGAGGAGGATGAGGCCGTTGCTACTGTCCGCTCTTTCTTCTTCAGCAGTGGACAGTCCGATTTCCAATGACCTTCCTTTTTGCAATAATTGCATGCTCCCTTGGTCGGCCTGTCCTTGTGGCCCTGTGTCTTCCCGTCAGCTGCTTTGTAGTCCTTCTTAATGGCTTTACTCTGATGATGGTTTTTTTTCTCCATGTCGCCCATACCGTAGGTGATCCTCCTCATTGCTTCCAAGAATCTATCTACAGACTGCGTGGTTAACGCCAAAGCCGTTGCACGAAGTGAATGTTGCGGAATGCCACCGATTATCAAGTTGATCGCATCTGTACTAGGGAGATCCAAACGATGAATTAATGTTAGCTTGTCAATTGAATATTGGTCAAATGATTCTTTAGCCGGATTCCATTTTCGAGCCTCAATTTTTTGCATCGCGGCAGTAAACGAGACACGACGATCAAACATCTTTATCATTGCTTGCTTTAGTTCGTACCACGACTCTAAGACGTGGCCGGATTGCATCTCGTACCACTGCTTTGCGAGTTTCGTCAATTTACTAGAGGCTGCGAGGAGCACGACGTCTTCCGACGCATGATGCACTTGAGCCACTCTGTCGACTCTTTGTGACCAAATATGGACGTTTTCCTCGTCCGTGCCGCCGAACTCCGGAATTTGCGGTGCTAACAAGGTCACCGCTTGTGCCGGCGATGATGTACTGACTGCTGGAGAACGAATCTGCTCCACTTCCTCCTGCTCTGGGGAAGGTCCCCTGGGGATAAAGATTTGTTGTTGCTGCTGCATAAATACAGCCAAGGTCTCAGTGAGGCGGTCCAATGCCCCAGTTTGCGCCGCA
Organism: Nylanderia fulva; assembly: GCF_048542155.1. Taxonomy (NCBI): domain Eukaryota; kingdom Metazoa; phylum Arthropoda; class Insecta; order Hymenoptera; family Formicidae; genus Nylanderia; species Nylanderia fulva. The sequence goes on along the minus strand of NW_028191037.1, from coordinate 215,036 downwards.
GTTCCCGCGGCAGGTGTCACGACCACTGATGGCACCGACCCTCGCCGATCTGCACTGCCACTTCCTTTGCGTATCCTCCCGGGTGGTAGTGCGGGAACCTGATGCAGAAGGCATCATTTCGTCCGTCGGACTATCGAGGGACAAATGTGCCGAGATCGCTTCGATCAACACCTCTCGATCAGCTGTTGCTGGCAGTTGATGACGTAGGGCCTCTTGTCGCAGATCATCCATAGATAGGGCTGTAAGCCGATCTCGCTCCATTATTTGCCACTGATCCCGCTGGGCTCGCGTTCCAACCATAGATTTCTTTGTCCGATGTGGAATCCCGTTCTTGCCTCGAACACAGTCTTAGACAATATCGAAGTCACCTAGCACGTTATCACAGGAACAAAAACATACGCGTCACCTTGAGCGTCGCGTGATGTTTTCGTGAAAACGGTGAACGGCGAGCTCAGGAATGCGGGACGCGGCTATCCCTAAATATACGTACAATTTTCTTAAGGGAAGGCGAGTTATCCCACTTCTGAATTTTATACTGTAAGATCTCTTCTGTCATTCGAAATATAAGTTGTTCTCACTAATTGTTCTTAAGAAGCTGAGCTCGAAATGCCCTGTTTGGGACAACAACAGGAGAACGAGGAACGGCTGAGGGTCTCAACTAAATAAGGAGTCACTTGATTAATGGACAGTATATTAGAGATATTCATTTAATATGGAAACACAATTGTACGGGTGCGGTTAATTATAATCGCCGGCCAAACACTTCGAGAGATATCAGGATCGACTCACTATGTCGAATTGCGTCGCTATTTTCACGGTTACTTCAAATCAGAAATTGCGAGCGAGATACAAAAACGTTATCACGTTAACAAAACCGTTAGGTTGCTCTAGTCAAGTCGAATATCGAGGGCTACAACCAAAAAGGGCAGATGCCTTTCACTCGAGTCCCCCGTAACTCTTCCTTCTCTCCTTTTATACCCCAAAAGCCTAGCGAGCGCGCGATCGGGAGAATACCCCCAGAATACCGGGCCTGGGTCGCGTAACGGGGCGCCGACCGACCAATTAATCGGGTGTCATGCTTTCCCCGCGTGTTCGCCAGTCAGTTCGGTGGGGAAAAGGGGAAAAATTTCTTACAATTGTTAAATCATTATATGCTGGAGCGTAAATTGGATAAAGCTTATAAATATGCCGCTAGTGTGGAGGCTAATGTTCGTCACAGAAACAGCATCTTGTGGTATCAGCTATTATATGAGTTATTGACAAAGTGTAAAGAGACTAAATCTTCTGATTGGTCCTTCTGGTTTTTCTATATATCTATCTGTATCAGATAGATGCAGTGCTATGTCTCAAGGAACAAAGCTGTGAAATAAACAAAAGCATTTCAGAAGCAGCACAAATAGTATTTAATTTTGATCAAAACTTGTATGAGATGTAACTAAAAACCTTTTCTAAACAACACGCCTTTACGAAGCACTTGCTTACACATATGTGGGAATAGTTTTATTTGACATGCTTATTACTATGCAAAACAAAACGTGAACAGGAAAGCCGGAGCAAAGTGGGAAGACTATGTGTGCCTGTATTATTATAATCGCTTTACATACATATCCGATGGAAACTCGTACAAGCATACACTTATCGATGCTGTCAAGCTGGTTACATTCTTTAAAATTATGCTAGGGATGATACAAAGAAACTGTTAGATAGAATTGATAAATTTTGCACAGGACTTTGGAGAGAGTGTATTTATCAGAGAATTTTTGTACCAGAACACATCTCGACCATATGCAGAGCTCATTCTTTTGTACTTATTCAGCTGCTGATCCACCTCTACGTTTTTGCAGAGCAAATCAACTGAGACATTACAGTCAAAAAAGTATGTATAATAATTTTACTTTAAATATACAAGTGAGAATTTCAAAAATCAGATTTGTATTATAATTATGTTATCTATGATTTTACACAAATATATACGACATAATGATGCATACACATATTTTTGTTAATAATAATAATTTTATATCTAAAATTATATAATTCAATTTTGCAACAATTTAAATCATAAATTATTAACATAAAATATTAACTTAAAGCAATCTTAAAATATAGCTCATGGTTGTTTGCTACAGTCGCACAGAGAGAGAGGAAGTATGCTTCTTTACTTACTATACTTATGAAATGAGACCGTATTTTGACTTACCCCCACCACTGAAATTCTAAGGAGTTCGGTCTCCTGAACAGTGTTGTTAGACGGGCTAGGTTTTTTCGCGCATGCGCGTATTACCGTGACGTAACCATGACGACTACAGTAACGTATGATGTTTGCGCGCGCAACTACGGACCAAGACCCTGGACCACGGAGTTTTGGCGGAATCGCAGGAAACAGATAAATTGAACGTACGTAAAAATAAATAAATTATTACAATATATGTAATATAAAAGTGTATTATTATAATTTATGTATATTAAAATTAATCAATAATTCAAATTATAAATTGTATAAATAAAAACTAAACTCGTAATTTACGTATGTTATAACATAGGTACACGTATATGTATATATTTTATAATTTCATTATTTGTTTATTGTATGTTTATATTTAACATTTTTAATTAAATTTATTATATTTATAATAAAAATTATACGATTCATTAATTATTTTAAAAAATTTTCAATAATTTAAGAAAAATTAAACAGAGGGGGAAATCAGGACCCCATTTCATGCGAGTGACTACTTCATTAATACTACATTCAATGCGCATGCGCGAAAAAACCTAGCCCGTCTAACAACACTGCTCCTGAACTGCGTTCCGATTTTCCACCTGGTGGGTAATGGAGTGAATAGGTGATAGGCAAAATCTAACTAGTGTCTAGTGTCTAAGAGGATTATGGAATCAGAACGCACTTGCCATAATTTTCCGGTGTGCGAAGTTTGAAAATAAATAGCAATCCTCAAATTATTGGAAACATGGATGAACACCGGCGAGCTGTTGCACTTACTGCAATTGCTTTCAGTAATGATTTTCTTCGTTGCAATGTATTTTTTAATACAGACAGCAAAACTAGTGATTCGGATTTAGATGAAGGAGATATAAAAAGATTTCAGTTACGTGGAGTTCAACGAAAGCCTTCAAGAGTTGAAGGTTATGTTGAAAGAATCATTCCGAGAATGAACACAACAGTTTAAAAGACATTTTCGTATGAGCCCAGCAACTTATGAAAATCTGAAAGCAAAACTTGGTCCTGTGCTCTCATTTTCTGAAGGAAAAACTGTTATTCCAGTAAGAAAACAATTACTGGGATCATTATGGTTATTAGCAACACCTGATTCTTATCGGTAAGTTTCTGATTAATATTTGCTCTTGTACTCTTGTACTTGTAATGATTTAATTAGTATGAATAATTGATTTCAGTTCTGTAGGGGAAAAGTTTGATCTTGCTAAGAGTTCATTATACAAGAGTTTCATGAAAGTTATTAAATGTTTGAATATATAGCAAGCTAAATCATTTCATGGCCAAGAGGCGAAGAACTTGATAGAGTAAAAGCAGACTTCAATAAGAATTCACCATTGCAAGGCATAATTGGTGCAATTGACGGTACACATATTCTTATAAAAGCTCCTAAAGTAAGTAACCATGTTATTGATATCCATTGTAACCATAACATAAATAGGGAGCTTTCCAGCAATGGCACAGAGCGACATAGTGTATTATTCATCTTCTTTCAATACCAGTAAACAACAAAGATAGAATAACTTTGTGTCGCTGTGTGTTGTTGCTGAAAAACTCCCATAATAAGAATTAGGAAAAAAGAAAAATATAGTATTATAAATTTCTTTCTTTTTAGATTGATTCCTAATATTATAGAACTTATAAGAAAACATGCCATAATTTTGCAACAGTCTGTGATACTTGTATGAGATTCACTGACTGTTTCGCAGGATATGCAGGTTTAGTTGGAGATTTAAGTTTTCAAAAATTCAGATTTATGGAAAGAAGTTCAAAGAGATAAACAATCTTACTTTCCAAATGGCGAATTCATTATTGGCGATAAAGCATATCCCGTATTAACATGGTGTATTCCCCCATATATTGATCGTGGTCAACTTACAGTTGTAAGATAATTTTATTACATATCTTATATTTTTTGTAGTAAGAGAATTTGTTTAAATATATATATTATATCTTTTCACAGGCTCAGAAGAAATTTAATACCGCTCTTTCATCAAAACAATCAGTAATTGAATGTGCATTTGCATTATTAAAAAGTAGATTCCGTAGATTGAAGTTTCTCAATATGAACATAAATGAAATGATCCCCCATGTCATAATTGCTTGTACAGTATTACATAATATATGTCTGGATGGTATTGACAAAGATGTAGAGAATTACATACAAGAAGGTTTGGAAGCAGTGGAAAATGATGAAGTTTATGTTGGAAATATACTTAATGAAGAAGCAGGAGAAATAAAACGTGAATACTGATGTGCACTTGTCACTGAAGCTTAATATTAACACAAGTTTATTTTTTTTATAAGACTTAAAAAATATTATAACTGTTGTAATATTTAATAGAGTTCATTGAAATGTACTATTTTATATAAAAAATGTTACTAAATGTAAATATTGTAAAATAGGCACAATAAAATTGAGGAATAATAAAATATATTTAATTATCAGATAAGAAATATATGTCGGCTCTCAATATTATTAATAATAATAATAATAATAATACATGAATTTTAAATCGGTCAATAGAGCCCAAGCGCGAAAAATTAATTCTTCGGAACTGTATCTCTTGGTTTGAGATTACTAAGTTCCATATATAAATTAATCTTGAACTTACATATAGAGAAAAATAGGCGAGAAAAATATAGGTCCGAAAAGTCGCTGAAGCGGGAATCAAACTCGCGTCTTTCACTTTCCGGGCGAAAACGGTTTACTAACATCTACTAAAAAGGCAAATGAAAAATATAGGATCGAAAGGGTCTGAATAGCTTAGTTGGTAAGAGCAGTCGCCCGGAAAGTGAAAAACGCGGGTTCGATTCCCGCTTCAGCGACTTTTCGGACCTATATTTTTCTCGCTTATTTTCTCCATATGTAAGTTCGAGATTAATTAGACCATAACAATTAAAGTGGAACAGAACTTAAAACATGTAAATTTTATGACGAGATGGAAGATGCTTTAGGTGATAAACCAATAATGAAACCAATTTCAATTTCATCAACACTAAAAAAGAGGTTATATCCAAATTCGATGGGAGCATTATGTAGTTCTGACAGCTGTGATGAAAAAAAAGGTCCGGAAAGTGAAAGACGCGGGTTCGATTCCCGCTTCAGCGACTTTTCGGACCTATATTTTTCTCGCCTATTTTTCTCCATATGCAAGTTCGAGATTAATTTATATATGGAACTTAGTAATCTCAAACCAAGAGATACAGTTCCGAAGAATTAATTTTTCGCGCTTGGGCTCTATTGGCCGATTTAAAATTCATGTATTATTATTATTAATATTTAATTATTAAACTAAAACTTACATTCTAATATTACAATGTTACATAAGAATAAAAATTATATATATATGAAAAATTATATAAATGATAAAGAAAAATTATTTTGAACGAGACAAAGTGTTTCTAATAGATTTTTGGATGCTGAAAACGATGCTAACAATAAGCTAATTTTCGTCATCACATCAGATTTTCGAAATAATTGAGTTAATGATTTTTTTGCGATATTTGAGATTTTTGTAAAAATATTAACGGTATATGGAAATTCTAATACGTCATGAATGTATTATTTATCTCCTATTAAAGTGCATTTTCTCATTTGATCTTATTTTTTAGGCATGTTATGAAAAATTGAAGCTAGAAATTGCTTTATATAGGGACGAATATCTAAGAAACACTAACTGTCTCGATTAAAATAATAAAAAAATTTTTTAAAAACTAGTATTATAATTTTTTATAGTTTTAATAAATTATATGAAATAATAATGTTTTAGAAGTTTTGATGTCATTTATGTAAACAAATATGAACAAAAATACAAACAAAAATGTATATCGTTTAAAGAAAATGATAATCTTCATTTAATCTTGATTTTTTCCTGGTTATCTGAACGTTAGATAAAATCTGACGTTCAGATAGCCAGGAAAAATCATAAAAACCCAGTGCTTAACAATTTTTCTAAGACTCATATTTTTTTAGTTATTCTGCTGTTCCGGTACTTTTGTAACACCCTGTATAACATATAAATAATTATTATCATATGAAAAATATTAGTCATTAGATGATCGCGACGGAGAGTTGAAAGAAAAGAGGTCGAAATAAAGTGCAGCACAAATTTAAGAAAGGTAATTCACATACAACTGTTTATTGAGACATGTAGAATACATCTGGTCATACACAAAAATCTTTGATACTTCAAAATCAAGCTCTTAGCCAGAAAAAAGGAATCATGTTATAACATTCTTTTTTTAAATTCATCATTAATCATTATGTTTAACTACGTTTCACACTAAAGTTAGGGGCAACTTGGAGAAATAAAAATTGCGGGAATTATAAAGCAAAGCAAATTAGTAGATAGGAGATGAATAATAAAGAATCCGAAAAAACACAATTTATAATTGTCAATAATGGTAAAAAAATTTCGCGATAAAAATTTTGCACGTCTGTTTTTTTTTTATAGCTACGGAGCTGATACGTAGCGCAAAAAAATATAACATGTACATGTATCTTTTTTTTTCCTTTTCGGGGGTTTGGGGGTGGGTGTTTTTCTTTACTGAATCCTTCGTTAAACTATATCGTACGATTTCCTTCTTTCTCGTTAATTAGTGCTAAATAACATCACGTCACAAAAATGCATATATTCGCAGAAATATAATATATATTTATATAATAATTAAAAAAAAACATGTGTTTCGTGGGTCACTTCGATCAATGTTCGCAACGTTTCGCGACCCAAGGATCACACAACATTCGACATGAGAGATGGCCAACTACGACATGATAAACCCCGAATGATATGATGATGCCTCGAAGAAAAAAGAAATGTACCACGAATCATCATCATCATCATCATCATCATCGCAACATCAACATCATCATTATCATTATCGTCATCATCATCACTATTATCGATATTGTCATCATCATCATCATAATCATCATCATCATCATCATCATCATCATCATTCATCATTCATCAATCATCATCATCATCATCATCATCATCATCATCATCATCATCATCGTCATCATCATCATCATTATTAATCGGGGCGTTGACCGGATAAAAAAAGAGCACGCGGCTACGGCATCGCCAGCCACAGTGTGTGTGTGTGTGTGTGTGTGTGTGGTGCAAATATCCTAAAATGCGACCGATAACTCCCCCCCCCCCCCCGCCTCTCTCCCAGGCACCCCATTACAAATTATCAAAATATAAAAAGAGGATCAGAAGATGATTATACAGGTGGGACAAGGAAAAACAAGAAGAGGGATGGAGATAAAAAATAGAAAAAAAAGATACGTCGGTGATATATATTTTTTTTCGGGACGCCTTTTTAAACCGGAGCAGGGCCGGGTGGTATTATCGATAAACACTAGTACCTAGATCAGTCTAAGAATCTCGTCACCGTGAACTGTCTCCGCTTTAGCCAAGTTATAATTCCTTGCCCCCGCAAGCCGAACTCTCTTCATAATCGTATCTCTGCATCTATGTACTTGTATGTGTGTGTGTGTGTATATATATATATATATATATATATATATATATATATATATATATATATATATATATATATATAATATATGTATATATATATAACATATCTTTTTGTTTTATTTTTTTCCTTTATTTTTTTCTCTATCATGTTCTTATTATTCCTTTTTTATTCATTACAATTTTTTGCACAGAAAAACCAGATTTTTTTATTATGTTGGAATATTATCATGTGTGTCACAAAAACCCACTCAATTATGATTAGCAATATCATCCTTATCATATTGTTAATATTAATATTATTATACCCTCGATATTATGCTTTTCATAAATAGGGTGTGTAGGTAAGTAGAGTAGGTAGATAAAGATATATAAAATATGGTAAGCGAATAATCAGCAAAAAGGGGCGGTGAAAAAGGGAGCACGAGAGGAATGAAAAGTAGATCACCAATACAAATCGCGTCTTCGCAAGTTGCTCGGATTTTTCCCTTTTCCTTTGTTTTTTTCCTTTCCTTTTCCTTTTCGAAACAATGATCGCAATATGATATTGTGGATAAGCATATATAATAAACAATGATCGCAATAAGAACAGAGAATTTTTTCTTTCGTATAATCACATTACTTCTAGATGAATCAAATTCATCGCTACTAGTAAAACAGTATCGATGACAAAGAAGAGTTAGACTTAAGTAAAACATGAATAAAAATTAACAAAATGCTCATAAATACGAGATTGAGAAAACAATCATCTAGATCATCTTATCTGTTGTAACGTACCTATGATTTCGTCGTATTTTTTTTTATATTGTGTGTTTAGAGTGTGTGTCAGCCTGTAAATCATATATGACGGTTCCAGGTTACAAATGTGATATATATGCGATCTTTTATATTTATGATTGGTCGGTCTCTATGGCAATAATCATTCGATGTAGAATCAGACTCCATATTGTATTACATATATATATCCGCCAATTCTACTATTATTATATCAAATCCGATTTAGAGCCAATATATTGTTATATATGCGATTGTCGTCTCGTTTGGTTGTTGTGTTACAATAAACAGGAGACTGATATGCAGTTATTCTGTTATTACAATTAAATCTTTTTTTTCTTTTTTTTTGTCTTTATGTTGTATTTGTTTTCATATTCCAGGGGTGCGTGTAAAATACAAATTATTTGCATTATTTTCTTTTTTTTTCTTTCTTTTTTCAAATAATCATCCAGAACAGGGGGTGTCTGGGCTCCAGGGACAGGGACCAACTACAGCCCGCACTTACAACTCTTACTAATTAACTAACAGGCTAACAATAACAACAAGTCAACACTCAAAATGTGTGCTGTATGTGTTCATGCATTTGTAAACATTAGATTTTACATCCTACTTCAATCTGTGACTATCATTATCAAATTCATAGTCAGTCATCTTTAAAAACGTTCTCTTATTTTTTAAAAAGAGAATACAAAAAAAAAACAAATTTATTTTTTACATAAAATTTAGAAAAACAATACACTCTCTTTATTTCTCTTCCAAAGGAAATAGATTCACCTTTTATATTTGCTTTCAACGAACAATTTTTAATTTCTTTTAATTATAAAAAAACACACCAACAAATAAATATATTACGATTTGAATCTGAATTTGTCTTACTACGCGGGTAGTGTTATTGAAAAATTTACTGTACAAGCAGCATTTCTTTACGATAGTGAGCAATACTTTTTCCCCCTTTTCTTTTTTTCTCTTATTTAATAAAATCCTTTATCTGACTGTAATCGAACTTAATCTGGGAGACATTCGCAGAAACTCCGTTGTCTTGCAACGTTTTACATTCGCTACTTTCGCGAAACTTTGCCTGACTCTTAATAATAATAGTTTCACTGACTGTACACGTTTATAGACCAACAATAGAAGGTCTTGTGGCGCACTTAGCACGCTTCACGCACACATACACATACAAAGACACATTCCGCTTAAAGAAAACTCCTTTTCTCCTCTCTCTCGTTTCTTGCAAATACAGCGTCTTGGACGCCTCATCTATCTTGCATACTCGCTAAATATCGCATTCTCGCCCTGTGCCTTCGTTTCTGCTCATCTACGTACTTACTAATATTTCTCGCCTCTTCCTCGACCTTGGAAATTTTTGTCTGATCTATTTTTCTTTTATATTTTTTTTGTTCCCCAACATCTTTGCCTTCTCCTTCATGCTATCCTATTTCGTTTCATTTCGCTTATCCGACACACGCACGCTTCATAGATTCATAACAGCATCATGTATTAAACTGCAGGCTTCCGTGAGTTCTCTTAACTAATACAAGCCATCACAATCCTTATGATCAACATCACTGATCTTCATCACTTGGCAGTAAACAATGTGACAATGCAGTAGTGGTACTTAGATTAGTATTATCATAATAATAATAATAATAATAATAGTACGGGGTGAGTGGGCGGTCACACTCCGATGTAAGTTAGTCTCAGTGGCACATCACTGTACATAATCACAACAACAGCGGACGATGGTGGTGGCGCAGAGTACAGTTGCTGCGTTGTTATTATTAATATGAAAAAACATTTACAATTACTCGAATCGATTAAGAGCGATAATATAAATGGATGATTTTTCCCCTCTTTCGTTCGTCTAGTATCTCTCCCCTCCTCTCTCTCTTTCACGTGCACACACATACATATATTTCCTCCTTTTGATGTTAATTTTCTCTCTTCTCCTTTACTCTCTCTCTCTCTCTCTCTCTCTCTCTCTCTCTCTCTCTCTCTCTCTCTCTCTCTCTCTCTCTCTCTCTCTCTTTCTCTTTTCCCTTCCTCTTCATCTTCTCTTTTCATGCATTTGTTCGTGCGTGCGTATTTTTTTTTCTCATCACTCACAAGCTTGCAGAAGTTAGCTCCATGACTGGTAAGAGTCTTGATACCATTCGTGATCATCACCGGAAACACCGCCGAGCGTGCCGGCTCTATTTCCGAAATTTATGTCACCGCCACCACCACCACTGCCACCATTCACACTCGCCAATCCGTATGCATTGCCCAGCGGTTGTTGGGCGAGGGGCTGGTTTCCCCAGTTGCTCTGGAAGCGACGCTTAGATTCCCCCTGGTTCTGGTGACCCCCGTCAAATTTTCGTTTACCTGCTGTAAAAAAGATCACACAGGATCGTGTTAAAACAAATATTTGGATGGGGAAAAAAAAAAAAAAAAAAAACTAATATATATTAGATCAAACAATATCCTATCATTGTGCTTGATGTTTGGAAAATATTATATATACATATACACACATACAGAGTGAAAAATTCCAAAATAATCTAACATTTTGAAAAGCATTTTAAAAATGTTTTAGACAAAAATTGTAGTGTTTAAAAAAACCTATTTGACTTTAGATAGCATTAAGAACATATAAAGGTCACTTTATTTTTCTTAAATAGAACCGTCATGTTTTTTTATATAAATCGATTCTTTACAATATTCTGCATAAAAAGTTATAAAGACAAAATGATTAAAAAGTGAATAGTTTACTAGATATTTCATTTTATGTAAGATTATGTCAAATTAAAGTATAAAACATCTCGTTTAAATTATTAATTCTTTGACTATTTTGCTCTTATAACTTTTTGTGCAGAATATTGTGAGAAATCCATTTATCTAAAAGATGGTAATTATATTTGAAAAATTCAAGATGACCTTGATATGACCTTGGTACTACATCTAAGGTTTAAACTGTTAAATGGATTAAATTAGGTTCTTTTAAACACTACAATTTATAGAATATAAATATGATGTTTTCTAAATCGGCCAACAGAGCCAAAGCACAAAAAATTAATTATTCGGAACTGTATCTCTTGGTACGAGATCATAAAGTTCCATATATAAATTAATCTCGAAACTTTACATATGGAGAAATAGGCGCGAAAAAATTTTTCGTGCTTTGGCTCTGTTGGCCAATTTAGAAAACATCATATTTATATTCTTTATATTGAGAGCCGATAAAAATATTTATTTCTGACTACAATTTATGTTTAAAACATTTTTTAATAAAATGCTTTCTTTCCGAAATATTAGATCGTTCCAGGATTTTTTGCACATCTTGTGTATATATAGGACAATGAAAGAGAGCGTAAGAGTTTTTGTGTATGTGAGTATATGTGTGTTGTGAAAATGTATAATGTCGAGTCATAACAAGCTCAGATTCTCGTAAAAGATTAAAATAACACGAAAGAGATATTTTATTAACTTTTTATGAAATTACAAGACTCTTGACAGGCTTTTGAACAAATACTGTCATAAAAAAGGAAGAACTAACCTACTCCTCGATTACAATCAAGTAGATGGGACTCGGATACCTTGGTTGGAAGGTGGATTGGATCGTTTACTGTAAGGTGAACAATATGTAAAAAAATTCATGAAAATGTAAAGGAATGTGCAATCATATATGAAGTATAAACACTAAATATTCACGTTAATTAACACGTATAATTACTATTTTCTAAATTATAAACACTTTCGAAAAACCTTGAGACGACTGAAAATATATATCAAGCAAAAATCTGTAAAAAAGAGAATCAGAATACAATTAAATATCTCGAACAATGTAAGACATTCATATTCAATACATAATCATTCCTTTTTTTTTAATTGTAATTAATTGTCTTCACATTTTGGTTATTGGGAGAACGAGGAATAAACATAATGTATATGTACTATCTGTATATCTCCCCCTTTTTCTTTGTAAAAAAGAAGGGGTAGTAGAAATTAATGTGTATTGTTGTCAATCACGGAAAAAAAATTATCCAGAATAATTTAGATGCTTTGGATGCTATTTAGATGTATTCAACATACTTCTTCTTTTTTACAAAGTAGAGACAAAATAGAGAAATTTATATTGCAGATTAAAAGCAGATATCTAATAGAAAGCTTCTTAGCAAAAAGTATATTATATAGAGCAGTTACCGACTCCTTAATCCTCACCGCGACCATGTTGGATTGTGACGTTAGAAGTGAGAAAAATACACGCTGATAATTTTTGCATGTTTTTTAGATAAAATTTTTAGATAAAAAGATATTTCAATGAAACAATACTACAAAATCCTTTGACATGTAAAATTGTCCGAAAACTAACATTTTTTCTTTAGAACACTGTTAAACAAAAAATTACTTTTGAGCAAACCGGCGCGCGAAAAGTCGCCCTTTACGCACATGATGGGATTTTAGAAAGGGCTCCCTTTCCACGCACCGGTCACACAAAATATCGTAGCCAACATGTGCGGATCGTGCGGATTGTCACACTCGGCTTCGCCTCGTGCGCCAAACTTTCGCACTCTCGGCCGATTTACGATTCCCCGCACTTGTTAGCTAATATATTATTTCGAACATTGGAACGAGACTAGTCGTTTCTTATAATTTTTTGGACGCTAAACACAAATCTGTCTTCAAAATTGCTCTATCAAATCACAATTTTAAGAGACATGCAATTAAAGTTGCAAAAAGAGCTATTTTCACGAACTTTGTTTATAACTACAATATACGACATGCTAAAGAAGCTTTCTTGCAACCAAAATAAAGTATATTGTTAAAACTTTCAACTCTCAATAGGAATTTTCAGTATCGGTTATGATTTATAAGACAGTCATAGTTGAATATGGGGCAGAAGTTAGCTGTGACTTACTTAGGTTGACGAGTTACAAACAGTTTTATATTATGTTTATTTATTCTTTAAAATCTTTTAGGTCACTGAATACGAACTCAATGTCAAAATTGTCAAATTCAAAATGATTCTCGATATGAGGAATGCAAAAATTAAAAAATTTCTTTTATAAATCCGCTATATTCAGCTCACAATTTTGACAATTTTGACATTGGATTCATATTCAGTGACCTAAAAGACCTTAAAGAATAAATAAACGTAATTTAAAACTGTAACTCGTCAATCTAAGTAAATCACTTATTTAGTCAGCTAACTTCTGCAATACCCCATATTCAACTATGGATATCTTATAAACCATAACCGATATCAAAAATTCCTATTGAGGGTTGAAAGTCCTAATATACTTCATTTTGTCGGCAAGAAAACTTTTTTAGCATGTCGTATATTGTAGTTATAAACAAAATTCGTGAAAATAACCGTTTTTGCAACTTCAATTGCATGTCTCTTAAAATTGTGACTTGATGGAGCAATTTTGAAGACAGATTCGTGTTTAGCGTCCAAAAAACTATAAAAAATGACTAGTCTCGTTCTGAAGGTCGAAAGAGTAATTTTTTATTTAACAGTGTTATAAAGGAAAAATGTTAGTTTTCGGACAATTTTACATGTCAAAGAATTTTGTAGTGTTGTTTCATTGAAATATCTTTTTATCTAAAAATTGCACGCAAAAATTTTCAGCATGTATTTTCTCGCCTTTAACGTCACGATTTTGACATGGTCGGCAAGAATCAAGAAGCCTTAAGAAAAATCAAGTAGAACATTACATGATGCGATAATCTGTAATCTAGTAACTATGTATAATAGCAATATAGTAATTGCAAAAAAAAACTTTATGTATATTTGCTGAAAGAAATAGTAATTTTCTTACAGTAATAATTGCTACTAAAGAGTCAAGCCATACTTCCAATTAATATTAATGTTTCATTATTAAATTTACATTCGTACGACAGAATATTTACTTCATGATGCGATGTCGACGACTCTTCTGGAGATGCTCCTCAATAACGTTTCAATATAATTCCATTATCAATATACAGGGTGAGTCATTTTAATCAATACACGTAAATATATCGTATAGTGAACAAGATGGAAAAAATGTTTCAAACTAAAGTTCTTTGACTTCGAGGGAAACTAAGATGATGTCATTGATTTGACCTTATATAATCATTTGAAAGTCACGTGAAGATCATCTTCAATTTCTTAAATAAAACCTGCTATTTTTCATTACATATTCTTATAGCTTATCCCAAGAGCTTTCCAAAATCCTATAATAAAGTGTTTTTTCATGAAATATCTTGTAAAATATCTTGTAAAATATTCAGTTTTTGATCATCATAATTTAATACTTTCATGCACGGAATAATGAGACCAATTAATTGATGTAAAGAAAACACATAGTTGCTTTTAAAAAACTGTTGCAAATTACATATGTACATCTTTTTTAAGGCAACTATGTGTTTTTTACACCAATTGAATGGTCTCATTATTCTGTGCATAAAAATATTAAAGTATGATTACCGAAAACTGAATATTTTACAAGATTTTATATTTTATGTCAAAAAATTGTTAACTTCAAACCTTTATCATTCAAAAAGTATTTAATGAAAAATTATTCATTATAGTGTTTTGGAAAGCTCTCGAGATAAGCTACAAGAATATGTAATAAAAAATGGGGGGTTCCATTAAAAAAATTAAGTTGATCTTGATACGACTTTTAAATTAGATTCCAAAGTCAGGATCAAGGTTACCATCAGATGTCCCCCTCTAACCCCTATAACTTTTGTACAAAACATTTTTTTTCATCTTGCTTACTTTACGAGATATTTACGTATATTGATTAAAGTGACTCATCCTGTATAACTCACGATAACAATAATTGGAGATAAATAACAATGTCAGTGATAGAAACTTGTAATTATTCGATCAATTATTCAGTCAGGATAAACATGTGTACGCGTGTATATGTGTGTAGATGTAAATGGGGTAAATCTACGTGTAGATGTAAATGGGGACAGTGTTAAATGTATGTTAAACAGTGTAAAAGATGATTCATTGTGGAGATACAGACCATCCTCACCTGGTAAACTTCCCTTGGCGCGGACCCCCCCACGAGCGGCCAGCCGCTGGACCCCACGGACCCCTGAAGCTGCGGGGTTGCGTCCCCCCCTGACTGGCCCACGGACTTGCGGGCCACCGATTCGGCCACGTGGCACTACTCCACGGCCACGACCAGCCTGACCAAATAACACACACCCAAATTGTTACCCTATCCAATTACATAGTCATTTGCATATATCTTTTCAATCTTATCTTATATATTTTTTTAAATTATTTCTTCTATCCTATATATGTGTGTATATATATATATATATATATATATATACACACACATACATATACATATATAGGATAGAAGAAAGGGCCACTCTACTATTATATATATATATATATATATATATATATATATATATATATATAAAATTAAATTACAGTAGAGTAGCCCTTTAAGGGATGTAAGTTATTAACATACAATAAAAATAAAAAAAAATTGGTCAACATATGGCTAATCAGAGTATTTTTTTCTACACATATATGCATATTTCACATATTTAGAGATGTACATATATGTACAAGGCTTATGTATGTGTGTGCGCATATACATATATATATATATATATATATATATTTTATGCGCACACATACATATATCATGAACATAGCGTGAGAATAGATTAGTAACAGAGAAAAAAAAAAGAATGAAGGAAAAGGAGAGAAGGAAGAAAAGAGAAGAGGAAAGAAAAAGAAAAGAGATAAAAAAATATAGCGAAAGACAAAACGAAAATGAGAGAAAGCATGAAAAAGAGAGGGAAAACGCGGCAGAAGAGATAGATCCTATAACCAAATCTTTACTAACCACGTGTTTTTTTTTACATACAGCAGTAGGAGTTAGCAGAGTTATCCAATGTAGTAAAGCGAAAAGCGAACTGATTGGTTGGCGTAGGAACTTTTAAGCGACACAAGCTATTGCACTGGTAGCTAAAACAAAATTCAACCAAAAGGCGTATTATATAAATAAATGGCGCAACATTATTAAGCGATTAAAAAAAAGTGATTCATAAGCAGCTGGAAGCTATATGGGTATATCTTATATACATGAAAAAGAAGGGGGAAGGGCGGGGCGGGAAAACGGACGGCGAGAGCCAAAGCAAAAGTTGTGAGATGTGTGTTTACTGGTGCTATATACGAGAGGGGCACATAATCTTCTCTATTCCGTCATCTATCTTCTGTGATGGTTTTTATCACACAACCTATGCACAATACATAATATAACAAGTGATATAATTAATCATATAATTAATTAGGTAATACATGTACAATAAATTATTCGTGAATAAATTCACATGACATCCCTCAAGTTGAGACACATTGTTTATAACTTGCGACAAACTTTTCCTCTTGTTCAAACTTTTCCTCTTCGAACTTATTAGCATTTATATACAAAATTTTATATAAAATATACTATATATAAAGTATACTATACGTATAACAATTACATTTTGCTAGTTATGTATAGTACTACAGTAATTATAGCTATAGTATACTAATATAGTATAGTAGTATACTATAGTCACAGTATACTATGATACTATAATTGTCCATAGTATACTATGGTACTATAATATATACTACTATACATCACTATAAGTAAGCTACAGTAGAAACTATAGTGCTGTATAGTAGTATGTGTTATAGTGATACAATTATAGTACTATAGTGTACTATAGCTATAGTACTACATTACTATACTGTAATAGTATACTATATATGATTGTATTACTATAGTAACTATACACATCTAGCATGCTATAACTATTATATGTATGGTATACTTTATATATACCATACTATGTGATCGTACTATACTATAATATATACGACTATACAGTACTATAGTATACTATAAGAGTTATAGTATTGTATTATAGTATGGTATAATTACTATAATATATACTACTATAGTACATCACAATAGAGTACTATAATATAGTGTAATATAGTTTATATAGTATAGTACTATAAGTGTAATTAATATAATATATTGTAGTATATACTACTATAATATAATGCAGTGTACACAGTATAGTATAGTGCTGTAAGTATAGTTTAACTTGTTCGTGTATATGTATATGTATGTGAATCATGTGCTACCCCCAAGCGTTAAACGATTGTTTACTCAAATGTAAAATATAGAATATTCAATATCGTAAAAACACAAAAATATATCGCTATATTTCTTATACAAATGCATTTCGATATTCCTGTAAAAGATTTAATTGAAAAAAGTACGACTGTTTATGTTTATGTACAATAACAACACTACATGAAAAAGCATTAAATATTTTCAAAACATTATTGATTGAAAAAAGTATACTAGATTATGTAATATATATGACAATAATAAAATAAAATAATGATATAAAAATTCCATTTATTGTACAATATACCTTTATATGTACGCGTGTTATTTATTTTTTATTCTTAAAACAAATTTTTATTTAATAAACTGCATAATTAAAAAAATATCCTTAATATAATAGCACCAATAATAGTATAATCATGAAATAAAAATGTATTTCCTCCTCTCTCTCTACATTATAGTTAAAAAAAAACAACGCCGGGTAAAACATACTATACTAAGACAACATATAAGACTGAATACATACTGTGTACAACAATAGTTAAACATTAACAAGAGAGAAAGTTGATCTTAATGTAAAGATATGGTAAAAATAAAACGGTAAAAAAATTTTGCGCCTTGTACCCATACACTCTCCTACGTCATATTTGGATAACCCTGTAACTAGACATAGAAAAAGTATATCATATCCGAGCCACGAGACGCAACGTCGCTCTACAGGAAGAAAAAACAGTGAATTGTTTGTATATAGATTTTTATATATATGTGCATGTGTGTATGTGAGAGAGAAAGTCCTGTACGCTGCTTTCTGCCTATATCTGGAATTCTCCTGAAACTGTGCTAGAGGGCAGCAGTGAGAGAAAAGTAAGATTAAGAGATTAATCCTGCAACAATATAAAAATGTGCAATCTTCTTCCTTCCTTCAGAGAATTTTTCGAATAATTTAATTACGTTTGGTTTCTATATTCTGCATATTTCCTTTCTCTTTTCTTTCTTTCTATCTTTCTATCTTTTTGACTGATAAATTGCTTTTCCCGGCTGTATATCTTGTTTGAAAATTTAGAATGGGTCTACCATGGCTCAGATATGATTTGCAAGCAATTTGAAAGTGGCAAAGTGTTCGGATTAAAGGGATTAAAACTAACTTTAGTATTAAAGCGTTGGCATTGTTAAACAGTATATATATTAGGATTTGTGCGTACGTGCGTAGATGTATGAGTGTGCGCATCCGTGCATGTGTGTGGGTATATCTCTATGTAAATACAATGCATCACAGTGTACTTTAAACAGCATTCATTCTTTAATTAATTAATTCACTAATTAATTAAATAATTAATTAATTAATTAAATAATTAATTAATTAATTAATCTATCCATTTATTAATTTATTCATTCATTTACATTCATTCATTCATCCATTCATTCATGATAAATATTCATCCATTTATCTATTAATTAATCTATTCATTTATTTATTTATTCATGCACTCGCTCTCTCTCAAAATTCATTCAAAAATTCTAAAGCTCGGATGAGTGCTATTATTGGTATACTGTGAAATGCATTTATTATGCAAATATTATGAAGGCAATATACATTAAAACACACATTTTTTGTGTGCATTTCCTTGGACGTTAATTAATAATCATAAACTATAGGCAATTAGCCAGCGTTAAAATTTGCACACGCTCAGATAAAGATAATATATGTATATAAGCAGAGAGTGAGATATCTTATAGGCAAAAATTGGAAAAACGTATAAATACATATTAGGAGAATCCGCGAACACTGTGCCACAGTCAAACTACCGCTCTAATATACACAAAATAAAAAAGATAATTATACATAATTTCAGAAACAAAAATGACTTTTTAGAACCATGAAAAAAAGCGACCCACCGGTTGAGGCTGCCTGCCTCTCCCTCTGGCAGGCGGCGGAGGCGGTGCATAATCGAAATAGTAATCTTCGTATCGATAATAGTCATCGTAATAGGGATCACTGTAGCCACCTCGATAATCCCCATAACCGTAATAGTCGTAATCATAATCTATAAAAACACACATTACAAATAGACCCAAATTTAGCCACGATATATCCAATTTTAGCAACATTACTAAAATAATATAACATTATTTCAACAATGCTAATTCAAATATTATAAAAAAGGCATGCCGGGAAAAGATAATTTTGAAAAAATGCTAAATAATATTAACAAAAATAAAAAATTAAAAGAGAGAAAAACAAAAATAATTTCATAAAATTATATCGCACATAAAATGACTCGTATAACAAAAAAATATACGGTTTTTCAGCAAACAAAAAAAAACAATAAAAAACTCATTGTCAGTTGCAATTATATATAATATTGTATAACAGTACCACACGAGTAACTATATATATTCATTATCCTATCATACTTCTTTTGATAAATAGTGTAAGATTATTCGAAAATTTCACTCCAAAAAATATTTAAAAATAATAATTTAATTTGAATAAATATTTCAAATGTTTGCTATTGAAAAGGAGGATGTTAAAAAAAGTCGATTTCCCGACTATCGATGGAACCTAAAATTTGAGTTCCATGGATATCTATGAACCATATAAGATGTAAAAATGATGGTCTTTTTTCTTAGAGACCTAAGGAAAGTATTGAAAATCTATCAAAACTATTGAAAGTAATGTCATTCGATCGATCTGAAGACAACTAAAATCGATGACATGGATGAATTTTCAATCAAACCAAGTTCTGGTTAAGCACTTATTAAATAGTTTTTGAGATCAATAATATTTTAATATCGGGATCGCAAAATTCAAGATTGCGGATCCGATATGGTAGATCAGTATTGAGAGAAACTAGATTCCAGGATGTAGTTACTTCCGAATAAAAGATCTGATTCCACATTCAAATACATTATGTTTTTTAGTTTTATTATTTAAATATTTTTGTTTCAATGTTGAATATAATTCTTTAATTCTAATGTAAAAAATATGAAAACTATTAATATTTTCTATGTATTTTTTATTCGGAAGTAACTACATATCCTGGAATTTAGTTTCTCTCAATACTGATCTACCATATTGGATCCGCAATCTTGAATTTTGCGATCCCGATATTACAATATTATTGATCTCAAAAATTATTTAATAAGTGCTTAACCAGAACTTGGTTTAATTGAAAATTCATCCATGTCATCAATTTTAGTTGTCTTCAGATCGATCGAATGACGCTATTTTCAATAGTTTTGATATATTTTCAATACTTTTCCCAGATCTCTAAGAAAAAAGACCATTATTTTTACATCTTATATGGTTCATAGATATCCATGAAATTTTAGGTTCTATCGATAGTCGGAAAATCGACCTTTTTTAACATCCTCCTTTAGGAAAACCATCTAATTCAGTAATAATAATGTTCTGATGATAAATCCTGACATTCATAATTTTTTTAATTCAATCTGCTGTAAACAAAAAATATTTATCATACAGAGCCGAAAATATGTCAATAGGAATCGCTAAACACAGATATATTCTAACCTACCTATTCAATTATACCAGATTTAATATTTATTTAAATTATTCTAAGTCAAAGACTCGCAGACTAAATTGCGATTTTCTTCCATTGGTTCGTTTATGAGTCATAATGCGATTTTATAGAGAAGAGCCAGGACAAATTTTGATATTTAACGGATTTCGTAATTTTATAAAATATACCCAACAATATTGTTGTCCGAACTTTCGCATTTTATTTATTTTAACTTCATTTTGTATTTTATATTAGTGACAAAAGTTCAATCAGTTCTGGGGATAATGCAAACATGCAGTTGGATGCGATTCTAGTTGGTTAATAGCAACTGACTGACTGTAGTTTGTTTTATTATTTGTTTCAAATTTTATTGTTTACAAATCAAAAAAGTGTGTTTACAATTCTGGAAATTAGACTAGACTCTCCTATACTGAATCATTTACCTGCATGTTTATTCTTCATTTTTTCAACGTCATTCTTAAAAAATTAGAAATAAACTTAAAAGCAGACAATTTGGAAAGTAAGCCATTTTACCTATCTATTTATAGAATTATATTCACACTTCCGATTCGCAAACAATACATTTCCAATACAATCCAAGTCATAATCGACTATACACCATTCAACGAGAGAATGTGCATCGATAAAATAGGAAAAATTCCGGCTTTGGAGACCTGGTGCCATTCATTGCAAACACTGCCAAGTTAAATAAGCAGCGAACGGGAAAACTTGGGCGAAAACTTGCCCAACTGAACCAACAGCAAGGGCAGCAAAGCAGAAGAACACGCAACCAGTTGATTCTAATTATTATTACTATTATTATTATTATTATTATTATTATTATTATTTTTGCTTTGGATATTTTATATAAGTCGTTAGTAGAAAATTAAGCTTAGATTTCGTAACCAAACTAAGAATTATTTATTTTTTTTAAAATACGACATTTCGACCATGTGGTTGTAGTCCTTCTCAAGTGAAATACAAATTACGATAAAAATATGAATGCTTTTTCGTATGTAATAATCCGTCAATAAGTCAAAAAAAGGGAACATTATGTCACTACGAGAATCGTCAGAAAAAAAATTATTATTTCAGTTGATATCAATAATAAATTTTAACAATATGATGAATAATTATGAGAATAACAAGCAAAAACCGTAATTTTCAGGATGTATGAGAGATACAATCAGAGACAAAAGTTCAACGCTATTCATCTTATAGAAAATCGCTATAGTTTAATATCCTAACTTTCACAGCTGTTTTCAGTGTCCGAATGCTCAGAAATCGAGAAAAAACAAATTATTATTTTCGTCTAAATGATTTAGTGAATGTTAGTAAATGTCAATGTAATTTTGCAACATTATTCTTTAAAATTTCAGTTATATATGTAAAAAATTTAAAATACATGGTACCATTTTTTCGATATTTTTATAATATCATCAGAATAATCAATTTTCATAAAATTATATGTAAAACTAGCAGAAATTTAAATTGCAATAATTTTTAAGTGAGTTAGTGAATTAAAAATGTTAATAATAGTTTTAGTATAAAGGAGAAGCAATCTATATAATTTTTATTAATTTTGTACCATTTTTAGATGTCTCTCATACATCCTTAAAGCCTATAGCAGATAACTAAAGCAAGCGCTTACGTCTATCGTAGTGGTAGACGTAAAATAATGGTCGATTTACATCTATCGTAATGTCTATCATAAGCTTCTTTCGACGTCGTAACATATATTATACATTTTCAATTGCTGGCTGTCAATTTTAGAATATAACCCCAATTACCTGCATTCTTTACTTGGCTGTCGACACTATTTGTTACACACAAAGCTTAGAATGCTAGAATGCTTTATGTAGACAGACAATGCTTGCAACTTTTTTTTCTTTACGATTACGATCGCTTACGATAAAGTGTTACGATGGATGTAGATGGGCCTTAAAGCAGAGAAAATGCGTCACTAGTAATAAGTTGACTTATGTAGTTACGTATTTTCTCTGTCTTATTTTACGTTTATGATTATGACTACGACAGACGTAAGCGTTTACGTTTAGTTCTCTGCCATAGGCCTAAGGTTCCTGATTCCTTATCGATTATGTTGGAACTGTGATGTCAGAAGCGAGAAAATACATGCTAAAAATTCTTAAATACCATTTCAAAATAAAAAACCATCTTAAGTGTTGTTTCATCGAAATATCTTTTCATTTAAAAAATGGCATCTAAGAATTTTTAGCGCGTGCTTTCTCGCCTCTGAAGTCACAATCTAACATGGCCGCGGCGAAAACCCAGAAGTCTTAACCTTGAAATGATAAGAAAACAAAGATTTATAGTAATAATATAATATATTTTTGTATTAATATAATATTTAATATAATAATTAATTTAATATGATATTGCAATAATATAATATTTGTAAAATTATGAAATATCTTCTCCCGATCTTATTTAAAGATGTGGCAGATGTAAGCAGGGTGCAAAAAGTTCAAAGTAATAAACTATTAACTATAGTAAATAAAATATAAATCTACCAAAGAGAAATGTGTATGAATATCCTCATTTTAAAATAGAAAATGCAAAATATTTTTTAAATTGGAATTTTTCCATTTGAAAAATATAAAATACTTTTTAAATATTTATTTAAAATAGAAAATGGAAAATATAGGCATTTCTTAAATAGATTTTGAAAATAAAATAATTTTCTTATATATATATATATATATATATTTACATTTTATATTTATTTATTTAAATTTGTATTTTTTTATTATTTATATCTCTTACTATTATTTTTTAAATTCGTATTTCTTTAATATAAACTTGAATTACAAAAATTAAATTACATATAGGATTAAAAACGTTTGCCTACATCACAGATATTTAATTATTCTTTTAAAATCACAGTTTGATTATGATATTCTTCAGAAATGGAAGTTTCAGAAAAAGTCTCAAAGAAGAAATTCCTTATTTTTCTTCTACAAAGTTTCATAATTAGAAAAATGCATTTAAAAATAGAAAATGGGTAATGAAAATCATTTAAATGGAAATGTAAAATAATTTTTGTAAAAAAATATATTTTAAATGCAAAACACAAAATGGGCATCTTGTATTTTTATTTTATATGCATCTATTTCAAACAATACACATCTCAGAACTCTATCAATGTGGCAAGTTTGATTACCTACTTTATTGTACAAAAATTATATGGGATGCCTTCTTCTCAAATATATGTATAAAATTTAATAACCAAGCTCGTATTGAATTTGCCTACCTAATGTCACAGAGAGGCAGAGTAAGTCACACCTTGCTCTATTTTTATTAATCTAACAAGTAACTAATGATACAAAAAATGGTAGCAAATTTTTAAGTTTTCTTTAATATATGCATATCTGTGCCTAACGGCTCATATTGTCCTTAAAAAAAATTCTATTACTAATGCAGTTTCAAAAATATTCAACATTCAATAAATCATAAAAAAAACTTCTAAATCTCGCAGCGTTTACATTATCGCTTGGAGAAAATTGATTTTCAATTAACCTCGCAACATGTACTCAATATATATTCAAATATATTTAAAAAAGGCATTAAAATGTAAAACGAAAAAAATGAACACTACATATATAATACTCTACAACTGTGCATTCAACCATTCATTATCGCGGCTTACCTATTTCCTTGAGAGCTGTAAACAGATTTTTGAATTGATGATGCATTGCACAAGGTATGCGAAATACACGCACGCTCACAAAAAAAGGAAACAAAAAATCTGAAGTAAGAAATAGAAGAGCTATGCAAAAATTGTTGTTTCTGACAATGCAATGTTAAACTTCGTGCACTGCCACAGAATAAATAAAATTGTCACTAGTATAATTCTCAGAGCACCAAAATTAAAAATACAAAACAGATAGAGATGAATATACATGCAATTGACGTTTGTTAAATAAAAACAAAAGACAGATGTCACACAGAAGATAATAGTGATAAGGCAACAAGATGTTTGTTGATTTTTACAATGCTATGCACACATCTAATATCATACATATATGTATTCACACACACAAACACGCGCACACACACGCAACACACAAAATGTTATTCTCTCAATTATTCTAAAATTAAAAATTCAAACCAATTATATTAAGTGGCAAATAAATTAATTATTATACGTCGAGTTAATTTTACATCGATTTAATCCGAGTACTCTCAATTTATTGAAATACTTTGATAAAGCAAAAATAATTTATATAATTTTTCTTGTATAAAATTTATATACAGGGTGTCCGGTAACTAACGGACCAATGATTAAGGACGGACTCTCTGGCCAATTTGGAGACGATTTTTTCTTAGCAAAAATGTTGAGAAGTCAATAATTTTCGAGTTATAAGTGATTGAAAAAATGGGTTTTTTAAAAACTAAACGTTTTGGAGTTAAAAGTCTAACATAATTACATTCTTCAGTTAATTTCAGGTAGAGTTTACTATAATAAAATTTTAATTTGAGGCTTAGTTATAAAGATACATAATGACAAATATTGAAAAGTTGTAAAAAATGATGAACTTTTTCGACATTTTCGCTGAGGAAAAATCGTTCCCAAATTGACCAAAGAATCCATTTGTAATCGTTGGTCCGTTAGTTACCGGACACCCTGTATATTAATTTACTTAAATGTAGCTGTATACATTTATTAATTTAAAACAGATTTAATATTTTATACGAACATATAGAATGTGCTGCATTATATAAAAAAATTATAATTATTATCGAATTTTATGTTAATATGTCTTTCTTATGTCAAATATTATTATACAATAGGAATATAAGAAACATAAGAGTTTTAGTCAAGATTAAAATAATAAAGATTAATAATCGAGAAAACTATCAAAATTTACAGTGTCTCATTTTAATTTATCACCCTGATTAATACGGTTATGTATCAATTTATGAAAAAAATGTTTGAAATAAAAGTTGTAGAATTTTGAGAGGAGAAAGAAGATGCGCTATACTGACTTTTTCCTAAAGGACACTTTTAAAACTCTTTTATTTATTATTTTTTTATTAAAAGAACCATTCAAGTCTTTTTTATAAAAATTAAATGCTAATATTCGGTATAATTGCAAATTACATACTTTAAAAAAGAATGTTTTTTTTACATCAATTGATTTCTTTCATATTTTGTGCATATTGAGATAAGATAATTATTCATTTCTTGACTAGTTTAACCTTATAACTTTTTATGCTAAATATTACGAGGTTTATAAAATTATAAACCTCGTAATATTCAGCCAAATTATATAAAAAAATAAAATCTTTTCGTTCAAAAACTTCCGTGGATATTTTGTATAATAAAAATATACTTTCGTATTTATACATTTTTTAATTTAAATAATAACCACACGTAAACCTAAATGTTGATCATAAATAAATGTAGATCGAAATAATATTTGACGTTCAATAAACTAACGTTTATCGTTTGTTGACCATGTTAATATATATATATATAGTATAAGTTTTTTAATTTTGAGGTTTATTAATCCAGTCTACAGGAAATTATATCTTATATGAATGTGAGAGTACTCGTATAACCGATGCTTACCCCATGCAATATGGGTAATATGTAATATATAAAAAGGTGAATGTCTCTGGATATTTCGAGTTCTAAATATAAATAAATAAAAATAAATGCATACATACAAATACATACATACAACATACATATATACATAAATACATATGTATGTACGTACATATGTACATACATATGTACATACATACATAAATACATACATAAATACATACATATGTATGTGTCATAAAAATCTCAATTGAGAAATTTTTGACGTTTAAATAGAAATTGTTATTGCTCGAGCGGAACGAAAACACATATATATGTACGCTATATCCATATACGTGACATTTATAAAAAAAATTACTAGTTTTTATTTTGTAAAAATCAAAGTTGCAAGATTATATGTATTTTTTTTAGAAATACATGAAACGATTCGGCAAAGAAAAAAGAGAAAAAAGAAACAAAAATTGATACTAACCGTAATCGCCTCGTCCCATCTGTCCACGCATACCTGCGCCGGTACCCCGAGGTCCTTGTGTAGGTCCACGAACTGGCATTGGTCCTCCCATCATGCTCGGGTGAGATGGAGATCCACTGTGGAAAAGAGAAAGAAAAGGAAAAAGCTACATTATATCCTCTTGATTTTGGATTGATTTTATAAAAATAAAGAAAAAAGAGATAATATAATAAAATGAATAATATAATAAATAATAAAAGAGATAATATAATAAATTAAATAATAAAGAGATAATATAATAAAATAAGAGATCATATAATTCTACTAAAACTAGAATATAATGAACGCTGCATGGAAATAATTAAGGCTTTTGATTCTTTGTCGACCATGTTGAAATTGTGACGTCAGAGGCGCGAAAACACGCCAAAAATTCTTAGAAAAGCTATTTTAAAATATAAAGATATTTCGATAAAACAGCATTTCAGATGACTTCACACTCTTAAAATATCTTGAAAACTATTCTTTCCCCTTTATAACACTGTTCAACAAAAAATGACTTTTTTTCGAACATCGGAGGCTAGTCGTTTCTTATAATTTTTTTGGATGCTGAACACAAATCTGTCTTCAAAATTGCTCCATAATGTCACAATTTTAAAAGACATGCAATTAAATTTCCAAAAAAGACCTGCTTTATTTTGATGGCAAGAAAACTTCTTTAGCATGTCGTATATTGTAGCTATAAACAAAGTTCGTGAAAAAAACCTCTTTTTGTACTTTAATTGCATGTCTTTTAAAATTGTGACGTGATGAAGCAATTTTGAAGACAGATTCATGTTCAGCGTTCAAAAAACTATAAGAAATGAATAGTTTCGTGCCGGTGTTTTTTTTTTAACAGTGTAATCAATCAAATAGCTGTAAAACGACTATCATATGTGTCCCATTTTACGGTTCTTGATTAACGAAGAAGAATAGTTTTCGAAGCATTGTGAAAGTGCTAAAACCATCTGAATACGTTTCATCGAAATATCTTTTCATTTAAAAATGATATCTCAGAATTTTCAGCGTGTATTTTCTCGCCTGACATCACAATGTGACCGCGGCGAAAATCCAGGAGCCTTAACTGAAAACGCAAGTATCAGCTCAAGTAAAGATAGCTTACCCGCCTCTACCCTGTAACATTTGCATCATTCGTCTCTCCCTGGCGCGCAGCATCTCTTCCTTCTTCTTTTTATCAGACGGTGGTTTTGCTAACGAAACTTCTATGTGAGATCCACCCATTTCTTTGCCATTTAATTCGTTCATTGCCTAATAAAAAGAAGACACAAATATACATTAATCAATTTATATTCAAAATAAAGGAGCCCTTATGAAATCCTTAAAAATTAAATTTCGATGAAATTACCTATTTGTTTTATATGTTGCAGCTTATAATCTCTTGAACAAAAAATGTAATAGGTTCGAAACTAAATAATAGATAGCTACTGATTTAGCTAGTCAAATACGAAAAATTTAGATTCTGACGAGTTGTTGACTGGCTGTAATTCAGTAACTGTCCATTATTTATCTCTGAAACTAATACATCTGTTCAGCAGGTCATAAGTTACAATTATAAAAAAATTAGTCAATTTCATTAAAATCCAGTTTCCCTAAAGATTATGCCGGATCCTTTTTAATATATTGATTACACTGATACACATTGGTTTTTATTGTCAATTATTTTAGAGCAATTTCAGTAATTTATGTCACTGATTCCGAATATGACATTGGTTTTTTCGTCTAGATTATCATCTATATAATTTTATTTAAATAACAAACGCTGCGCATATGTCAGCAATTCCAGGGTAAAATTGTAATTTGAGTACACATCTCAAAAACTAGAGCAAACATTCTAAATTCGCTCAAGCATCTTTAGCAACAGTTTTTGTTTTGTTAACCAGTTTTGTTATCAAATGGGAAAAAACCAGTATGTTATTAGAATACATCTTACCTTAACGGCATTATCTCTATCTTCAAAATGTATAAAGGCGTAATCTTTGATTTTCTTCACTCGCTCAATTTTGCCGTATTGTTCGAAGCTTTCCTTCAACTTCTCCTCGGAACAATCTTGCGTCAAATTTCGTACGTAAAGCACACGTACCTGAAACAGAGAATAAGTTTCTTAATTTGTATAGCATAACAAATATAAAAAGGCTATAAAAATATAGCATATATATAATTGATGTAAGAATAATGAAACTCAATTGCATCGATCTTTACTTTGGACATGGTCTGTTCGTCTGGCTCCTCTTGAGGATCGGCCCAATCAACAATAATATCACATCCCCAAACCTTGATACGTCCGGTGCTCAATCTTCGCTTGGCTAAGGAAGCCGCTTTGTGAGATTCATATTCCAAAAAGCAAAAACCTCTATTCTTCTTTTTGTCGTCTGGTGAGCTGTAGATAATCACTTCCGTCAGGCCAGCTGTATATCGGAAAAAAATCATACGAGAAGCGGATGAGATTCGCTCGAACTTTTATAATCTTGACAATCGCAAAATTTTTAAGAATTGCTACTATAATAAAAAATAGAAACTTTGCAAAAACAAAATATAGATTTAAGTAGCTATTTTATGTATGATGTTACCGTAAGAGATTTGCGTTATGTAATCTCTTGAATATTTTTAAATTTTTAATGTATCAAAATATTAAATCATTTATTTTTCTTTACAGAATACTATTATATTATATATTATTGCATTTCGATTAACAATAATTATCCATACATACAAATTTTTGTTATAAGATAACGTATAAATATTATAATAAATAGCTTTTAAATTCCGACAACTGTATTTTTACTTATTTTTTAATATTTGATACAAAAAATACTGCTTGTTTATAAATTTAAAATCAGTATTTAGTTAAATTAAAGATAAAAGTTAAATAAAAGATTGCATTAGTCAGACACTATATGTTATTCAATTTACAAAATATCTATAACAATAACGCTTGAATGTATCTTCAAAACGAGATTATTAAATTTAAACTTTTTAAATTATTATTTCTATTTTATTATTTGCAGTGTTTTCTGCACTTTTTAAAAAGTAATATACTTAAAATCTAAAAAAGATAAAAAACAAATTAAGAAGAACAAATTAATCGAACAATTTTACTGATAAACACAAACTATTTAAGAGAATATAATATAAATAAAAATAAGAGTAATATTACGTCACCAACACTGTATCACAATAAAATTGTGGAATAAAAGGCTACAGATAAACCAAGATTGAAAGAACAGAAAAAAATGCAAAGATATTATTAATAACTACAAAGAGAAAGATTAAAAGCTCTCTAAATTCTGTATAACACACTCTTTCGATATACATATGTTTGAAACCTTTATTTTTACTTTTTACTGAATCTGCATATTTGAAAAATTTGAAGATTAATCATTTCAAGACATGTAAACACTATATTATTAAGAATTCTCATGCTATTAGAATTCTCATGCAATAACTCGATCATATATATACGCAAAGACTGACATTCTAATATTATATATTCTCCGACTTTTAATCCTGAGATATGGCAACATATTCTCTCTCTCTCTCTCTCTCTCTCTCTCTCTCTCTCACACACACACACGCGCGCACACACTCATTCACTCACTCACACAGTCTCTCTCTCTCTCTCTCTCTCTCTCTCTCTCTCTCTCTCTCTCATATATATATATATATATATATATATATGTCTCATTCTAATCTAAATTGACAGATCCTTCTCAAAAGTACTGAGAAATTGTCAAATATGAGCAATTCGGCAATTTCCAGGGGAAGACTTATTTCTCTCAAAGTAACTCTCAAAAACAGTCCTTCTCTCCTTCCTCTCAGTTTAGAAGATATTTGGATAACAAAGCATCTCATCACATGTTACTGATAAATTTAAACCATTTGATTTCATATTTGTATATTAAACTTATAAAGCAGATATAATATACTTAAAACTTCCTTGTAATTGCTTACTAACACAATGCTTTCAAATTACAAGAATCGAAACAATTGTACACAGTTAAAAGGCTGTCGTTTTATGTAATTCTGTGAATACTAACATTTGATATCATTTTTCTTTTCTATGAAATAGTAGAAGTTAAAAAAACAAGAGAATAAACTTCAAACTTTGAAAAAGCTACACAAAGTGATTGTGCTGCCCTCTGGCGATAAAAAAAGAAAACTAACAGCGTTCTAGCTTTAAGTGTAACACTGTCACACATATAACGTTTCGTTGCTGAAAAGCACTTTAATTTGTATGTTGATGTTGGTATAAAAATTTATTCATAAAAATAAATGTAATGGATTAACTTTCTTCTATACCTATTATATTATAGTAAAAATAATTAGATGCCTTGTACTATTATATAAATATAGTACCCTTAAAATTAACTTCTAAGTCATTCCTATGCCTCATCAATTTAACAATGAAGTTTTTGCCCTTATCATTGTATTTTTTTCCATTAATCTCCTCTCTGTGTCCATATTCTCTGATGTTACATGCAAGAACCTTATGCACACATACATACAAAATATAGTGATTATCAGACACATTCGTTCAATCATACTGATCTCATTCTTTTTTATCAAATTTATATTTACACCGTACAACTGTTGTTTTCCTCTTTATATTAAATTCACTGTCTAAAGAGATGTCACGATAAACATTCATAAAATGTAATTATATTTTTTAAATCTTTAACATATTGATCTTTAACATTGTAAAAATTTAACACAATTATATATATATATGTATATATATACATATGTATATATATGTATATATATATATATATATATATGGAAATAAAATAAATAAAAAATTTTTATAAATATATATAAAACTAAAAAATAAAATATTGCTCACTAACAAATCTTTGTTTTAAAATATCAAATATTACCTATTTAATTCCTCAAAAATGCAAATAAAATAGAAAAATTTATATTATATATACTCTCCTGTAGCATATTATATATATTACAGAAGAGTAAGAAAAACTATGTCAAACAAATGACTCAAACATAATTGCAGTGTAAACTCATTTAGTAGGATACAATTATACACAATTATGATTACTTCTATTTATTGCAACAGTGCACTTTGACAACCCAAAATTAAAAAAAAATGAAGGAATCACACGATGAAGAGTTCACTTGGCTTATACAAATAAATACATTGACATTTATATCAAATATTGAAAGACAAAATCCAAAAAAATGAATAATAAAACTTTGGATTTTGTGTGTTTGAATATATTAAATTAATTGCAAGATTTTTTTTCAATATTTATGCAAGAGAGGGTTGAATTTAACCCACTTGGCACACATGCTTCTGCTAGAAAATTCGTGATTCGTGATTATTAAACAAATTTTTTTTTGTTCCGTCATCATCTCTTTCCCATAATAGAACTTCCAACTTGGATATAACTGCTCGCTGATTTAAGGACAATTGTCAACTTACGTGCGTGCTTTGTAAACTCTTCGAACAAGTCATCTCGGTCTCGATTCTTTGGAATATTTCCCACAAACAAGCGATGATTGTTATATGATACGGTAACACCAATCTTTTTCCCTTTCCGAATCTCATAATCATTCAGCTGTAAGAATAATGTGGAAGGAAAGTGCCAATTAAGCTTGCCATTTATGATTTTACCTGCTTATTGGCTGTGAACATGGGATTTCATGAAGCGCCCTTCGGAGGTGGAGAGGGGTATAAAGGGGGGACAGTTTGTGGTACACAAGAGAGCTCATGTCAAGAAATCATGATATCACGAAGGATCGTGGGGGATCGTATTCGTATAAAATCGGTTTCCAGGATCGATAGAGATCGTAGAGAGCGAAGGGTGAAGGGAGTGCCTGTCCGTTTGTTAGCGAGCCAAACGCCCCAGCGGTCCACGCAAATCTCCCATACCCCCAAAAGCTTGAGAGACTTGTGTCATGAATCACCTTTGCGCATTGCAAAATGGCAATAGTGTGAGATAGCGTGTATAAAGGACTCCGTACAAGGATTATGGGAATTGGATTTCGGTGAAATTGGCCGATTTTTTTCATATATTATAGCTTACAATCTCCTGAACCAAAGATGTAATAGCCTCAAAACTAAACTTAGATAGTTAATGAGTTACAGCCAGTCAAGCAATTCGCAGAGTCCAAGCTTTTCGTGTTTGACTGGCTGTAAATCGGTAACCGTTTATTATTTAACTTTGAGCCTATTACATTTTTTGTTTGACAGATCATGAGCTACATGTGAGAAAACCAGCTAATTTTATCAGGATTCAATTTTATTTAGGATTTGAAAAACTCCGTACTATATAATCCTATATAAAATTGCATCTTGGTAAGATCAACTGGTTTTCTGGTATATTGTAGATTATGATCTGCTAAACAAAAAATGTTTTATATGAAAAAATTTAATAATTTTATTAATTTACAAAAGAACACAGTAATTGACTAGTAATATTAATATATTTTAATTTTTTTTAAATATAATACAATAGAATCAAAACTAAATAATAGATATATATTATTATATACTATAGATAATAATAGATATACTATAGATAGTTAATTGATTTATAAGCGAGGTACTAAACATAAAAAATTTGGGCTCTCTGCGAGTTGTAATTCAGTAACCATCCATTATTCATGTCACAAACTACAATATATAAAAAAACTAACCAATTCCACCGAAATCCTGTTTCTATAAAGATTGCACGGGGTCCTTTTTTCCGTGTCGTCTGAGTAAAAAAACAATGTAAAAGTAACTTCCACATTTTCTTTTTTCATCTCTGCATCTCGTCTTTTTTTCATTGTATCTTAAAAAAAAGAAAAAAAGAAAAAAGAAAAAAAAGAAAAAACAAAGACAAAGATCAGTGCAATAAAGATTGATCGATCGGTTATGCAAAATCAGGAAGCAGAGGAGGAGCAAATGGGGAAAGGGTAAGATAATCGCATGTATAGAGAGAATAGGAAGCAGATAAAATTCGATAAAACTCAAACCTAAAATATATATATATATATATATATGTATGTGAGGAAAAGACTTGGACCAGAGAGGTGTTACTGTTCACTAATAAACCGAGAGGCAAGGAGAACCAGAACTAAAGGTGCCATAAGGTGTATATTCGCAGATTATGGAGTCAATGTGATCCTTGGATATGCTCCATAAATATAGTTTCCATACCATCTACAACCACTACTTAAAAACTACCACTCTTATAAGTTATATAATACAAGGTAAGACAGGTAGGTAATAGGTAGAGGTAAGGTACACACGCCTCGAATTCACTTTACCTGTTAATTTACCAAATTCCTCCAAGATCTCCTCTTTGCCTTTTGACTTTGGTATGTTTCCCACGAAAAGTCGTAGATTAGGAACGCTAATGTTTACTTTCAGACTCTTGCCGGGTTTTATTTCGTGATTATCGAGCTGTGGGATGAAGAAAACATACACATGCCTAATTTTGTTTCGTGATTTCTTTTTCGTAAGATGGTAAAATTTTTAAATTTTCATTTCGTTTTTTAAATGTGCAATTTAGAATACAATCATTATTAATATTATAAAGCGTGAAAGTTGGCATGGCTTTGTCGCTCGAATCTTCACAATATAGGAAACCGGCCTTTCACGTATCATTGTACTCCTGTAAATAAATTTTAAGCCTAACATTTTCCAAAAATTTTGTCACAAAAATGTCATCTGTCCAATGAAAATCGACCAATTAGGTAAATATACCCCTAACCAATTAGAGAGACCACACAATCAATTGTGATTTTTTTCGGAAAGGTTCTCCACTCCCAATTTTGCCCACTGAGCAAAGAGGAGAGCTGGAAAAAGAAACTCATTCATAGGACATCATTAATGAATATTTTTCGGTGTGTTAAATATTCGGGGGATTCAGTTGGATACACATATATATATATATATATATATATATATATATATATATATATATATATAAAACTGCGCATAACACGAATAATAAATGGTCAGGACATATGCATATATATAAAACATACATTATGTGGATTGTTCTCAGCTAAAGTACACACGCATTTTCATGTGCGACATATATACATAATATGTGTACACATATACACATATGTATACACGCGCACGCATACATACACGCCTACACACACGCACACATATGCGCGCGTGCACAAACCCATTCATATACATACACACACATCCACATACGATATGTCTCACATTTTATTTTTGATGCTCAAATATCTCGATATAAGATGGACTTTTGGGATAAAAAATGTTTTGAGGCCACAGCTATGTTAGATTGTAACGTCAGCGAGAAAAAAACTAAAAATTCTTAAATATCACGAAACACTATTTCAAATAGCTTTAGCACACTTTTAAAATACCACGAAAATTATTCTTCTCCATTGACAATCAATCATCAACCGTAAAATAATTGTGATCAGACTTTTACAATTATTTTACAGCTATTGATTAATTATAAAGGGAAAAGAATAGAGTTTTCGAGATATTTTAAGAGTGAAGTGCGGTTTCATCAAAGTATCTTTTTATTCCAAAACTGGCATCTAAGAATTTTTATTGCGTATTTCTCGTCTCTGACGTCACAATTCCAACATGATCGGTGAGAAGCCAAGAGCCTCCTAAACAAAAGTTATCTACAAAGAAACCAAGCAAATCCGAAAATTCCAATTTGGATGGAACATTACATATATGTATGTAGAGGAGATAAATAGATGAATTTAAAAATTTTAAGTTGCAAAAACGATTCTAAACGATAAAACCATTCCTCATATATAGAATAGCTTTTTGTTTTTCTCGCAATGTATCTCAAAAAATAATCGAGGTATTAATAAATATTTTATACAAAATTGTCATAAAGTAAGATACCTCTATTTAATTATTATCAATGATATTTTGGAGATAATTTTTATGAAAAAAATTTCTCTTTAATAAAAAAAATATTTTTTAAAAATTTTATTAATAGTTTAATAGAGATGATCTCATCTCGAATATTTTTCATATCGGGATGGTTTCACTTCGTAAAATCGTTTTTAGATCAACTAAAAATTTCTAAATTTATTCTCTAATAATCACAAATAAGAACGGCTTAAAGAGCCATACGCGGATGTTGCTGCATTTACATTTCCAACGAAACTTAAGTTTTCATTGGAAATAAACCGTGCACAAGACACGTATCAATCTCGGTGTACTACCAAGACTTAAAATTTGAAATAAATCTCATACTTGAGATTTAATTTCAAAAAACCCCTAATTTAAAATCCCTAACCTTATTTATTC
The DNA here is from genome assembly GCF_048542155.1 of Nylanderia fulva. Lineage (NCBI taxonomy): Eukaryota > Metazoa > Arthropoda > Insecta > Hymenoptera > Formicidae > Nylanderia > Nylanderia fulva. The sequence continues at coordinate 178,546 of NW_028191037.1, read as the reverse complement.
TCCCTAATATTTCATCAAAATCAGAATTTTTGGGTTCAACGTGATTAGTTTATAAAAAAACATACATACAATGCTGATTTTAATTCAACCTGAACTAAGTAATCTTTTTATTCAAAGTTATATCAAGATCATGAATTTTCTGAATAGAAAATTACCTAATCTAACCCCACTTTTATTGCATATAATTAAAGCTCTATAATATTAAAACATCTTCAAAACTATTATAACATTTTTTTGTTTAGCTTACTTTCCAAGTTGTCAATTTTAAAATTTATGGCATCTTGGCAATATTTTCAACTAAAAATCCTATAAATTTTGTTCCAAAAATTTTTTAAAACATCTTCAAAACTGTGACATTTCTTTTGTTTAGCTTACTTTCCAAGTTGTCAATTTTAAAATTTATGGCATCTTAACAATATTTTTAACTAAAAATCCTATAAATTTTGTTCCAAAAATTTTTTTGTACATCAATTTAAGAGATAAACAATTGTTTTCTTTAAAATAAATCCTTTAGAAACAACTGTTTTTTTATACCAATCAATTTTTCTCATTATATCTTTTTGCATAAGAGTTATTAAAATAAGATAATAAAAAAATGAATATTTGACGAAATATTTCATAATTTATGAAAGATTATGTAAAATTAAAGTGCAAAAGTATATCTCGTAAATGTAAATTATTTACTTTTTGACCATCATATCCTTATAACTTTTTATATAAAATATTGCAAGAAATCGATTTATATAAAAAAATATGGTAATTCTATTTAAAAAATTCGAAGTAATCTTGTCCTGATTTTGGCAATGCCTCTCAAGGTCCTTAAAAATGTTAGACATTTTTAAACCCTATAATTTTTTAAAATATTTTTTTTCAAAAATACGTAGTTTTCTCAAAAAAAATATTTCCCACATTTTTGGTAAACCCTTATATGTATATGTGTGTATTTCATAAATAATAATTAAGTATAAGATGTTCAGTCTATTATAAAAACTCAAATCTGAATCAACAATCAATAGAATCCTCAACATTTTTTAAAAATAATTATATCTAAATACTATACTAAAAATTAAATATATTTTTTGCAAAAGCAAGATTCATTTAAGAAAAATCGTATATTATTGACATGATAGAAGGACAAGAATAACATGATTATTGATTCTTTTCTCTTCTTCAAATTTTTTAAAGTTTGCTTATCATTCCTATCAATTCTTAAGCACAATATCAAAATTAGTTAAAGAGTGATGACAATAAGACCTGTTTTTCACCCATTTTATAGGGTCGAATTTTGGGACCTCAAATTGTTAACTTTTTTAATGCCAAATAGTACTATATGATAAGACATTAATTTTAGAGAAATTTGTAGATAAGCATAGGCACGGTTCCTTAGATATGAAGAAGTGAAAGTGATAATTTCTCATAAAACTGACTAAAAAATCAATTTTCCTCCTTGTATCTCCGGAACCGTGCCTATACTCATCTTGAAATTTTACTGGAATTAATGTTTCATCTCATAGTACTATTTGCCATCACTCTTTATTTAAATTTTAATGTCAAAGATAAATATTAACGTGATATTTTTGTTATTGAATTCTAAAAAAGTTTTTTGTGAATAAATATGAATACAGACTGATAACAAATTATACTTTTCTAGATTTATATTTTATTATATTTTTCGAAAAATCTCGATATCACATTATTCAGAATGTACAATAAAAAGTGAGGATATGTATATATATACACACACACACACACACACACACACACACACACACACACACACACACACACACACACACACACACACACACACGCACGCACGCACGCACGCACACGCACACACGCACACACACACGCACGCACACACACACACACACACACACACACACACACACACACACACACACACACACACACACATATACACAGGGTGTCTGGTAACTAACGGACCAATGATTAAGGGCGGATTCTCTGGCCAATTTGGAGACGATTTTTCCTTAGCAAAAATGTTGAGAAGTCAATAATTTTCGAGTTATAAGCGATTGAAAAAAATGGGTTTTTTGAAAATTAAACGTTTTGAAGTTAAAAGTCTAACATAATTACATTCTTCAGTTAATTTCAGGTAGTTTACTATAATAAAATTTTAATTTGAGGCTTAATTATAAAGATACATAATGACAAATATTGGAAAGTTGTAAAAAATGATGACCTTTTTCGACATTTTCGCTGAGGAAAAATCGTTCCCAAATTGACCAAAGAATCCATTTGTAATCGTTGGTCCGTTAGTTACCGGACACCCTATATATATATATGTATATATTATATATTTATTTTTAAATCTAAGTAATCCTGATCTCTTTGAAAGATCATACAAGGTCAAACTAATAAAAAAGCAGCATTGTATGTGTTTTTCAACTTCATTAAAACCAAGTAACACACTTTAAGTTTAAAATTTTAAAAAATCTTTACAACACTTGAGCATTAAAAATCAAATGGGACACCCTATGTGCGTGTACGTGTTTGTATATATGTATGAATGTGTAGGGTGTCCCATTTTAAATGATGCATGCGAATATCTTCAAAACTATTGGTGGTAAAGAAAAATATCTCAAGCAAAAATTCAATTTTGATAGGGATATAATTTGATGACAATAGTTTTTTTTATAGGTGGAAGGGTGTATATGTATATGTATATATGCACATATATACACACACACCCTATATATACATACATATATATATAAAGATCAATTTATTTTTTTCTAATGATGACCCATATACTTTTGGTATGCATTAATTGATACAACTCTTCACATTCACTGTAAAAAAATTAATATATATATATATCTATAAAAAAAAAACCATTAGTTTAGAAGATATTTTAATTTTTATGTTGCGAAGTAGTACTTACGCGCGCGTTATTTCAATATATATTTATGTGTAACCACTAACATCTACAATCATATGGATGTTGTGTAGACAAACGAGATTTCATGTTAGGATCAGGTAAAGTACAGGTGTACTTTCAAGATTTTCCTATCTCAGCAATTCCAGAGGTTCGTGAGATAATTAAAAGATGGCAGATTTCTAGAGAATATGTAAGCGAGCAGAAAAGAATACAGTGATATGGAACGAGTGACTCAGTGACTGCCTACTGAGAGGTAGAGGTCCTAGGATCGAGTCTTTGAGTACTTTAGGTCTTCGATATTTTTTCTCTGCTCGGGAGTCCTACAGATTATATTCCAAATCAAATTGTGAACATAATTTTATCATTGGGAGAATTTATTTGTGGACATTGTAGAAAAGCAGCACGACAGTATTGTGAAAGATACCCAAACTTCGTCATCGGACAGACAGACTTACCCAGAAAAGTCCATCAAATGTTGCAATTATAGCAATAGTAGCTGGAAATATCCCCTGTATTAGTTGTGAAATTGTTGAACACAACTTTTTCAATCAATGATTACAAGAAATCAAGATTTGTATTACGATAGTGTACTGTTTTGTGTATGTGCATCAAGCATTAAGAGATTTTGTTCACTTTGATATATTCTCTGCCGAGAAACTCTCAGCATAACATATTCTAAAACTCATGATTTATTTCGTATATTTTGTTTTCTGGCAGAACAAGTTTTATTAACAGAAAGTAAGCGAATCTGTCATTATTTGGATCCATAGCAGGATCTTTCAAGATGTAACATATTATGTATATATTATTAGTTCATATCTTTTTGATACTTTTTTTATAACAAAACATTTTACTTAAACCAAACTTTTATGATTTCTAGAAAATATCAAGACAATAAATGTGGTGTCAACACGAAACAGTGTTCCTGCTCACTATAATACGCCTCAAACCATTTTAAATGAGAAATTTTCTAATTGTTAGATTGGATAAGATGATAATGTCGACTTTTTAAGATGACCACATCTGATATCATTGAATTATTTTTTAAAAAACAAAGTTTAAAAAAAGAAAAAATTTAAAAAAAACGAAAATTTCTATTTCAAACAACTTGAAGAATTTTTCAAGCATTTTGATAAATTTCCAGTGAAATACATAAGAATTGATATATCATTTAGAAGAATAAGAGTGAAGCCTAATCAATGTTAAAAATATATAAAAGATATTCTTTTGTAAATACCAATTTTAAAAAGGTACATACTGTACTATTAGTATTACTTCGCAACAATAAAATCAAAATTAAAATTACCTAAACTAATGGCTTTTTGAAAAATACCCTAAAATTTTTTCATAGCGAATGAAGAGCTGCATCAATTGATGCATTCCAAAGTATATAATTCCATTTAAAAAAATATGAAATTGATCTTCATCATATCTCCTCTACATCTCCATCTACAAAAGAACTATTGACATTAGATTTTGTTTTTCTTTCAAAACTATTCAATATTTTCCGAAACATTTTGCGATATTATTAGTAGTTTCAAAGATATTCACGCGCGTTATTTAAAATGGGATATTCTCTCTCTGTATATATTAAAGAAATATAAATTAATAAAATTATAAAAAAGATTATACAGATTGTACAAAATAATATGTCCATGTAAATCTACTGTAAAAAAAATAAATAAATAAATAAAATGGACAATGCAGAACAAGCCACATAGGAGTACATAACAATCATTCGAAATGTTCAGCAAAAAAAGAAGCAAAATCTTAAAAAATATAAAATAAATATGTGTGTGTGTATATATATATATATATATATATATATATATATATATATATATATATATTACTTTACTACATTATTAAACAATTAACATTATTATAGCTCAACCATAAACCCTGGTCTACAATGATGATTTAAGCCGTAAGCCTTAAGAAATTGACCAATTATAGTCAAGTATTCTCCTCATATTTGACTGTGATTGGTCAATTTCTTAAGACTTACGGCTTAAATCACCTACTATAGATCAGGGCTAATAAGTTACATAAAATAAAATTCAATAATTATTCAATATCATTGGAGATTATTCAAAATCTCATTAAGTATTTAAAATTAAACATTTAGAAACTGAGATCTCTATTATAATCATTTCGAAGGAGCATTATTTTGGCAATAACAATTTTATAACATTTCTAAAAATTAAAAAATAAAACTGTTTAAATTATTCATAACTGTATTTGTAATTAGGAGGGAAAACAAAATAAATAAATATAGATTATATATAAACTACACAATAATAAAGATTTAATGAAAAATATATACTGACATACCTCTCTAACAGCCTGCTGTGCAGCTTCCCTATTAGTAAATGTGATAAATGCATATCCTCTGTTGGAACCTGACATGGGGTCCATCATCAGTCTCAAATCCCAAATTTTTCCGCATTTTTCAAATAACGGAATTAATTCATCTTCGTACATGTCTTTTGGAATTTTGCCACAAAATACCTTTTTGCAAAAATATTTAATGTAAGAATTTCAAAACATACAAGCATTTTTTAATATATGAAGGCTCAAGTATTTAAGTATTTTATATATGTATGTGTGTGTGTGTGTACATGTGTGTATATAAGTACATAGATTACTGAATATTTTTATAAGAAATTTATATAAAATGTAGAAAATAATTTAAAAATAAAAATACATTTTAAACATTTTATAATAAAGAAAATATATATATTTAAATTTACCTCACAACCAGTACCAGGCGTTGGACCTTCCCAATTTGGTGGAGGGCCACCATATTTTCTTTGTCCAGTAGTTACATCCAAAGGATATCCTGTTCTCTCCAAAATCATCTAAAATTATCATTTACCACTTACATAAATATTAATCAAGCAATAACTAAAAATAACAATTTAAGAGAAATTTAACTAACAACTTGTATAAGCAACTTGTATAAAAATACATGTAATAATTTTCACTTGACATTACTTTAATTTTGTCCTCATCCGGGGCTTTGGGTGTTGTGCTAGTGCCTGTTCCTTGACCCGCACGACTCTTCTGTCTGTATGTCTTCATTACTCCACAAAGGTATGCTGATTTGTTAGATACATGTTCTAGATTAGATTCCAGAAATTGCGTCAGCACATTTAGCGCACCATCAACTGGAAATTCTTTTAAAGCATCAAGAGCTCTTTCATCCAGATCAACATGAGCCAATTTTCCCGTCTTATAAATTTCATCAAGCTTGGCAGCCACTTTCTCATCTAATCCATATTGCATAAGTTTGTTAAAGTCTTCTGTCCGTTCCAAATTTTCCATTTCTTGTTTTTCTTCCATTTTTATTTCCCCATTTCCTTCTGCCATTGCTGAAACAATAACAACTACTATATTAATCAAAGTTTTTTATTCCGATTATAAAGTATACTTCATTATTTTCTATAATATATATTAAGTACAAATATATATATATATATATATATATATATATATATATATATTTGTATAAATTAGTTTTTAAAAGTTACACATTATATTATAAAATTAAATATCTTATATCCTTGCTACAAAATACTTATAAATGCAAATAAGTAACACATGTGGATACTAATAAAATATTTCATAGTATACATATCATAATTTTGTTTTAAATCTCAACACTAATCAATGTCTTCTGCCATTTTGTCTGGCAAGAAAAATTCTATATATATAAAAAATACAATTAAATTTTTTTTAATATATAAAGAATTAAATTTTAATATGACTCTAAAACAAAAAATTATTAATAAAAATATCTGAATTTTTAACATCAAAAAATAACAAGTTTTCAATACACACACAAAAACTATTATTTATTTTATAACACTTATCATTTATTCATAACTCACTCTTTTCAGTAAATGTAAATTATAAATAACGGTTCTCGATTTTTTATTTTCACATTCTTCTGAAAAACATATATGTATATATATAAATACAAATATATATATATATATATATATATATATAATTTATATAAATGCACGTAACTAATAAAAAAAAATGCGATTTTTCGAGACGACAAAAAGCTAATAGAAATAATAATAATAATAATAATAATAATAATAATAATAATAATAATAATAATAATAATAATAATATAAAATAATAATAATAATAATATAATAATAATAATAATAATAATATAATAAATAAATAATAATAATAATAATATAATAATAATACTAATATAATAATAATAAGAATAATAAATATAATATTAATAATATATAATAATAATAATAATATTCCTCCTAATAATCCTAAATCTCCTATCCTCATCCTATAATAATCTCCTAATCCTCCTATAATCTCTTATCTCCTAATAATCCTATCCTCCATACTCTCCTCCTATTGTCTTATTTATTCTTATTCTTTTTATTATTATTATTATTATTATTATTATTGTTATTATTATTATTATTATTATTATTATTATTAATCGACACGAGAAAAGAAAAATGGTCCGAGTCGAGAAAACAAAATTCGCGAAAACAAATAAGCACCGAAAAAAATACCTGTGTACACCCGAAAATAAAATATCGCACTAATACGAAAATCGTGTCGATCGAGAGGCCAGGACGCGCCGCCAGGAAAGAATCCTATTCCGGACGGCGACGGGGAGAGAATATTTTTCCCTCGCGAATCTATCTAATCCCGACACGATCCCTCCGATTTTCTCAGGGATGCTGGAAATTCACCGGCCGGCGAGGCGCGACTCGAAATCTGCGAGGATGTACTTCTATACATATATGCACTCCGGCGCGTGAAATGATGCACTTCGCGACGCGCCTCGGAGCTCCGTCCCGGCACACATTTATTTATTTCCCGTTCGCGCGGCCCCGCTCGAGTTCGCGGCCGGCAACGAAGGAACCGGGATGGGATGCGCGCGAACGCGCCGAGAACGCGGTTTACCTTGCAAAATAAACGGACAGAAGAGGCTCTCCGCCGTGCCGAAGGAAATGGCGACAGAGACGTCAACGTGATTGCGCGGACTACGGGGTTCACAAAACGACGCGCAAAGATACGCTCGAACCCAGCGACACGACGTTGGCCATTTCTCCGGCCGCCCGCGAATTCTGATTGGCCCGCCGTCCGCGCGGAAGCGCGTCCGACGAGGAAAAAAAGTTCGCGGAGGCTCCCAGGTTTGTTCGCCGAAGAAGAGTAAAAGACCGGGAGAATGTGTATATATATATGTATATGTATATACATATATATATATATGTGTGTGTATATATTTTACGAGAGCCCTTGTCTCGTTCGGCGCGATTACGGCGATAAATAAATCTTATTCGTTTAGACGAGATGCGAAATTACGGGAAAAATTGCAGCGAGGTTAGGCTTTTCCGAGAGGTTAGGCTTTTCAGAGAGAGAGCGTGGTGTTCATTTTATAGTAAGCGGAAAATCCAATTACAATGATATTTTAGATATAATTAGTCGATATAGATATATTAGATAGATTAGATATATTAGCCCAATATTGTAATTCTTAATGTTGATGTACTTAATATTTGTATTAATTAATCTCTAATAATTTAAGAATATAGCATTTCTACACCGTGTTTTTCATTTTTCGAAATATTTTTTCAGCTGAAACTGATCGCACTTTTCTTAGTTCAAAGTTTATCTTTTTTTCCTCCACATATTGAAAGAAAAAAGAGATAAACTCTGAACTAGTGCAGTCAGTTTAATTAAAAAAAAAAAAAAAAAAAAAAAAAAAAAACTATTATATATTATCAAGTAACAATCTCCAAAACATTTATAAAATATTTATAAATCAATATACAAATTTAATATTTCGAAAGAGATCGATTTAATATTTATTGCTTATTGAAACTCATCCTTCCAGAGTCTTTTGCCATATTTGTCGGATGCTCGCTTCATCTTGTTCATATTTAATAATTCTGAGCAAACAGAGTTCGCACATCAACCAAAATTGCACGTTCACAAAGCAAGCATATATATATATATATATATACGCGATGACGTGTATTCGAGAGATTGAACATTTGCAAACGCGCAGCGGTTAATCTAGCGAGATTTTAAAATCGGGAATGCGACGCGATTGTGCGCTTATCGGCATATGCTCAAAAACCTCACTACGCTCTTCATTGGCGATACAATGATTTTTGTGCACGTGTTGCATATTCTTTTGCATATCACGTGAATACCGCTATTTGTACTGCTTTACGAACGAGCTTGAGCGAAATGCGAAAACGTTCATAATGAAACGTAATTTTACCGCGTATTCCTAATGTTCTCGTGAAAATCAAGTTTATAACTTTTTTCATAACATATTTAGTGCTTTTTATGTACAACAACATCTGTTACCGACCGAAAAAGATATTTCCTCAAAACAAGATGTATACTCTTTTCTCTCATGTGTCTCTGTACCGTATACTATAATATTCAACACATACGAGAGAAAAAAGTGCATCGAAGCACCTAGTCGATCACTTTGTACGGAATAAATAAAATGATGGTTCTATATAAACCGCGAGAGGAAGATGCAAAGACAGAACAAAGAAAAGAAAGACAAAGAAAATGGAGCAATGTCAGGGAGCAATTCATGATAAAGATGCGTGTGTACCTGTGTTGAATTTGTACTCCTCACCGGTATTAATTTAGCAGATTCGTTGCTTCAATGACGAAGGAACACTAATTGCAATGGCAACACAAGAGAATAGTCAGGATCTCCGGCCAGGTATCATGAAATTCATAATTAATTAGCACGTCACAGTTTTTCCACGAGGAAAGCGCTTCTCCGTACGTCAGGTTGACTTATGGTGATAATGGAAACGGCAGCGGTGGCGGCGTCGGTGGTGGCGATGGCGATGGCGGTAATAGTGATGATGGCAATGACGGTGGCGGTGGCGGTGCTGATAGAGATGAAGGAGGTGGCGGTGGCGGTGGAGGTGGCGGTGGAAATGGCGGTAAAAGTGGCGATTGAAATGACGGTGGAAGTGGCGGTAGTGATGGCAGCAGTTGCGGCAGTGATAGTGGTGATGATGGTGATAGTGGTAGTAATAATGATGATGATAGTAGTGATATTAATGGTGACGATGGTGATAATGATGAATAAGATAGTGATGGTGAAAGTAATAATAGTGGAGGTGATAATGGCAATAATGTTAATGGTAGCGATGACGATAACAATGGTACTGACAGCGACGATGGCAGTACGGATGGAGATAGAGGAGGTGGTAGCAATGATTACAATAGCGGCAACAGTGGCGGTGACGTTGACGGTGCCGGTGACGACGATGGCGGTGGCGGCGGTGGTGGCAGCGGCGGCGGCGGTGGCGACGACAGCGACAGCGGAGACAGCAGTTGCTGCGGCTGTACTCGCGGTTACATTTACGCTATTGCGCGTAACTTCATCGAACGATATGACGCGACACGCGCGAAAAGATAAAGAAAGATTGGCGACGAGAGGAAGGTCCGTTTGTTTTGAGTGACCAGTGCGTATTATTTTTAGATCATTTGGATTAAATTTAGTTTGCGTAGGCACTTGCACGTGATTGAGAACCGAAGAATGAGACAGATAATAGACACATAAATTCTTCTTCTTCTTTTTCTTGTTTTATTTGGATTTCCGTCCGTTGGGCAGAGTACCACGTCGAAACACAGATTTTATAAATTATTTTACTAGCGATATTTAAGCGGCAGCGATGGCAGTGACGACGATAACGATAATGGCACTGATAATGATGAAAACGATAATAATTATGACGATGTGTGCGTGAGACAAGAGACAACGATGACTGGATTTTAAGGCTCGGGCGCAGCGTTTTGATATTGTGTAGTGCCTACATAGCCGTGATGCATAAATTGGACTGTCTCACTGAAAGTGCGGTGCAATGGTGCAAACTCCACAAAACCGAAACCAGTTTCTTTGCGCTCGCCGTCGGAATTGCGCCTTAGTCCAATCCGATTCAATCGCTCACCTCTCTTCGCGGTATATACGGGCTCCGCCTTAATCAGGATCGTCACAAACACTCCGGTCGCCCCGTGTATGCTTTATTTGAATTCTATTTGATATAGATAACTGTCAAATTCAAAAATCTTCAAATTATTACTTCATCTTTTGTACACTCTACAAAAATGCAAAAAAATATTTTCGTACATTTAGAATTCATTTTAATTTAAAAAAATAGATAAGAAACATGTGCATATATGTGTATATATGTGTTATGTACATGTGATAGTTTACAAATATATATATTTAAAATTTTTTTAAATTTTATTATTTCAAAAATTTATTACTTTCCTACATAACACAAATGATTTAATAAAATCTAAAAAAAATTTCTAATCTAGAATCAGCGTATTTCTTGACACTAATTAATTTAATATTATATTTATATTATATTATAGTTATATATTTATATTTCTACGTACGTACATAAAAATATAAAAAAATAGATTACTTTATTAAATATCTTTAAAACTTTAAATATTCCGAAAAAGTAATTTTATTTAATTTGCTTCCTCATATGAACTGCAATGTATTGTATAAATAAATTGAAAGATTTAAATTGATGTATATTGTCTTTCAAAAATTAATAAATAATTTAATAAATCTTTCTCTCCTTTCCTCTCAGGTATCAAAAAATGCTTGTTATTTTCTGAAATTATTACATATTCTCTCATATAGTTGCGTGAATTGCATGTGGTAAATTGTAGATGCACGTACGAACATGCATCTATATGCTCTTGGCACACCTATGCAGGTTCGTTTGATCGAAATATCGTGATTTGATCTCAGTCGACGGAACCTCATAATATTACGATCCTGCGTGCTAACCGTAAGCCACCCGTTGTGTCGGGAGCACGCACCCGCGTCCCTCCGTAGGTGCGGTGTGGTACGGTGATTCAACTGAGCGAGAGCAAGAATACGTCGAGACTTACTGGCTGACTCGCTCGCTCTTGCTCTGCAGAAACCTGTTTGGCTCGGAACTTTTCTACTTTCTTGGCGATTATTTTTATCTGCTGAGAATCGCACGCAGGGCAAGCAAGCAAGCAAGCAAGCAAGCAAGCAAGCAAGCAAGCAAGCAAGCAAGCAGGCAGGCAGGCAAGCAAGCAGATAAGCAGGCAGACAGACAAACAAGCGGGCAACTAAGCGAGTGAGCAGGCAGACAAGCCAGCCAGGTGTCGCACCACGTCGTGTGTTGCGCCACATTGGCTCTGCCGGAAGCGAGCCATTCTGAAAACTACCAACCAACAGCAGCCAACCGGCCAGACCACGTTTTTGCTACAAAAATTCTTCTCGAACATCGTTACATGCCCTGCGCCGTACACCTTCCTTTTCCTGTTTCCTCAATTTTATTCTCTCTCTCCTCTCTCCTCCCCCTTCCCATCCTTCTCTCTTTCTCCACGCACTCACTTACGTATGCACGCACATTTTTAGTAACTTATATTTATTAATTAAAAAATATAATAATCTGATTAACCTACAAAAGGACACAGATAATTTAAATAGTATTTATGATAAAATAATAAAAGTTGTTTAGAGTTATGCTCAGTTTAACACAAACAAGTGACGAAGTGTTACACCGATTATTTAATACACGTATCAAACGCCATACTGACGAATCACAGAGCCATTCTTCTAAAGAATAGAATGACTATGATTGGTCAGTAGTACTTAATACGCGTATCAAAGTATATCGGTGTAAACTAGGCCATTATTATAATTTATTTTAGTATACCTGAAGAGGACTAAAATTATGGTCGAAAGTGATGTTTGTAAGTGATGGTTGTATTGATTTAATAAATCCAAATATCTATCATTGGTTGTAATTATTTATTCTCTTTATATTTATTAGATTTTTTTCTTAACAATTAAACTTAATAATTAGTAAGACTGTCAAATGTAACATCAAATGTAATATAAATTTTAACGGCTAATTACCCAAGGAGAACAGAAAAGTCAAAATGATGTCAATTTGACGTCATATTGACTAAATTTATGTCATATTTTTTGGTCAATATTTAGTCAATATGATGTCAAATTGACATCATTTTGTCTTTTTGTTCTCTTAGGGTATATTTCAGAGTTTTTTATAGATTGTATTTATGCTAGTTATTTGTACATATTTATATATTCGGACATACTATAGGACTGTATATAGGCTGTAACTGAAAAAGTATATATAGAGCACACTATTAAATTTTGTGATCAATTTAAAAACGATTTTTTTAGCGAAATGTCAAAAGGGAGTTCATCATTTTTTGCATATTCCCAATTTTTGTTATATATATCTTTGTAATTAAATCTTAAAATTCTATTAAAGTAAAATTTATTAATTCAAGTCGCTGCAATTCTGTTTGTAAATGTTACATTGAATGCGAGGTCTCCCGAAGCGATGCAAATTAAAATGGCACCCTACACGAATAGAGGCCGAGTGAAACACCCCATTTCGCCAGTAAGAGTTCAGCACTACCCTTCGATCCTTAAGAACTACTGGGGGTAAAAGGATGTCCATGAGGGTTTCTCCGTGGAAAAAGAAAAAAAGATGAAAGAAGGAAAAACTCACATTGATGTTTGAAATCATGTCTATGTGTGTGCGCGCATCACTTCAAGACACCCCACATTCAATGCAATATTTTTGAATAGAATTGCAGCGGCTCGATAAATTGGTAACAGACACATATTGTAAATTGTAATTTGTTGTTAAAAAACCGATTTTAGTAAAGAACAAAGTGAAAAATCAGAATATCAAAGATGTGGAAAAACGATTAAGATATTTAGGATGAGCATATGTCAGATTTTTGTTGTACTTAATTGAAAAAGAAAAACAAAAAGAGAACACAAGAGAAAATCGATTTGAAGATATTCTGAAAAAAAATTTGATTTTACAAGTCTGCAAACGTATTATAGAATTATATTAGACATAATGGAATAAAATTAGATTATAAATTTGGATTTAAAATATATAAAAAATATCTATCTTGATTCCTATTACATAAAAAAAATTTTTTTTGTCCTGTGAAAGTTCAAAAAATTTTTGGGGCTATACAACTTCATATTAGTCACCCCTCCCCTACTTATATAAAAATAAACCAAATCGATAGATTTCCATTTGCATAATTCAAAACAATTTGAATTTTTGTTTGCATATATCTTTGGAAAAAAAGATTATTTAAAAAAACTTTAGTTTCTTCCAATTTTCACAAATTTTTTTACTTTTTTTCTTGATTATCTAAAAAACTAGACGTAATAGCATTAAATTATATGAACTGGTTCACTCTGTGCAAACTGGATCTTATATTAATCAATTTTACAATTTCTCACTGTGTAATCCACCATTTTAAAATTGATTCTTCGTAATCAATATTAAAATTTTCTCAAAATATACCTCTCCTTGAGATGATAAAATGCGCAGGAAGAATCTGTCGTTTGTTTCCCTTTCTTGCCGAAGTGAATTCTTCAGAGAATCTTTTCAGTAATATCTATATCCAGATGTTACATTTGGATACCATATGGTTGGAATATTCCAGATTTCCCGTTCCGGATTGCAACGGTTTCATTATATTAACATATAACTTCGATATCATTAGCTACAATTATTAGTTGCGCGCGTTATAAGCACATTTTAAATTTCACAACTTTTTTTTATTTTTCCACTGCACTTTTTTGACCAAATGTATACATATATGGGATATCCAATCGTCTTGTGGTACTGTTTGATCTCACCCAATAATTAATTAATTCTTTATTAATAAAGATGTTATAGAAAAAAATTATTCAGAATTTTTTGACTTATTTTTGTGATAAGGAATAACGCTGTGTACTTGTAATTAGTGTGGGCGGTCTTTACTGCTCACAAAAAGAAACACTTAATTTTTCTTAAAAAATAAGCAAATTTTAAACAGCATCAATAAAAAAAAAGATTTCGAAGCTTGAAATCTCTACTCAAAAGGTTACCATATTTTTTACGAGTTTGATCAATTTTATATATTGAAAACTGTAGTTGGACAATGTGGAAAAGAGGATATGCAAAAAGTGCGATTTTTTTACCTCGAGTGTAAAGTAAAATTCGAATTGTCTCATACATCTAGAATAATGTAAAAACCATAGTGGTTTTTCTTGGAAATGCAGGGAACATTAAATATCATCATATGTTTAGAGAAAATCACGTAAATCAATATCTCACAATAAATCGAGATTTCTTGATATTTCAGCCGAATATTTTAGTATATATTTTAGTAATACCAAGTTTGTAAGATTATTTAGAACGATTTTTTAATGTCAATCAATCATAAATTGAATAATGTATAATATATACAGGGTGTTCCTTAAAGTCCGACCTGGGCTCTTTATCTTAGAAACAATTTGAGATACAAAAAAATGTTTCAAACAAAAAGTTGTAGGGTTTCGAGGGGGGCATAAGATCGTGTCACTGATTTAACCTTGAATAGTCATTTGAAGGTCATGTGAAAATCACTTTCAATTCCTTAAATAAAACTATCTATTTTTCATTACATATTCTTGTAGACTATCTCAAAAGCTTAACAAAACTCTATAATAAAGTATTTTTTCATGGAGTACTTTTTGAGTTATAAAGGTTTGAAGTTAACAATTTTTTGACATAAAATGTAAAATATCTTGTAAAATATTCAGTTTTCGGTACTTTTTTGCACGGAATAATCAACTGGTATAAAAAACAAATAATCCCCGTTATGAATATTTTACAAGATATTTTACATTTTATGTCAAAAAATTGTTAACCAAACCTTTATAACTCGAAAAGAATTCCATGAAAACATATTTTAGTATAGGGTTTTGTAAAGCTTTTGAAATAATCTACAAGAATATGTAATGAAAAATAGATAGTTCCATTTAAGAAATTGAAGGTGACCTTTACGTGACCTTTAAATGATTGTTCAAGGTTAAATTAATGGCACGATCTTATGTTCCTCTCGAAACCCTACAACTTTTGTTTAAAACAATTTTTTGTATCTCAAATCGTTTCTAAAATAAAGAGACCGGGTCGGATTTTAAAGACACTCTGTATATATATTATTCAATTTATGATTAAATGACATTAAAAAAAATCGTTCTAAATAATCTTAGAAACTTGGTATTACTAAAATATTTATCAGAATATTCGGCTGAAACATCAAGAAATCTCGATTTATGAGACATTGATTTACGTGATTTTTTTTTATATACATTTCTATAACAGCACACATATCCTGAAGACGTTCAAGAAAATATTTTGAGGGTGTTAGAATATCTTCTTGATATCCTCTGAATATCTTTCGGATATGGTGTGCTATTAAGGATATGATGGAGATTTAAATGTTCCTTGCATTTCCAGGAAAAATCACTATGGTTTTTACATTATTCTAGATGTATAAGACCTAAACAATTCAAATCTTACTTTACGCTTGAGGTAAAAAAAATCGCATTTTTTGAACATCCTCCTTTTCTTCTCACTTTGTGAGTCTGTCACATGCACATACATATTACTAGACTGCTAACTCCTTCGAAATAAATGCCCCAAAACTCATGCGCATGCGTGAAATAAGTAGGATGACATTCGTTGCTTTACTCTTCTTCTCAATGATTTGATAGCATCAGCCAATAATGGTTTTATCTTGTCGGTCATAAAGATGACATTCGTTGAAATTTATTGAATTTCAAGCAATATATAGCACTCTTCCACCACTTCTTTTCTACTTAAGACTCCTGCATCACGGTCTTATATATCGTGTCCTGCATACTCACCGCAGCCATCTTCAATTGTGACGTCAGAAGCGAAAAAATATACTATGAAAATTCTTGCGACTTACGTTAAAATAAAAAAATAGAAACGGTATATTAAATTCGATCCAAACTAGCCAAAGAAAAATTTTTTATTTTATTTCCACAACGTTTCGACCATCTGTTTTTAGTCCTTTTCAAGCGAGAAACTAGATGAATGATACAATTAATTAAGATTAATAAAGATAAACATTTTGATGTTAAGAGCAAGAATTAAAATTTACTTTCTTAATAAAAGCGCAGTTAGTTGACACTATTGTCATTATTAAACAATATGATTATATCGGAATTTTTTAAAACATTTGAAAAAACTTTTGAAAGAACTTTGAAAGAAAGTAACCGCATCTTATCGTTATGATGGATCGTCAAAACTGAGTATATAGAGTTTATACGACCTTTATAATTTTGTCATAGATGTTGTTTAAATTCTCTGTGTCTTTATGTAGGTTAACTGTATTATTAACTTTTTTGATAAAAAACATCTCTGCGATTTCTCTCTTTCTAACATGTTTTTCATTATGTAATATAACGGGTGATACCCAATCAAATTCATGTCTCAACTCTTGTCTATGTTTGCTTATGACCGAATGATTTGTTACATGTAATTTTATATTGTTAAAATAATGTTTTTTCATACAAGTACGCAAATGTCTTTTTGTTTGACCGATATATGAGGAATCACAATTTTTACAGTCAAATTTATACACAACATTAGTTCTATCGTCGTTAGGTAATCTATCTTTGCCTCGTTTTATTAAGATGCCCAATTTTTTGGCTGTTTTATAAACTACACTAAAGCCAGCATTTTTTAATGAACGACCGATATTCTCGCTCACATTTTTGACATACGGCAATGAGATATAAGGAGACTTGTTTTCTCGCACTTCATAAGTCACATTTGTAACATTATTACTATTATTATTTTTTAGATAATTAATATATCGTTCCTATTTTAAATATCACTAGCGACGTTTTAAGTATTCAATTTGAAAATAAAAAAAGTTTCTCAATAAAATAGCGTTGGAAATCGATAGAGTAGACATGTAAAATATATCGAAAACTTACCTTTTGTTTGAATATTCAATAAATAGCATACATATATGTCGAATTGAATTGAGCCTAACCATAAGGACGAAAACCAGCTGTTTGACAGGTATCGAAATTATAAATAAATATTTGCTTTTATATATTTATGCCAAAATGGGAATCTTCGGTATATTTTAACATCACGACAATTATTTTAAATATAAAAACACTGCAGTAAAACGAAAAATAACACTAAGTCGCAATTACAATTTAGCTTATTAAAATGTCATTTATGCTTATTTATTAATAAACAAAATCACATTATTTTATTAATTATATTATTTTCGTTTATTATTGTACATCTTTTATCGATAAAACAATATAGATGAGATATTATATTTCCACATTATTTTGAATTAAATCGTCACTGTCAACGCGGACTTGGCAATCAAGTGTGCAGAAGCCTTAAAAATGTTTCTAAGATTTTTTCTTACTGAAGTTATCGCGGATTAAACAAAAAATAAGTATTTTGACTTTAATTATTTAAATCCATATTAAAAATCATTGTATGGCAATATTAAAAAAAAACTGACTCTTAAAGCTGAAACTTTATTCTATCGAACGATATAATTGAAATTGAAAACAATATTAACATTTTTTAAAATAACATATAGACATAATAATGCAAATGAATAAAAAGTAACATAAAAATTAACGATTTTTCAAAATACGTTAACTTGTAGACCTTTTCCTCCTCTAATCTTCTTCCCAGTCCTTTTTTTAATCTTCTTTTCTAGGTCCGCCACCAAATTGAAAAGTAGTGGACAATTCTCTCAGAGGACAACTCTACCTTACTCTCTTTCCCATCCAAAACTTCTCCCCTAAATCGTTCCTTACCCTCAAACATCTTTAATATATCCTCACATTTCCTCTAACCCTTCTCTCACCCTCTCTCTTTCTTGCCATCAATAACTTTCATCTATTTAAATCAAACACAACCTTCAAGTTCACAAAAAACAACTCCTTTTTTTACTATATATATATATATATATATATATATATATATATGTTTAATATGATCTTGAGTTACAGAGTCTATTTTATTTTTCAACCCGGAGTTAAAAAGCATACTTCGATTAATGTGCTCTTTTATCATTTATATATGGATTACTAGACTACTCTTACGTACGAACGCACTCACACATACTTTTTCAAAATTGCGAAGACCTGTTTATTCTGTCCTGCGTTCATTATTTACGGACCTTGAATGCAAGTCAGATTGTAGCTCGAACTCCGGATCTAAATCCACGATTATTTTGAAGACATTTAAAATTCATCATTTCTAACCCTATCATCTGATTCATCTAATATTAATTTAATAAACAATTCCAATTAGTGAACTTAATCTTCTACCCAAGTAAAGCAAATTGACGTCATTAGACGTCAAAATAATGTCACTTTGACGTCTAATGACGTTATTCGACATCAAAATAATGTACGCTTCCTACCTGGGTATCTACCTTTCACAATAAGAATCTATTCAAATAATTTTTATTTCTATTCCTATATTCGATTTTTGAATATAATGTACGGTGTTATTCAATTTCTTGATTATCTGTTAGAGTCCTTTCCAAATTCTTTGTAATTTTAGAGCTCTTTTCTCATTGAAGATTATAAAATCAGATTTTCTATCTTTCGAATTTATATTATCTCGCTCATCAATTAAACCAAGTTTATTATTCAATATAACTTTATTTTTATTTGATATGTCTCGCATTTGTATAAAGTTTACCTAATTTTTTTCTTAAATGTCTAACATAAACTTTGATTGTATTTTTTTTTCATTTTTAGACAAATAACTTTTCAAAATGTTCAATTTATAATTGTATTACAAAAATATAAGATTAGAATATATGTAAGTAATGACAATTTAAAATTGATAAACACAAAATGAGAATAGAATGATTAATGTGCTCGTAAATTTTTGTTTGGTTTTTAATTTATATTTTCGTGGTTACAATCTACAATGATTAAAGTATCGGTTGATATTGCAACAATCTATGAGATCGTTGCGTAAATTTTTCTAAATCTTTTTGCTTACAAGCGCTTTATTGCGATAATAGCGAATGTATATTAATTAATACGCTTTATAATTGCTGGTAATTTTATGTTGAAAATTATATTTCACATTTTTAATGTGTGATGTAGTTGTTTTTCTCACAGAAATACATACACATTCTGCTTCGAAAAGAAAAAACAAATTCAACAAATCTGTTAAACATCTGTATATAAAAAAAGCTATTAAAAAATTACGCTTGGTACAACAATTTAAAAAAGTAAATTTTTATAATATAAAAATATTAAAGGTGTTATGAATGTTTTATATGTTATAAAAATTAATAATTATTAATTTTTAAAGTTATATAACATTTCATTTTTTTTATTTTGTTTGTAATAAGTGTGGACACATGAAAATTAATATGTTTAGTTCTACTTTTTATAAAATTGTTAGAAATTATTTATAAACATTAATCAATCGTGAATTATATTAGAAATCATAAGAATAAGAAATCATAAAGAAGAAAGTTAATAAAATTTCATAAAAATGACAAAATCATTACGTAAGATCGGACATATCATACCATTGCCAGATATATCATACTTTTTTTTACTGAAATTCGCTTTTATAAATTTAATAATTACATTAAAATAAAATTTTCTAACAGTAATATTTGATGTGTGGAAAAATATTTTATCCGTCTCTCTTAAAGGACAATGTTAAAAAAACCCGATTTTTTGCCCCTCGGGGAGGCTAAATAAAGTGTTAAAACGGGACCACTTTTCCGTTTTTAACACTGATCAAAATGCAATGAACTAATAAGTACCTTCCAGAATTCTCACAGTTTAAAAGCCTAAAATAATCTGTAATGTTGAATAAAAGGTATTTGAAAGTGTATGCGTGCGTGCGTGCGTGCGTGCGTGTATGCGTACGTGCACACGCGTGTGCCTTCTACATATTTTTTCTGCAAGTAAAATATTTAATAGCATAGATAATATTATATTATCATCCCAGCAAACACAGTATATAAATGTTATATACTTAAGCATGTTACATGTAACGTTATGTTAATTGTAATTTTCCACTCATAGATGTAACATTTTTAATATTACATATATTACATTGTAGTTATATTGTCATTATATCCCAAGATAGCACTGACTTATCAATACATCAATGTGCTATTTGGTATATAATTACAATATAACTACAATGTAATATATGTTATATTAAAATGTTACATCTATGAGTGGGAAATTACAATTAACATGGATGTTACATGTAACATACACGTTATATTACCTGTTATATTCCGTTTTATTATAGCAATGTAACAATTATATATCGGTGTTTGCTGGGATGTTATCAATAATGTCAAAACGTCACGTTAAAACTCGTTAATGTCGCTTCAGGAGGATTCCTTTAGTTTTTGACCATTTCATCCTAATCACACTACCTATACGGGAAATATGATAAGCTTTAGATAAAGCTCAGTACTAAACTTTCAAACATCTTTCATTCATCATCAGATTATTTCAGGTTTTTAAACTGTGAGAATTCGGAAAAAATTTCAATTTAGTGCGTTTCGATCAACGTTACAAACCGAAAAGTGATCCCGTTTTAACACCTTATTTAGCCAGTCAAACAGCTTGTCAAAAGTTTTCCCCAGAGTTCTCCGCGATCTTAGGTACATTTTTATATTTATATGTGCGGAAAATGTATGGAATAGGTTTTATCTATTTCCCTGAGGGGCAAAAAATCGGGGATTTTTTAACATTATTGTCCTTTGAGTTTAAATATTTCTTATGTTAATCTATGTTTTGTATAATTTTAATTATTATTTTTATTTAAATATAATGCATTCCAAATATCAATCAAAAATTGAGTCGAAAAAAAATATGAATATAAATGTCACTTTTTTCTTTCTTTATTATTTTATATTTACTTTCTTTTGTTATATTAATTAATTTTTTTTTCATTATAATAGAGATTCTTATAAAATCAGTATAATTATGCATCTAAGAGATAGTATTATTGTCTTTATCATCCGATTTAATTTTATTTTTAAACAACTGTGTCAAACTATTACAACACAACTGAAAATTCCTTCCTTGATTCATACATATTAGCATAGTCGTTCACATATTTCACTTTTTTGACCGTATCCTTTTTGTGAAAAAGGCATGTAAAGTCGATTCTCGCATATATTGTTGCCGCTTTTCCGTGTTCCTGATTAATTGTTTCGATTTGCATTGTGTGTTATATTCGTAGCATTGAACGGCTGTCAACACAAAGGTTAATAGTTTGATAGTTGTTCAAAATAATATTAAATCAAAGCACATAAAATCAATGGCAAAGCACGCGCTTGTGTTGTCTAGTCAGTTAAAACATTAATAGAAATAAAATAAGACTTTCACTCATTTACACGTAAAAATAAATTAGTAATTACTAACAAGTCTATTTCTCAGATAAAATCGAAAGAAGACCTAAGTACATTCATTTGAACACGTTGAACTCACTAACATTTATAAATTTACAAAACTTCTCTATCAAAAAAATTTTTTTAAATATAAACTTTACATGATTTGCAGCATCTTTTTGGCAAATTGCTCAATAAGATCTTTTCGAATCTTTTCAAAGGTTTTATTGATTTCAACATGCCTTTCGGAAGGAGAGTTATATATAGATTCTTTTAGAAAATTTGACAAATTCTTTTTCGAATAATAATATTTGTATAACATTTTTAATTTGAATCCATCTTTTATATAAAGTTCCTTCTTTTAATGTCATTTCTAATAAATTTTAGCAAAAATATCTTTTGAAATAATTTCTTATATTATAGAAGATATCTCTTCTTTTCTTTCTTCGAAAATAATCTAAAAACCAGGTTTTTCAATTAATCTTTCTTCTAATTAAAAAAAAAAACGCTTTCTAAAATAATTCAGGCAATTAATTCCTGCCTATTTTCTGCCTCTTTCATTTTAGCAAGCGGTTTTCGAACTAAGGCTATATAGATAGTCTACCAACATTAAAGTATAATTTACCTTTGAATAATTTTAAAATCATATTTTGTTACAGTCCCTCTAATTATTTTACTATTTGTTTCTTTAAATCTTAATATGATAATAACTAAAGAAAAATAATTCCATCTACCCCATAGTTTATTATTTGTTTTAAAATGTGTTGAAGAGTCTGTTCAAGTAATTGAGTATAAATCATTTATATTATTTAATGTGATCTATCAAATTATAATTTTCAACGACAATATTTTTTGAAAGTCTATTAATGATTTAGAAAAAATATTCTTTTGTCGCATTTTTCTATTAAATTTTCTGAGTTTTCCAAAAATCCATTAAAACTTTAGGAGTTGTTAGTAGTACATTTGTTTTCACTTACACAAACATTGTATATGAAGATGACTTTATTTTTCAATTTTTCCTGAAATTAGCTCTAAAATTTTTTCCTATATTTTTGTAAATTCTATATTTTTGTAAAATTAATATCGAGGGTGCAATCATCGTTTATTTCTGTTGCTAAGATCTATTTTCTAAAAAAATTTTTATAACGATTTCAGTATTTCATTTATATATCACAAGAATCTTTTTCTCTGGAGGGATATTTTAATTGATGATTTTCAACCGGAAAAATCTGTTTTGATAAACGTTCTATGTATAATTCAAGATTGAAATATCTCGGAGAACTCGTGTCTATTTAAAATTTTTAAATATATACAATTTTATTGTATTTAAAAATCTTTTATAACAACAAACATTTTTTCATTTATTATATTTTATATTTGTTATATTTTACATTTATTATACTTTAATAAATTTGTTATAATTATTTCATATCTCTGCGGCATTTTCTTTACATATTGAACTTGTCCTAGAAATCAGAAAGAAATATTTTTATCGGCTCTCAATATTAAGAATATAAATATGATGTTTTTTAAATTGGCCAATAGAGCCAAAGCACGAAAAATTAATTATTCGGAACTGTATCTCTTGGTTTGGGATCACTAAGTTCCATATATAAATTAATCTCGAAACTTACATATGGAGAAATAGACGTGAAAAATATAGGTCCGAAAAGTCGCTTCAGTGATCTCAAACCAAGAGATACAGTTCCGAATAATTAATTTTTCGTGCTTTGGCTCTGTTGGCCGATTTAAAAAACATCATATTTATTGTCCTAGAAAATTCAACTAAATGTAATTTTTCTTTTAGGATATTTTTTGAACAGAAATTTTTCATAGCTTTATATTGCCAGCATTGTTTTCTTCTTATAATTGATATTAATGTTTATTACTATAATCTATATTAAATTTTTAAAACTTTCTTTTAATTTATTATTCTCAATATTAAAAAAAAAGATCATTAATTTTATTTTGTCTTCTTTGATAAAATTTTATTGCAAAATTTTTCTTTATTATTTTCTTATATTACTTGTATGCGTTACTACATTAAGGAGAGTGGTTGCTGTCATTGCGGGGCAGGCGACAAGAGGGGAAATCTCGTGTCTGTTCGCGTTGCTTGCACTTTTTGTACTTTCAATCCTTTGTTTTTTTCTCTCCAATGTCCAATGTATATTTATCTCTCTTTAAAGTGCAGAAAGTGCAAAAGCCATGTTTCTACACGGGCGCTTGTAACAGCTACCAACTCCAAATAATCAAATTTTCGTCGTGTAAAATAAATGAGTTTCAGCAAATGAATATGTGGAATACATTTAATTAGCTATTTTATAAGATTTTAAATCATGTTTTATACAATTAAAATCCAAATACGTCAGTATTTAACTCACGTTGCCATTTGTCGAAGCGTCCACGATAGTTTTACGCAAAACAGTTACAATATGCTGTTTTATTTATACAATTTCTTGATAACTATGTAGACAAATGATTTCAATTTTCGTCAAAGTCCTTCGTAAATGTATAACGAAATAATTGTATCTATTTTCATTACATTCTTATCATTTTTAACTTGCTTTTGAGAGTTAAATTACAGGTGACATAACCTTTTTGCTATGTCGCTCGTGTGTAAGAAAGATAGAGAAGTATAACTTTAATGATTAATTACTCGACCACCGTGCAGACAATTGCCTTCATCTTCGGCATGAACGACAGATTCTCATAGACGAATATCCCCCACAAATTTGAACTAATTCTTATTATTTTGACTTGAGCAACTCTCCTTAATTAACCATTGCTTCCCCAATCACGAACTTTAAGGCGCATCTTTTTGGGAGATTTATTTTACAAATATATCTATTAGCGACAATAAATTGTTTTATCTTGAACTTCATCCATTAGTCCACTAGTATACATACCTTTGTTAAAATATATAAATATTAAAATATTTTAAAAAAGTATATAATTTAAAAATGAGTTTTTAAATTATGTTTTTAAATTATAAGATTATGGGTTTTTTCTTACAATGATTGATTAATCTTATTATTTTTTGTGTAAAATTGTTATAGTAAGACTATTTTAAAAAATGAATATTTTATGAGATATTTTATTGTATATTATATATTTTATTGTATATTTTGTGTCAAAATGTGTCACATAAAAATATAAAATATTTCATAAACTATTCATGTTTTTGATTATTCTACTTTATAATTTTTTATACCAAATATTATGAAATACCAAATATTATGAAAACCAATTTAAAAAAAAATTAGAATATAGTTTTATTTATATTTATATAATAATAATAATAACCTTTAATCGCTGAAATACTTTGAATCTTAATCTGGAATAAAATTATGCTCATCGCAAAAATATACAGATGATACTGTGTCAATTTTGCGGAAAATTGACTTTTCATTAACACTACTCTGATTAGTTGTACACAAAACACACAAATCTTTCTTAATGCAATACTAAGTAAATAAATAAATCTCAATTATTACGATATGAAATATAGGCTTTTAACGAACTAATGTAAAAACATTTATTTAAAGATATTGTAAATTTATAAAAACAAAAACTCTAATTGAAAAAACATGTTACGTTTCGCCGCTTACTTGTGGCTTCTTCAGTCGTACATATATAGATTTGATAAATCAAAGTTACATAATAATTCTAAACAAAATATTAACGTCAAATACGGTGTCGCAGAATAAAAAGCTTTTTTTCTTTAAGTGTTTTTTCAATTAGAATTTTTGTTTTTATATTTTTACAACATCTTTAAATAAATGTTTTTACATTAGCTCGTTAAAAACCTATTTAATACTGTAATAATTGTTTTCACTACACAAGTCTAATTTAAATAATTAAAATAAATCTCAATTTCTATTTAAACCTTGATGTCTTTAAAAAAGCGTAGCTGAAAAAAATATTTCTCATTTTTGTCTATAAATATATTTTGTAATATATTTCAAGTAGCGTACTTTTTAAGAATTTAGTAAAACTGAAATAAAAATTTAAATTTTAACGATTGTAATTTACAACAATTAGAACAATTACATATTTTTTAATACAATTATATGTTTTATTTACACCAACTGATTTCTTTCATTATTTTGTGTATAAAAGTATTGAGGTAAGTTCATCGTAAAATTAATTTGACGAAATATTTCATAATTTATGAAAGATTATGTAAAATTAAAATATAAAATAATAAAGAAAGAAGGATGTCCAAAAAGTGCAATTTTTTTACCTCGAACAGAAAATTCAAATTGTTTTAGATCTCATACATCTAGAATAATATAAAAACCATTAAACCATAGTGATTTTTCCTGGATATGCAGGGAACATTTAAATATCATATGTTTATAGAAAATCATGTAAATTGAGGGCAGTAAATCGAGGCTATTTAATGTTTCAACCGAGTATTTACGTAAATGTTTTGGTAATACCAACTTTCTAAGATCACTTAGAACGAGTTTATTATCATAAATTGAATAATACGGCGGTTTTAAAATATAGGCTCCAATTTGAAAGACTTAGATTCATAGTTTTTCATAAAACATTAATATTAGAATATTATAATCAATAATGGTGTAAAACAATGATGTTGACAATCTTCAGTATAAAAGAGTATGATACTAAAAAAGTCGTGAGGATGAAGGATTTTAGCTTAAGAGTTTTAAATTTAAGAGTTTGAGATGTAGCGACTTAAGGTTTAGGATATTAGATTATGGATGAAGAATTGAGAACATGAGGTGTGTGTAAGTCTTTCATTTAAAACTTTTAGTAAAAACTTATTTAAGGATTTAAAGTTTAAAAGAGACTTAAGGTTAAATAACTTGGGCGGAAGGATTTGGATTGACCCTCTTGGATTCTAAGCATTTTTTCAGTATATCATACTCTTTTATACTGAAAATTATCAACTTCATTCTTTTACACCATGTTTGAATATATAATATTAATGTTTTATGAAAAACTATGAATCTAAGTCTTTCAAATTAGAGCCTACATTTTAAAACTGCCGTATTATTCAATTTATAACAATAAACTCGTTTTAAGTAATTTTAGAAACTTGGTATTACCAAAACATTTACGTAAATACTCGGCTGAAACATCAAGTAGTCTCGATTTATCGCTCTCGATTTACGTGATTTTCTTCAAACATATGATGATATTTAAATGTTCCCTGCATTTCTAGGAAAAATCACTATGGTTTTTACATTATTTTAAATGTATGAGACCTAAAACAACTCGAATTTTACTTTTCACTCGAGGTTAAAAAATCGCACTTTTTGGACATCCTCCTTTGATTTTTATATAGAAATATATCTTTTGGTAATTACAATTAACAAGTTATGTAACACATAAAAGCCACTAAGCGCTGTTTCATAATAATAATATATAAAATTATTTATATCTCTAAAACGATTGAGTTTTTCGACTTACATATGTTTATTAAACCTTTTTACTCAGTACCGTATATATATCACACAAATGTTAAATGATTCTTTTAACACCCTGTATATATAATATGTACAAAAAGCCTCATATCATAAGTGGTTGCCTTCAAAAATACACAGGACATATTTCATACATATTTTTTAAACTTTATCAATTTTCAAAATTTTATTTTAATAAGTGTGACAGCCTTAAAACAAAAATAACAATTATCTATATTTTGATGTATGCACTAAATTTTTCAGAATAATAATATGGATATTTTAATATAAGTTGCAACGGTGTGTGAGACAAATATATATAATATATGAATATGATTGAATAGCATTATTTTAAAAGTTATTTAAAAATAACGATGTAATTATAGCTTATTATTTTGTTTAAACTTACTAAATAAATTTTGATAATAAGTTTTAACGCGTACTTATATATTTATTGATATTAATTTAATTAATTTATTAATTAATTTTCTAATTTATTATTAATTTTAATTCATAAATTCTTAATTCATTACTTAAAGTCCATATATAAAATTATATCAAAATTTATTAGACAGCTGTCAAACTATTCGTTACATTTTGTTTATTATATTTATCATATTTCTTATAAAAATAAGATAATTTTCTCAAAAAAATATTAAAGAAATATTATACTTTGATAGAACCTTTACTATACTATAGCAATTGCGAAAAATATTGTTCGATAGTTTCGAATACCGACGATGTTAACACATATTGTATATCGAATATATAAGGCTATCAGTAGGAGCGTGAGCCTAAGAGCATGTGTAGAGAATCAAGTGATGCTCGACCGCACAGCAGCTGAGAGAGGAGACGACGAGAATTTTTCCTGACGACAATATTTAATGACCGCGCTGTGCAAGTTCGGTTTGTTTCCCACGTTAATATCGGCGATCCACACCACGAATGCAGACAGTGAGGAAGATTTTTCTCAGGAGAGACCCCCACCTCCCCTCACAAGCTAGCATAAACAGTGTGGCATTAACATTGGCCCCCCAGCAGATCCTCAGCGAGTCGTGCTGTCTTCTCCTTACTCGCTTTCGCGCAAACTCGTTTCGCCTCTGAGAGAAATTCTCCCTTTTTCAGGGATAAATAGGGGTGAACCTGTATTACAGGACAATAACCATCGCTTGGCAGAACAGCCGTGCGTAATTCGGCCGAAAAAAGGAGGAGCAGAGGAGGTAAAGGCGGAGCCCGGTTTCCCCCCAAGAGGGGTCGTTGGACCAGGGCGCTATATGGATTATCATAATAAAGGTCGTCTAAATGTTATCTCACATTAAGTCATACTTTTGTTTTCTTCTTACGCTTTGGGAACTATTCTTATGCACGTAGTAAAGGAAGTGCATTTCTTTATTTCTGCGCACCCGGTAGAATTCAAGAATATGCGGGATATTCGAGAACATCGTCCTGTGGTGAGATGACGAAACATACAGGGTGTCTCATAGGAAATTGCTGAAACTAATCAGCTGTCATTTTTTAATGCATACAGTTATTGAGAAAACAAAAATTGTGTTGTCCAACAAAAATTGTGTTGTCCAACACAATTTTTGTTTTCTCAATAACTGCATGCATTAAAAAATGACAGCTGATTAGTTTCAGCAATTTCTTATGGAACACCCTGTATAATGCAGAAGATCTTTATTGGATGAAAAGCAGATTTTTTTCCAGACCGATTAATTTGATCAGCTTGTATTGAAAATTTGAAACAAAAACCTGGAAATATGAAACTAATCTAACTTATATAACTTGATAAGCGCGGGATATGTTGAACCAATTCTGCAAAAAAGTTGTCAGTAATGTATGATCAAAATTAATAAAAACAATATTTTAAATAAATAGTCTATATACAGGGTGAGCCATTTTAATCAACGCACGTAAATATCTCGTATAGTAAGCAAGATGGAAAAAAATGTTTCGAACAAAAGTTTTTTGACTATGAGGGGAACATAAAATGGTGTTATATATTGATTTGACCTTATATAATCATTTAAAGGTTACGTGAAGGTCACCTCCAATTTCTTAAATGGAACCTGCTATTTTTCATTACATATTCTTATAGCTTATCTAAAGAGCTTTCCAAAAATCTATAATAAAGTGTTGTTTGATGAAGTACTTTTCAAATTATAAAAGTTTAAAGTTTACAATTTTTTGGCATAAAATGTAAAATATCTTGTAAAATGTTCAGTTCGAATCAATTACACCATCTTATGTCCCCCTTATATAGTCAAAAAACTTTTGTTTGAGACATTTTTTCCAGCTTGCTTACTATACGAGATATTTACTTGATAATTCATCGTTTGAATATACCCAATGGAATATCCGACAAAAGTCGGAACTTAATTGTCAATTAAATAACCGAATGTATATTTATGGTTTTTACAATGTATAAGCTTGAACATTGTTCTAAATTTTCTGAGTTGAGATGAGTACAATAGATCAACAGTGATTGTCGAGTTTAAACTTTCGACACATTCTCTACCAACGCGAGATAGCATGATGATGCAGACTTTATTTCGTATCATTATGGTATGCTCATTGTCAGACTGGTTTTTTGTCTCTTAATGTGAATATATCATCTCCGACATCAATCGCTTTTCTATGAGTTGCTCATCCAAGATTTTTACATTCTTATGCAAACTCATACGATTAATCGATCAATTTGTGCTTCTATAATGACAAACTACTGTGCTGTTATATTATATTATAATTATATTATTTCTCTTAATATAATTATCGTGTTCTGCCAATATCGTGTTTTTAAGTCTATTTGTCCGACATAAAAAATCTCAATTTTTGCAGGATCTTATCACAGAAAAAACAGTATCCTTGAAAGAATGCAAATATGCCTTGATTCAAGTATATTAATTTTATCCTTATAATAGCGCCAAACATAAATAATTTTGAATAAAGGATAATTTATCCTTGAAACAAAGTGCAAAATATTCTTGGTTGAAACTGAAATTTACTTATAAATATTGCAAGGACAAGTGACAAGTGAGCATCGGATATAAGCGGTACTTTCAAGTATATGTAATAATTTTAATAGTTCAAATGTGACTAAGTTTGTTTTTACCATATGCGATTTTTAAAACAAGAATATATCTTAAGGATAAAATATACTTCACACAAACTTATTTATTATTAAGGCAAATGAAAATTTGTGATTACAAAGAGCATTCTATGCTTAAATCAATCAAATAGCGTTCAAGAATAAAAATATACTTGAATCAAAGATTCCTTTTTTTCTGTGATATAATATATTTGTTCTTTAATTCATTTGGAAAAATGTCCTTGTCTACGTGAATAAAGTTTCGTAAATTATTTTTATGATAATCTTATGTTTAAACTCCTATCGATTAAAAAAACAATTATATGTACTCGGACGTTGTGTAATTTTCACGATCAACATTTCTTTCCTCAACAACACACTAGACTTGGAAAGAATTATATTAATTATGTTGAATATAAACTATATATATATAGTTTATATTCAACATAATTAATAATTAAATATATATATATATATATATATATTTGAGTATTTATATATATAAAATATAAGAATTTGATAATTACCGACACCGTACCGACAGGTACCACCTACCACGGTCTTATATACAGACTCATTGAATAATAAAGTGTATAAAAATGTAACTATAATATGACAGCCAACTCAGGCCTGTAATTAGCAGATAATATAGTATAATATAATATAGATAAAGTATAGTATATAATATAGATCCGTAAAGTTCGCGAAAGTTTTTTAATTTTTTAATTTTGAATGACAAATAAATATTTGCGCCTTAATTATCGCGTGTGGCTCTCATTGCCATTTGACTTCCCAAATTTATTTTAACTTAAAAGAGCTTTGGTATATTTTAGTTATAATAAAATATTTATCCATATATTTGATGTACAATAGATTGAAGGACATATATTAACATATCTTACCTCAGCAAGTACATATGTTGCCACTTTCATCTTTGTATATTTATTATGTTACTCCAAATAATAAGGTGACTGCGAAAATGTTTATTCTTAATATTTAATATTTATTGCGACGATTTTTTAACCATGTTTATTTCTAACTTGTGCGCAAGGTCTAACACAACTGTCAAAATAAAGAAAAAGATCTGCACTTGTGCACATTGAATAAATTTGCCTGAGCTGGCAGCCATATTAGTTACATTTTGTCACGCTTGAAAGTATGTAATTGATATAGATAAAAGCACAGATTAATAGACAGATCGCCAAAGGCCTGTCTAAAGAGGAGACCGTCATTTTTGCCCCTTACCGACGCACTTTGCCCCTGGTTCGAGTCCAGGCTAATAAAATCCTTTGATTTTACCAAAAAACTTTGCCTCTGGTGCGAGTTCAAGTTAAAATCCTTTGATTATACGTGTAAAATCAAAAGATTTTAACCTGAATTCGCATCAGAAGCACAGTTTTTTGGTAATCAAAGGATTTTATTAGCCTGGACTCGAACCAGAGGCAAAGTGTGTCGGTAAGGGGCAAAAATAACGGTCTCTTTTTTAGACGAACCTTTAGCGATCTGTCTATTAATCTGTGGTCCTGACTTGTATATAAGACCGTGGGTACTACTATTTAGTAGACGACGCAACTCCCGTAAGACCATCGGTCTTTAGTACCTCATCGGTGTCCAAATATATTACCATTTTCTATATAACTGACAAAACCAATGTCATTATTTAACATTTTTCAAAATTGCCACACGGCATGAAAAATTAGATAATT
The DNA here is from genome assembly GCF_048542155.1 of Nylanderia fulva. Classification (NCBI taxonomy): domain Eukaryota; kingdom Metazoa; phylum Arthropoda; class Insecta; order Hymenoptera; family Formicidae; genus Nylanderia; species Nylanderia fulva. Next base: position 146,095 of record NW_028191037.1, on the reverse strand, counting down.
CAAGCTAAATTTTGATACCTTGAAAGTTAAATTTACTTCAATACAATTTTGCGCGGAGAGGGGAGGGGGGTCCAGTGAGAAATGATGGTCGAATCGACGTCGATTCGTTTTTGAATCGATGTCAAATTCGTCGAATCAATGTCGAATCGATGATGATTCGACCAATCATTTCTCAATGGGGTTGGCCAATTTGACGTGAAATATACAGGATGTCCGGTAATTAACGAACCAATGATTAAGGGCGGATTCTCTGGCCAATTTGGAGACGATTTTTTCTTAGCAAAAATGTTGAGAAGTCAATAATTTTCGAGTTATAAGCAATTGAAAAAAATAGATTTTTTGAAAACTAAACGTTTTGGAGTTAAAAGTCTAACATAATTACATTCTTCAATTAATTTCAGATAGAGTTTATTATAATAAAATTTTAATTTGAAGCTTATAGTTATAAAGATACATACTGACAAATATTGGAAAGTTGTAAAAAATGATGACCTTTTTCGACATTTTCACTGAGGAAAAATTGTTCCTATATAAATTGACCAAAGAATCCATTTTGTAATCGTTGGTCCGTTAGTTACCGGACACCCTGTGTATATATATATATATATATATATATATATATATATATATATATATATATATATAAAATTAAACGAAAATTTTCCATATATCCAACTCATGAATTTTTATATGTAAAAATTAATAAACTCACAGAAACTCAAAAAAGTGACCTTTTAAAAGTATATAAGAGATTTTAAGCTTTGAAATTTTTTTAAATTATTTAAATTTTGTTCGTTTTAAAAGTTGCTATTGTCTGAATTTTGCTTAGTTTTTAAGAAAGACAAAAGTATTTCTTTTAATTTTTACTTTTTATTCCTCTAATTTTTACAAGTGTATATAAATATATAAAAATTAAATTGAATTTTGTTTGTTCTTTATAGTATAAAAATGAGATAGATTTAGTAAAAGTTAGAGAGAATAGAAAAAGATAGGCCAAAACAAAAAGTACAAGAAGTTTAGTGGTACAACGAACTAACCTATTAACGCGGTATACATGAGTAATGACGTCACCATCGGAGCAGCTTATGAAACATACATCCGCTAGATTGGGCGTGTTATTCCAAACCAAACGTTCGTCGTGTGATTCGATCGAGAGAGCCGTCTATCGTAAAAGTATTTAATACAAATCAATTCCGTCCTTACAACGTGTCAACGTATTAAAATACTAAAGATTATAACAAAGCTGTGTTCAATTTATTATGAAATATAATAATAAATCTACAAATTGTAGAGTATAATTTCTGATAGAAACGAAAGAGAAGAAAGACACAAAACACGAAGAGAAGGAAGGTGCGAGAAGATGCCAGGTGTTCATTGAAGCTACCACAAAGTGTTTTATAAAAAGTGCCTTTAGATTTAAAAAATATGATTACTCTTCCTCGCGCGATGATGCCGATTATCGTCGCTTCCTGGTTGTACTACCTTTTGGGCGTTGTCGTGGTCGGTCAGTACGAATGGCAGACTCGCGACGCCTTCGACGAGATTCGCATGCGAATGGACAAGGTGTACGAGGACAACTGTCAGATTCAGCACCTCGGGGATCTGTATCTGCCGGAGGACGCGGTGTCACATCTGCCCGACATCAAGGACATCAATATCAATCCGGTGTTTCCGAATCGCACCGCTCTCTTGCATCTGCACAACATGGCCCTTAGCAGAAGCTTCTTCTGGAGTTACATACTTCAGTCGCGTTTCATCCGACCGGCGATCAATGACACTTACGATCCGGGCATGATGTACTACTTTCTGTCCACGGTGGCAGATATCTCCTCCAATCCTTACATCAACGCCTCGGCCATTTACTTCTCGCCCAATATGTCCTATTCTCCGTCCTACAGGGGTTTCTTCAATAAAACCTTTCCCAGATTTGCACCGCGAACCTTCAGAGCGGATGACTTCAATGATCCTATACATTTGGAGAGGATATCCACCAGGAATACATTCACAGTACAAGATTTAGGAGCATTTCCCACTACCAGACTCAGCGATGACTACACTACTGATTTCTATCGTATAAACGAATGGTATTTTGCAATTTTTTACTTTAGAAAGAATAATTTGAGAGTACAATATAAAATATTGTTGACTTTGGTAACTATAACATAGGCTAATCGCAGGTGTAATGAAAATGTACTTAATATTATTGTTTCTATTTAACAGTATTAATTTTTTATAACTAAGGCTAATGGAATAGATTTTACTATGAACCATTTGTTTATTGCTTATTTTAAAACAAATAATGCATTATATAGGAAAACACTGCATTGTGATTTTTCCCACAGAATTTAAATCAGGAATAATAAGTTCTTGTAAACAAAGACATTTTTAAATTGTTTAAACAATACTGTCATAAACAAATTATTCTTTAATTATTTTGTTAACTAAATATTCATATCGTTCCTTTATAATGATAACCGTATTGATCCAAAAGTGATATCTTTGCTGGTCTGATCTCAGGCTTCTGAAGGGTTGAAATGACGAAACTGTCCATTTTTTGACATTTTGTCTGAAGAAACGTTTGTTCAGTGATCCAAAAGATACAACATATTTCAAATTCAGCCAAAGCCCAATTTCACATGGTTTAGTGCAGGGTCCTTTAAATTTGATAAAAACAACTACTTTATATATAATTTGCAATAAATTTGATTCATCAATATTAATTCATATATTTTATCCTATGTTTTACTTGCAGGTACAAGAAATGGTTACCGGATAATGTGGAGAAAAGACACGATACTAAAACAACTTATCAAGTTGAAATTCGTTATGCTAATAATACAAATGAAACATTTACTTTCCATGGTCCACCTGGTAAAAACAAGAATTCAAAAACAGAAAACATTTCGACAATCTCAAATCTTGTGCCTATTTTTTTCATTATTAATTTACATTGCAGGTGCCGATGAATATCCTGGACCTGTAAAATGGACAAGGCCATATTTCGATTGCGGTCGATCAAATAGATGGATTGTGGCTGCAGTATCACCTATAGCAGATATTTATCCACGGCATACTGGTTTCAGACATATTGAATATCCAACGTACATATATATTACATTAATAATACATTATATATAATAATACAATAAGTTTATATATTGTAATAACATAAAAATGTGTTAGGTATACTGCTGTCTCTGTGATGGAAATGGACTTTGACAGAATAGATATAAATCAATGTCCCAAAGGTAAAGGGAACAGTGGTCCTAATAGATTTGCCAATACTGCAAGATGCAAAACTGATACTACAGAGGTATATTCACAAATACTCTTATATAAATTTTAAAAAAATTATATTTATTATATATTTATTATACATATATATATATATTGTATGTGTTAAAATTAAATCAATATAATATGTTTTTAATTAATAATATTATATAAAATAAAATTATATATATATATATGTGTGTGTGTGTGTGTGTGTGTGTGTGTGTGTGTGTGTGTGTGTGTGTGTGTGTAACTTTAATTGATTTAACATATTACTAAAAATGTGGCAATAACAATAAAATATTTCATACAAGTTAAAAGGTTGCAAAGAAGAAAAAGGAAAAAATATTTAACTAGCAATATTCGACTATATTAATTCATATTCAATAAATCAATATATATATGTATATACACACAATATCTATATACAGGATGTTGAAAAAAGGTAAAATATTTTAAGAGAATTTAGTATGTCTTAATATAAATTAAGCTTAATAAACATGGGTCTGCAAATGAACAATTTTTGAGATATTTGCAACATCTCATATAATATTACAATTTAATTTAATGTATCTATTATCTATCACAGGCATAAAATATAAAAATAAAAGTATCTCAAAAAAATGGTTTATTTGCGGACCCAAATATTTTATTAAAGGGATGCTGACCATGACTGCTTTATCGACTTTGAGTTCAAGGGCTTTTCTTTTTATTGGCTATACAGATTGAAAAATCTTTCTCCACAATTAAAGTACTGATAATAATGGACGGGGAGCGCTGTAATTTCGTATAAAGAAACAATAAAAGTTAAAAAATTATAGTTTTTTTACCAGCCTCTTGCATCAGTTTATAATAATAGTTATTTAATATAAAAGTTTTGCAATTTATTTGTGCACAAAATATGGCCTTCCCAATAGAGATGATATGAAAGAGTAATACAGAAGTAATAAAAATGACATTAAAAGTCTGTATCAAAAGATTTGTACTTGAATTAATTATGTATGTATGTATATTTGCATGCAGAATCGATGTCAAGGCATAAACAGCAAAAGTTATAATGCAGGACAGCGCTCCCCATTTATTATTATCAGTACTTTTCTTGTGGAGGATTTTTCAATTTATATATTTAATAAAAAGTGAATCTATATATAATCCACTTAAAATCGGTAAAACAGAACAAGGGCAGCATCCCCTTAAGACTTTTCGACTTGTTTTTGAGCATATTAAATCCCCTTAAAAATATTTTACCCTTTTTTTCAACATCTTGTATATGTATGTATGTACATACATACAATATTTTGCTATACATGTCTTATTTACAGTGCGAGCCAATACATGGTTGGGGCTTTAGAAGAGGGGGATATCAATGTAGATGTAGACCTGGTTACAGACTACCGACTGTCATACGACGACCTTTCCTTGGAGAAATAGTGGAGAGAGCAACGCAAGAACAATATTATAATGGTTTTGATTGTTCGCGAATTGGTTGTATGTGTTTTTTCTTTTTTTTCTGAGGTATTAATCGATAAAAAGTAACTTTAATAAAAGAATTTCATTTTGCAGGGATTCATAAAATGCCAGTGCAATGGGAAAAAGCGAAACCATATATTAGAGAAAAATATCTCGAACAGTATCATCACTATAGGAATCATTCCACTGGTCCGGCCTCACTTCACGATACAAAGATGAACATTGATCAAGTTCTCAAATTTATCTTGAGCATGAATTCGAGAACTTGCAAGAAGTACGTATGGTTATTGTATTTTTTTTTCTATTATATTGAAATATATTTATATTTTATTTTAATTTGAACAACATTCCTGAATTTTATTTTTAGTTACGCACCACAGGATTTAGTATTACGCGGTGACATTAGTTTCGGTGCGGAAGAATTTTTTGAAAATGAAGCAAAAATGGCGACCAGATTGGCAAACTTCATCAGTGCATTTATGCAAATATCCGATCCCCAAGAAGTATATTCGGGGAAAAGAGTAGCCGACAGACCGCTAACGGAAGATCAAATGATAGGAGAAACTTTAGCCCTAATACTTGGCGATACAAAGATATGGTCGGCCAGTGTTTTTTGGGATCGTAATAAATTTACTAATAGGACATTCTTTGCCCCATATGCTTACAAGACTCAATTAAATACACGTAAATTTAAACTCGAAGACTTAGCCAGACTTAATGATACAGGTAAAGGGAAATTCATGTTACAAGACAAAAATAACTACACAAATTATATATAGAATATATTATATTTAAATTTTTAACTATAAATTTGTTCCATTAGTAAATCGTTCAGTATGTCAATTTCTTAAATATTAAAGATTTATTTAAATTTGATTTTTGCTACAATTTATATGATTACAGATGAAGTATATACGAAGAAAAGTTACTTCCGAATATTAAAGCAACGTTGGGCGACAAACTTTGATCAGTTGGAAAAATATTATATGAAGATAAAAATTCGATTCAACGAAACTGGAGAGCACCTAAAAAAGTTTGAACACTACCCAAATTTTTACAGGTAAGGAAAAATGTATGTTCACAAAATTGACGGGTTATAAATTATAGCTTATTAATATGTTCTCAAGTGATGATAAGTAAAGCATTAAAGTATAAAAGGATTATGTTACTTTGAGGATAAGGAAAATTCGATCTTTAAAGTGATTTATTCTAATGTATGAGAATATGGGTTATCTGTGTAGGGCAGCAAACTTAGACCATGGACACTGGACAACTCCATATTTTGATTGTAATGGCAAGGTGAAGAAGTGGGTAATTACCTATGCATCCCCCTTTTTCGGCTGGGATAGCTTGAAGGAGAAACTGGAATTTAGTAAGTGTTCTCATTGTGCGATCATATGTTTCTGTACATGTATGTACACATATATACATATGTGTATAACACACACACAATATAAGAAAATAGATAATTGGAAAAAAGTATGTAATTTGCAACATGTAGCTTTTTTTAAAAGCAACTGTGTTTTCTTTTCACCAATTGATTGGTCTCATTATTCCATACATAAAAGTATTAAGGTAAATTCTCGAAAACTGAATATTTAACATTTTATATAAAAAATTTTATATTTTAAGTTTTATAATTCTAGAAGTACTTAAGAGAAAAATACTTTATTATAGTGTTTTGAAAAGTTCTCGAGATAAACTACAAGAATATGCATTGAAAAATAGCGGTTTCCATTTAAGAAATTGAAGGCGATCTTCATATAATCTTCAAACGATTATCCAAGGTTGAACCAATAATACCATCTTATGTCCCTGTCAAAGTAATCATAAAATTTTTGTATGAAACGCTTTTTCTTCGTATCTTCCATATATTTCGAAATATTTGTCCAGGGAGATTAAAATGAAAACCCTGTATATGTATGTATCCCAAGGAGAACAGAAAAGTCAAAATCATGTCAATTTGACATCATATTGACTAAATTTATATCATTTTTTGGTCAATATTTAGTTAATATAACGTCAAATTGACATCATTTTGACCTTCTGTATTTATATGCGAGTGTGTGAGAGTATGTGTAAAAAAACAATTCAATATAAGAAACGCTATGGAGACATGAAACCAGTTCCCAGTCATAAAAACGAGAAAGATTATATTTAACATTGAGATATTTACAGAGGTATTGTAGCTGTTACTATGGACTTACTTCAAGTAGATATAAATCAATGTGATGATAAATTTTACCGACCTAACGCATTCAAAGATACGCACAAATGTGATAGGAAGACGTCATATGTAAGTCATTATTGCATTATATTAAACAATAATGTTAAAATTATGTACTATATAAAATATCCCAGAGATATTGCCTGCTAATGACAGATTTTTGAGATTACTTGATGATGATTTTTCCTCGAAAATGTCGAGATATCAATATTCGAGTTATAAACGATTAAAAAAGAAAAGCTTTTTGTAAAACTAAACTTTATGGGAATTAAAAGATTATTATATTTCTTTACTTAATTTTTCAAGAATTTATTTAATAAGAATTTACTTTAATGGAATTTTTATTTAAAGACTTACAAAGATATATAGGAAAAATTTGAAAACTTGTAAAAATTAATCTCGACATTTTTGTTAAGAAAAAATCTTCAAAGAATCTGATATTAGATGTAGTGTGATCCTGGGACACTGCATAAATTTGAAAATATTAAAAGGAAATACATATAATTTACTGTAATTCCAAATAATTTTTCACACATGATTATTTTATATACAGTATTGCATATTTATATACAGATAATTATTTTAAGTTTTTATTTCGATAGTGTGTACCTATTCTTGGAAGAGGATTCGAGACAGGTGGATATAAATGTGAATGTAAGCAAGGCTTTGAATATCCATTTGAAGATTTAATTACATATTATGATGGACAATTAGTCGAAGCTGAATTTAATAATATTGTAGCTGATAAAGAAACCAGGTATTCATAATAATTTTCTTTCTTTATAATAATTTAAAAATTATTATTAAGTTATTGTGGATTTAAAGTTATCTATTAATAATTACATGATACATGAAAAATAATGATTTTATGATTGATTGAGATATAATTTTTATGATTAATTTTAATAATGATAATAATTTTATTAATTTTAAGCATTGTTATTTTAGGTATGATATGTTTAAATGTCGATTAGCTGGTGCTTCGTCAATTCAAGCCAATTGGGTATTATTATTGTACATATTAATTTTAACAATATTTTTGCAAATTCAAAGAAGATAAATATTATATATATGTATATATATATGTACACACACATATTCATCATATTTTGCTTAAGTATTACACATGTGACACTTAATTATTTTTTAGTTAATAAAATTATAAAAAAATTCTTTAAATAAAAATTGTTCTGAAGATTATTAAAAATATTTACACATGGTGTTTAGAAAAAGGGTTAAATTTTAAAGGCACATGTACCTATTATAAGGATTACAAAAAGTGTCATATTTTATTAAGTCATAGATTTTTTGAAACAATTTTTATTCAAGAAAGAATTTTCTTATAACTATTAGAGTAAAACGATAATTGTGTTTAAATAAAACACTCACATACTTCATAAAACACAAGATTTTGTAAACCAAGATTATTGTTACATTTCTGTATCAACAAGTACAATATTTATGCCGTCCATTATATAAATATAAGCTAAGTTAATATCACTAAAAATAGATAGATGAAAAGATTATAAATTAAGTTTTTGAATACACTTTTGTAACGCCAATAATAAATAATAACTTGTTACATTTTTATATCTATACGCATAGTACAATCTCCGAATATAATGGATCTTTTGTATAAAAATTTTTAAGATTTTATATATGTATATTTAAAAATATTTACATATATTTTTTATTAGAAACTATTCTTTTTTTTTATAATTTTAAAGGCAGTGAATATGGACAAAGTATGATATATAATAATATATAAATGATAAATCACAAAAAAATTTTTAATATTCTTAATTGTATGTGTGTAATTGCAGAAATTATATCACAATTATGATTTTTAAATAAATTTATATATTTTAAGTTCTTATATGTTATAATTTACTCGAAAATAAAAAATATATATATTACAAATATACCATTTTTAGTTGAAACTATTTAATATATATATATATATATATATATATATATATATATATATATATATCCACATTATTCATAAAAGTAATAAATTGATAAAGAGTTAATAAAAAACTTGGTTGAAATATATATACTTATTGTTAATCAAACATTTTTATATTTGTATTTTATATGTATATTTGTATGTTTAACAGTTTAACAAATATTCATCTCCCTCTCTCTCTTCCTCTTTCCCTTTTTTTACATATATATGATAATTTTTTACTAATAAAATTTTTCTGTGGCAAGCAGATATCATCTATTTCTTAATTTATCATTCCTTTTTATTTAGATAATGATGATTAATAAATCTACAACCTTGCGTAACTTGTGCACCTTCATTAACAAAGTGGCAGGCAAATAGAAGCATATTGCGTGGTTGCACTTTGATGGCAAATCTCATGAACATTGCTGAATATAGACATAAGGCTGAAAAAAAATATAATATAGAATCTTAAAAAATTAATATTAGTAAGTGGCAGATATAATTCCAGAATTTCCAAAAGCTATGAATCTCATAATTTTTGTAAACTCTATGACTATATAAACTATATAAATATTTATAGCACATATTTTTTATTCTCTATTTTTACAGTTGAATAAAACTAATAAAATTTAAAAATACAAGCATAATTTTTATGTGACAAAATCATGATGTCAAGTTATTGTTCTGATTTTATTGAATTTTTTAAAAATCTTGTATATAAAATCTCAGTGAAAATGTCATTTTCGAAGCCCCTCAATTTGATAAATTATTTAATAGATTTTTTACCGAAAAAATGGATTTCTTGTAATCTCAACACAACTCTGACTCTTGTCTTCACCTACGATATTTGCTTTTATTTTACAGTCCTTATTTTACATTGTGTTATTATTCATACTTATATTATACAGGGTGTTACTTAATTAGCGCCCACTATTTACATAGCGATATTCTTCGTGGAAAACTGAGTCAAAAAGTCCTGAGCCATTTTCTTCTATAATGCATAATAATTTTCATTATTAACGATAAAAAGGCATGTCAAAGGCGCGCGTAAAAGGATAGCGCCTTGCCATAAGTATAGTCGCCTTGCATAGTGCGCTCACGCACACCGCCACATGCGCGGTTTACCAGTATTAGTAATAATGATTAGTATTATTATAACTTAACATTTTTTATTAGTAATTACAGCTTTATTATCCATTATAGAAAAAAATGGCTCAGGACTTTTTGACTCAGTTTTCCACGAGGAATATCGCTATGTAAATAGTGGACGCCAATTAAGTGACACCCTGTATATGATTTTAGTGTGTATAATTATTTTTTTCATAAAAAATATAATTTTTTTACGAGAATAACTCTTGGCAAAACTTTAAAAATTAATATATATATATATATTTTTTTTTTTCAACAAAATTAAAAATTAAAAAAACAAAATTCACAGGGAGCGAAAGAATCCTTTTGTCAATCTAGCTCAACCCATTTTCTAGAGTAATCTAGAGGTAAAGTATTATTTAAAACATCAATATCTCGAAAAGCTATTAATTGTAGCATGTACTGTGGTTTATATATTGCAACATTTCTCTCAATAAAAAATTTATTAAATTGGGAAATTCCGAAGATAACATTCTTAAAATTTCTATATGCAGTTATGTGCAAAATAATAGCACCGGTTGGAAAAATGAGGGGAATTTGTATGTTTCTTATATGTTTAATTGTCTTGACTGTATATCTAGGATTAAATTCTGACTATATAAGAGTTTTAACAAGGCTCTGTAATATAAATATAAATTTAACGTATAAGACGGGCAACAAGAGCCAAATCGCGGATGACAATGCGTTGTTCTAACGAAACTAAATAATTTTTCGTTAGAATTAAATACCGGTGCACAAGGCACCAAATTTTAACTTGGACACGGCCAAGATTTTAAATATGAAATAATCTCATATTTTGAGATTTAATTTCAATACCCCTTTAACCCCCCTACGGAAAATAAATAAATGAATGCAAGAGAAAAATATAGATCCGAAAATCGCTGAATCGGGAATTCAGCGATTTTCGGATCTATATTTTTCTCTTGCATTCATTTATTTATTTTCCGTAGGGGGGTTAAAGGGGTATTGAAATTAAATCTCAAAATATGAGATTATTTCATATTTAAAATCTTGGCCGTGTCCAAGTAAAAATTTGGTGCCTTGTGCACCGGTATTTAATTCTAACAAAAAATTATTTAGTTTCGTTAGAACAACGCATTGTCATCCGCGATTTGGCTCTTGTTGCCCGTCTTATACGTTAAATTTAAATTCTGACTTTTGTTGTTTTTGAACAAATTGACGAATACCAGGAAATCCTTTAATAATCACTTTTTGATGATGAAGGAAATATACAAATTCCTCTCATTTTTTTCAACCAGTGCTATGATTTTACACATAATTGTATATATAAAAGATAAACATCAGGAAAAATATTTTGGAAACTAACAAAAAATGTATATTTTATAATAAATAGAATAATTCTGCAAAATTACGACAAACTTAAAGTATATCGGATAGATTTCATTATTAAAGATTCTGTCTTCTTATTACAACTATATTATACAATATTATTTAATAAAAGTTGTTTAATTTAAGATCGCTAGTATTTTTTATTGATCTCATGCTGAATTATGACATATTATAGAAAGTAAAAAATATTATATTTTTTTAATTTTTTTCTTGCAAAATATTTTGTATAATAAAGTTTTTTATAAATGCGCGATTGTGTTCAATAATATATAGTTGCTTTCCATTTACATCAAAACTCAGATAAATCTCACTTCTGTCTTTCTCCAACATCCACGTTAAAGAAGGACAGAAGTGAAATTTATCTGAGTTTTACTGATATATGAATTAATAAATTTCCAAAATTCTCTTTTCCTTATATGCTGCATTACTAAATAATAATGTATAATTCATTTACATTTGTTTACATTTTCAGCAAAAATGGATTTTATATGGTTGATCAAGATTTACAATTATTATATATGTATATATAATTAATTTATAAATAAAATTTCGGTTTATTTTATTAAACCATATTATTGAACACAAGTGCCTGCATATAAAAATTAATTATTATAATGAATATCAGCAAAAAAATTCATGACTTCTAATTTCTCGTTATAATTCAGTACGACGTTCATAAAGAATCAGAAGCCGTCAAATTAAACCTTTATTTATTATGTAGATTCGTTATTATAGATTGTATTATATTAAAAAAATATCGAAAAACTAATACCATGTATTTCAAATTTTTTATATGTATAATTGAAGGAACAATGTTGCAAAATTACATTATATTACATACAAAATAACATTCACTAAACTATTTAGAAGAAAATAATAATTTACTGAAACTCTAGCTTTTTCTTCGATTACCGAGCATTCGGTCGTGTTGAAAACAACTGAGTGCTTGGAAATTAAACTATTGCAATTTTTTTAATACGTATACAGCGTGTGCATAAAGCGTTGCTAAAGCGGGGAGCACACACTTTTGCATAGGCACATAACCGTAAGCATAAGAATCTTGATTCGTCTATAAACGTATGCATAAGAAATTCAACCAATCGAATTTCTTATGCATAAGCATAAGCATAAGAAATTCGATTGGTTGAATTTCCTAAACATACGTTTATAGACCAATGCACTTATGCAAAAGTGTGTGCTCCCCGCTTAACTTTTGTCTTCGATTATATCTCTAAAACATCATCAAAAGTTGCAACTTTCCAGCAGGTCTATTCTGCAACTTTTTAACGTTTACGTTAAAATTATAATGCATAATTTACTAAGTTTGGACCAATAAAATTATAAATTTTCTAGTAAATCATGCATTATAATTATAATGCAAGCGTTAAAAAAAATTACAGAATAGGCCTGTTGTATCACTTTATGAAGCATATTATACATATATGTATATGTATATGGTATGAGCACTGACGAAGTAAAGTACCTCGTCGGTGATATGGGGGGCATTTCACACGAAAAGAGTTCACTTAAAAATAAACTGCTTGGGTTTTTATAAAATAATCACGAAAACGTGTTAGTGCACATATTGTATGAGATTAAAAAAAAACTTCAAAAAATTTATATTATATGCCTCACATCCAAGATATTGAAAAAATAGAACGTTTTAATATAAAAATATAGAAAAAATTAAAATATTAAAAAAAACTCCATAATTATTTATTTTATAACTATTTAAAATATATTATTTATGTATTATAGCATTAAATAATTATTTCCGTAGGGGGGTGAAAGGGTTATTGAAATTAAATCTCAAATATGAGATTATTTCATATTTTAAATCTTGGCCGTGACCAAGTAAAATATTTGGTGCCTTAAAGGGTTATTGAAATTAAATCTCAAATATGAGATTATTTCATATTTTAAATCTTGGCCGTGACCAAGTAAAATATTTGGTGCCTTGTGCACAGATACTTAATCCTAACGAAAAATTTAGTTTCGTTAGGATAACGCACTGTCATCCGCGAGTTGGCTCTTACTGCCTGTCTTCAAATTTATATTTATATTACAGAGCCTTGTTAAACTCTTAATTTAAATAATTAGATTAATAAAAATTTGATATCATTGAGATTTTAGTTGAAATTTGGCTAAAATTGTTTGAAAAAAATATTCGTTTACAAGTAGATTCCATTGCAATCTCAAAATTTCCTTTATGAAAACCATATATTCTACATATATTGCAGAATTTTTGAAAATTTTTCAGATTTTTAAAAGTGAATATTTGTCGTTTGTTTATTTAAAACTAAAAAAAATCCTTTTCACACTTACATTTTTTTCACTAAAAAATTAACTTTTTTATCTAAAAGCATTTAAAAAATCCTAAAAAAAGTCATATCTAAAAATTTTGTATATTTTATAATTTTAGTTACAAATGTCAAAAAAAGAAAACTTTCTTAAAACATCCTATCTTCAATATCTTAGATTTAAGACATATAATATTTATTTTAAACTTTTTTTGGGCCTCATACAATATGCATGTGTACACGTTTTCATGATTATTTTAAAAAACCTAAACAGTATTTTTATGTGGACCTTTTTCTCGTGAAATGTCCCATATATATAAAGAAAATAAATAAATATTTATTACATTTGCTCCTAACTTTTTGAGTTAAAATATGTGGTGTTTTAAATATTACATGAATATAAAATACTATAAAATTCGAATATAAAATTTCTTCAAATATTTATCCCTTCTAAATAATATACAAAAACATATAACTATACAAAATAGAATATATTGAAGGATCATTGAACTAACCAAAAGTCATTTTTCCACTGATGTATTTAGGATCTCGCCGGATATCGCTAATAGCAGCAATTGGTATCGCCCAATTGGCAACTGGACCCCAAAAATGCGTGCTGAATAAAGAAAAACATTATCGTTTGCACATGCAATATTTTACACACATGTAAAGTAAAGCCTGTTCTACAATTGCATAAACGTAGATGTAAGTGATTGTACGATGTTGTAAAAAGCAGTTGTAAACTATTACTATTATTTGTAAACGGTGTAGTAATGGTTTAAAACTGCTTTTTACGATACCGTACAACCACTCACATCTACGTTTACGCAATTGTAGAACAAGCTTAATATGTATCATCGTGAACATTATATAAATAGTGATAAAACAGACAACATAACCATAAGACTTGCCTCATAAAATAATCACGAGTTTCCTTACTCCTAAGGATTTTTGCAAAACGATTCATTTTCGGTTGCCTATATTCTCGAAAGAAATTATTGTTATTTTAATAAAATCGTAAAAATATAATAAAATTAGAGATAATTCACAAAAGGCACAAGTTGATCAAGTACGAAGTATACGTTGAAAAAAGCTTGTACGTGAAGCTATTTCTGCTAATCGCTGTTCGCGATTAAAAAAATTTAAATAACTAACATAACATGTTACATAATTTTCTCGATATAACGAATAAACAATCTATTTTACATCTAACCAGAGATAAGACTGAGAAACGTCACGGCCCACTTTTAGGTGATCCCTAAAAGCGATATGCCTTCTGTGAACATAGAAAACGTGAACATGAACTACATAGCCAATGTCCACGAATGTTCTCAGTGGATATAGCGGGGAGCACACACTTTTGCATAGGCGCACAAGCGTAAGCATAATAATCTTGATTGGTCTATAAACGTATGTATAAGAAATTCAACCAATCGAATTTCTTATGCATAAGCTGGGACTCTTATAGCGTTTTCGATTGGGGTGCACTGGCTGCACTGAATGTCAGGCGCGTGTTCGATTGGTAGTGCCAATGCGCACTTGGCTAGTGTTGCGTGTTCGTTTGAACGCACAACACTCGCATAGTGCGCACTCAGTGCGCACTAAGTGGCACGAGATATTTTGACGGTGCCAGTTCAGTGCACTGGATGCATGCAAGCAGTAGGGCATTCTTTTGAACGAAAATTCGACATAATGAGCAATTCGGATTTGGCTCTCTTTAATATTTTGAAGACATTTTTGGAATCTTCTTCTAGTTCAAGCGAGCAAGAAGAAATAATTACAACTCTTCGAACTAGAAGAATAATTCCAAAAACTGTAAATTATGTAGAATGTGTGAAAAAAATAGATAATGACACCATAAGTGTTATATCTTTTTATATAAACATCGAACCTATACCCTTTTTTAAAATATAATTAATGTACTTAATGTAATAGCATTTTTATACTAAATAATAATAATTTTTATATTTGTCATACGTGATATTCTTGATCATCTTCTATATTTAATTACATATAATAAAAATCATTACTTAACTGAACACAAGATGTCGAGGTTACTTTTTCGTTCTTCCCGGAATCTAGTCAACTCAAGTGGCACTGAAAATTTCGGCGTGTTCTTTTTCACCTGCACTATTCAGTGCAACCCATGGAACTTGTCCAGTGTTCGTATGAACTGAGTGCGCACTGGTGCGCACTAACTTTTTCCCAATCGAAAACGCTATTACATAAGCGCATAAGACCTACATAAAGCTATATAGCCGACAAAAATTATAAAATATGATTATTTTCACTTTTTCTGAATATATTTTGTTTGTAAATCGTTTATGATTGATTGTGAGTTTGTTTTTAACGTTTGTGACAAATTAGGTTTTTTTGTAATTAATAATTTTTTTTAATCGTGAAGTTAGCTGACACTTTTTAGTAATAAACAGATTTTGTAATAACTAATAATTGTAATCGATAGGAAATCGTTTGTGATTTACAAATATATCAATATAATTGTTTGTGAGTTAATAATTTCTTTATTATTTGCAATAAATAATTTTATAATTATAGTGCGCATGCGCAAAGTACTAGGGCTCTAGTCAATAGCGCGTCGATGCATTACGCGCGACGAAAGTCGACACGGCAGCCAATCATCTTTCGTTTTTTTGATGGACACTAGCGGGAAGCATTCTGTGTTCTATGTTTTATTTTCTATGGACAAAGATCGCAAAAATGCTATTAATTTGTTGGAGCAGCTGTTATATTATTATTGAAAATTTATATTTCTTGTAAATTGTTTGCGATGTGAGTATATTTTCTACATTTATGACCGATTAATTTATTTGTAATAAGTATATATTATTATAAAGTATATAGTATTACAAAAAAAAATATTTATAATAAAGAAATTATTAACTCACAAACAATTATATTGATATATTTGTCAATCACAAACGATTTTCTATCGATTACAATTGTTAATTATTACAAAATCTGTTTATTACTAAAAAGTGTCGGCTAACTTCACGATTAAAAAAAAATTATTACCCATACAGCACAGATTATTGCAATTATATTGCAGCAACGTTGCAATGTTGCAAGTTGCAATGCAACATTATAAAGACATTGCAGAGATATAGGTGCACAAAATTCCAGCACACTTGTAGCAACATGATATTAATATTTCGGAAATATTGCATGTAATCCAAATTCTATAATTTATATATTGTAATATATATACATGTACCCAGCAAACACCAAATTACAGCTATATAATTGTTAGTTGTAATTCCCACTCAAAAATGGAAAATTACAACTAACAATTATATAACTGTAACTTGGTATTTGCTGGGTATAATACTGTAATAAAATAATTTTTTGCAATATTGTACAATAAAAGATGTTAACGATAATCAATAATTTTATTAAATCATTGGCTTAAATTTCTGCGCCGAACGCTCTGCGCAATACATGTGTGCGTGTATAGTAGGCGCCGGCTTCGCTACGTAGTAGACGTAGACCGTTGCAACTCGTGGTTATCACGTGTACAGTAACTCGCATTGACTTGTTTTGCTGTGTAAAGGAAAAGGTAAGCATTTTTTTGATAATACTATGTTTAATTATAACGATATACTATAAAGTTAAAAATCTATATTTCGTAATTATAAAAGAGAATTACTTGTCCCAAAGTTAATAAAAACCTATAACCTCTATAACCTCAAGGAGACTGAGACTGATTGGGAAAGTAAAAACTATATATTTATTTATGATATATCTTCGTATATTTTTTAAGTGAATATTTTTGCTTTATTTAATTTTCTATTTTGCTATGGGATATATGTACATATCTCTATGATACAGTAATATGAAACTATAGATACTTTAGAGGTAAATATAGGCAGCAGTTAAAATAAATAATTATAATACATAAAAAGTAATATAATATATATAAATCTGTAGCTAGTGCTTTATGTGTGTATATTTTATATTATCATTTCTTACTTGTGATGAGTGTTTCAACTATTTATACAGTTCGCACTGTGCATATACATTTGTCGCATTGCAGATAATATGTATTTGTATATTGTGAAATAGAAAACCAGAAAGAAAGCAAGAAATATTGAAATAAGAAAATATATAAAGGCACATAATAGATAAATATAATTATTACTGTTCTAATCAAGTTGAAATTTTGAGAGGATATATGTGATTTTGTCTCTAGAATAAGCATATGTTTTTGTATTATGTGTAATAGTATAAACAACACATTATATACAAATAAATATAGGCAAATTAATCTGTTTTTATATTAAAATATTTTTACTATATTGTTTCAGAGAATATTACTAAACATTTTGGCAAGGAGGATTCTACGTATAATATCTTGAGTAATACGTACATACTTTTGATATATTTATGTAGGTGAGGTTTTATGTAAGTATATGAATTTTAATATTATTTTATTTTTACAGATCCTTAACAGAAAAGGAAAATCAGCCTCGTTAAGTTTATAATATTTATAATGCTCTTTCTAAGTTTTTTTTATGTTCAATGATTTACTTTATTTGTTTTAACATAATTCCTTATCTTTATTTTTAAGTTCTCTTAACTGAAAACAAACTATGTTTTAAGGCTCAAATGTTATGTTTGGAATTATATAGTTTATGGTTCAAACTCTACGTCGTTACTATCTTTAAGTTTCTTTATAGCTAGTGGGCAATTAATGCTAGCCCATACGCCAAATTTAAAATTATCTTTAAGTTTCGATTAATCGATTGTGATTATATTTATGATTATATAATCAACTGTGATTAATATTTATTTATTGTGATTATATATAATCGACTGTGATTATATTTATTTGTGATTACATTGCAATAAACAAAAATATAGATAACATTTAACTACAACGTATTTTCATTAATGATTTATTTACATTTATATACCTGTATATGCAACATTAGTTTATGGTTGCAATAACAATGCATTATTGCAAACTCATAACATTGCAATATTGTTGTAATATTTTGTTGCAATCTTCCAAAAAGCGGACATTTTAACATTGCTGCAATTCAACAGCAATGATGTAGCAACATTTTGCAGTGAATTTACAATATTGCAATATTGCGGTGAAAGATTGTTGTAATGTTTTTGCAATCTATCGGTGCTGTATGGGTAATTACAAAAACCTAATTTGTCACAAACGCTAAAACAGACTCACAATCAATCACAAACGATTTACAAACGAAATATATTTTGAAAAAGTGAAAATAATCATATTTTATAATTTTTGTCGGCTAGCTTATTCATGTAGGTGTTTTATAGATATGTGGATGATATTTTCACGATCATCCCACTGAGGGGTGTTGATGAAATTGGGTCGTCCTTTAATGATTATCACCTGAGATTGAAATTTACGCATGAAATTGAAAAGGATAACGCGATTAATTTTTTGAACACTAATGTGATTAGACATAATGGTATACTGTTAACTGATCGGTTTATGAAACCCACTTGCTCGGGTAGATAATTATATCATTCCAATCATCCTTTTAAATACAAAAAGAATACTATTTTTAGTCTTGTACATCATGCAATTTTATTATCAGACGACCGTTTTCATCAAAAAAACATCTCTAAGGTAAAAACGATATTGACAAATAATTGTTTTCCGTCAAATATTATTAATAAGACATATATATCTATATTGGCTTATTGGCCATACCGTGATGTTCTTTGCGTCCACGAAATTAATTTTTTCGTTGGATTATTAATAAGTTTGTGAATAATAGGTTAAATTTGCTTATGACACGAAATAATGACGATCGAATTGTGGATATAACGATAATTCAAATAGTACAAAATCTGACTATATTATACAACATTACCACAGTATATGTATAACCAGTAGCGTCACTCAAGAAAAATAACGTCGGAGAAATGCTACGGCGCATGCGTTGGATTACTATCCACAATATGGTGTACAGTGAGTTGTAAACACAGTAAGTGGTGGTTGTGTTTATCAAAATAAATATAGCCTATTGATGAATTCAAGTTAATTAAAGAACTCTGTTAAGTTTTAGGTCTGAAAATATTTTTAAAAAACATTGTTATAATAATGGAACGTCGCGTAGTTGTTGGTGGTTTCACGTGCGCAATGCAAGATTGCAATAAAAATTCCGGCTCCAGTCGTCACTTGAGCTTTTTTCGCTTTCCATCTCATCCAGAAAGGTATTAATTGTTTGACAATTTCCTATATACGTATATATAAAATTTAATTGTTTCTAAAATTACAATAACATTTATTCTAGAGCACAATTGCTACATATATATATGTGTGTGTGTTAAAGATGCAGAAAATGTCTAATTTTTGTTTTTTCTAAACATTATAATATTAAAAATATTAATAAAAAGTGTTTTATTTTATAATTAATATTGTTTTCTAGGTGACTGAATTCCTGTTCAATTATTCAACACATACCTATCCACAAAATGGAGCTTATCTTATAAGTATTCATACGTATTCATAATAACAAGACAGAAATCAATTTAAGTACATTAAACAGATAAACAATAATACACCTGATAATATAAAACAAATTAGTCTTTTATAACCAATTGTAAATTACATAGAATTGTTATATACATTTATTTATTATCAATTTTTATATACATCTAAAATTTGAGATTTCGTATTTTTGAAGAGTATAACAAAAAATTGGAATCATTGATCACGAATTTATCGTAATTTTACACATTATATACATTTCAATTGTAAATAATCTAAATGTACATCGATATGTTTATAAATAAAATGGCAATAATAAATATGTTACTTGTTTAATATAAATAATTCATTAAATAATACACAAACATAATAAAAAAATAATTTATTAAATAACACATAGGTATATTTTAATACTATTACTTGTTAAATTTCTTCTTTTTTTATGTTTATATGATTATTTGCGTTACTTTAATGTTACATATGTAATATGTATTTCAAGAAAATATACATTGTGGTTATTTATACAATAATTGTCTGCACAATTATAAAAATAATTGTTTATATATAGTTGCCTTTCTTTCTCACAATTTAAATATAAGCGCGCTATTACTATCAAGAACATGGCGACATGTCACATGATTTCGGACACTGACATCAAAAGAGCCGACATGAAGTGCCGCTACTGGTTATACATATCAGAGAGAAAGATGAGAGCGGCCAGGCCGGCGTTTTGGCTGTTACCGTTTTTACGGGACTGCTTGAAGCGCCCCTCGCACCCGTTTTTAATATCGGAACTAACTGCACACCCATTTTCTGGCAGGGTCGATAAAGTTTGTATTTGGTGCGAGTCCGTGCTACGCCCATAATTTTCGTGTTAACACAGTATCACGTATTCATTCTGTATATGTGCGATCTTTTCTCTTTATTATATATATATATATATATATATGTATTTATATAATTTGTATAAAAACTAAAATATAATTATTAAAATATATATATATATGTATATGTGTAATGAAATATATAAATCTTATTTTAATTAAAATAAAAAGAACGATTAATTGTTCGACCACCTGGATTTTGGAATGTAATTTTTAATATATATTATATTATATTTAATATTTATCGCCGCTTCTATTAATATGAAGTGCAATGTCAACGTGCAATAATGTACAATTATTTAAAGTTTCCATGCCTAATGTATCATGCCGGTATAAAAGAACGTCAAGTAGCATGCGTAGCCGAGCAACTAAGATGACGAGCTGAAATCGTAGACATTTCAAGTTCAAACCCCTACCTTTTTCAGATTTTTTTTCACTTTTTTCAAATAAGTTATTATGTGTATAAATGTGTAATAATCAATATATCATTATTTGATAATTTTTTTTGTAATGGAACAAAATAAATTATTTTTTAATTCTGATAGGAATTTAATTATTAATGCAAACGCCCACACACATAATTTAGATATTCAATTTTTTTTAGTTCAAATGTTTCTTGCAATCTGTATACGACAATCAGTCCACTCGCTGTGCCACAGATTGCATCGCATAATACGCTCAGAGTTATAATACGATAGAGATCGCTTTACGCTGTTTTTCCTTGAAATAAATAAATTTTACGTGTTGTGTACGCGTGTTTAGTATATTTGTTTCTTTCATATTAATTTTAACTATAATTAGTTTTTTAATTAAGATTATTTTAGTGTTAGTTGTTTATTTGTTAGTGTCCTGTTTTCTTTAATTTCGCATTTTTTAATTTTCTTTTTTTTTTTGGTGTTGGTGCTAATTATTATTTTTATTTTACAATGTCGAGTAAACACCGGTTTTACGATAAATGTGTGTATTTAAATTGCACAAATATTAGGACAAAAGATGGAAAACGTTTATTTCGATTTCCATTACAAACGGGTGCGAGACATGATTTATGGTTACGCAATAGTGGTGAGTTTATAAAATTGATTTACTTATTTATATCAATATATAATATAAATTGATATGATATATGAAACAAATATATATATATATTCTTTGTTTTTTTTAATAAAATATGTCAGATATTATGTATGTTTACGTATGGATTACGTTGAAGTGTTTCTTTGCCGCGTTTTTCTGATCTCGCCGAACGGTTCGCGAATCCTGTGCGAATAAAAAACGATGCGCGTGTGTGTGTGCGTGCGATTGTGATGATCAGTTTCAGTTCGTCTTCAACGCTTGACGAGAGAAGAGGTCCCGAACTGCTGTAAGTTTATAAAAACATATTTTTGTATAACACATTAGAACGATTTTATATTATTTTTTTTGTCTAGAAAACGTTATATTAATAACCGTTATGAAAACGATCTCGACGACGGTCGTCACCGGCATCGTCGCCGTCGTCAAGATCGTTTTCATAACGGTTATTAATATAACGTTTTCTAGACAAAAAAAATAATATAAAATCGTTCTAATGTGTTATACAAAAATATGTTTTTATAAACTTACAGCAGTTCGGGACCTCTTCTCTCGTCAAGCGTTGAAGACGAACTGAAACTGATCATCACAATCGCACGCACACACACACGCGCATCGTTTTTTATTCGCACAGGATTCGCGAACCGTTCGGCGAGATCAGAAAAACGCGGCAAAGAAACACTTCAACGTAATCCATACGTAAACATACATAATATCTGACATATTTTATTAAAAAAAACAAAGAATATATATATATATTTGTTTCATATATTATATCAATATATATTATATATTGATATAAATAAGTAAATCAATTTTATAAACTCACCACTATTGCGTAACCATAAATCATGTCTCGCACCCGTTTGTAATGGAAATCGAAATAAACGTTTTCCATCTTTTGTCCTAATATTTGTGCAATTTAAATACACACATTTATCGTAAAACCGGTGTTTACTCGACATTGTAAAATAAAAATAATAATTAGCACCAACACCAAAAAAAAAAGAAAATTAAAAAATGCGAAATTAAAGAAAACAGGACACTAACAAATAAACAACTAACACTAAAATAATCTTAATTAAAAAACTAATTATAGTTAAAATTAATATGAAAGAAACAAATATACTAAACACGCGTACACAACACGTAAAATTTATTTATTTCAAGGAAAAACAGCGTAAAGCGATCTCTATCGTATTATAACTCTGAGCGTATTATGCGATGCAATCTGTGGCACAGCGAGTGGACTGATTGTCGTATACAGATTGCAAGAAACATTTGAACTAAAAAAAATTGAATATCTAAATTATGTGTGTGGGCGTTTGCATTAATAATTAAATTCCTATCAGAATTAAAAAATAATTTATTTTGTTCCATTACAAAAAAAATTATCAAATAATGATATATTGATTATTACACATTTATACACATAATAACTTATTTGAAAAAAGTGAAAAAAAAATCTGAAAAAGGTAGGGGTTTGAACTTGAAATGTCTACGATTTCAGCTCGTCATCTTAGTTGCTCGGCTACGCATGCTACTTGACGTTCTTTTATACCGGCATGATACATTAGGCATGGAAACTTTAAATAATTGTACATTATTGCACGTTGACATTGCACTTCATATTAATAGAAGCGGCGATAAATATTAAATATAATATAATATATATTAAAAATTACATTCCAAAATCCAGGTGGTCGAACAATTAATCGTTTTTTTTATTTTAATTAAAATAAGATTTATATATTTATTACACATATACATATATATATATATTTTAATAATTATATTTTAGTTTTTATACAAATTATATAAATACATATATATATATATATATATATATATAAATAAAGAGAAAAGATCGCACATATACAGAATGAATACGTGATACTGTGTTAACACGAAAATTATGGGCGTAGCACGGACTCGCACCAAATACAAACTTTATCGACCCTGCCAGAAAATGGGTGTGCAGTTAGTTCCGATATTAAAAACGGGTGCGAGGGGCGCTTCAAGCAGTCCCGTAAAAACGGTAACAGCCAAAACGCCGGCCTGGCCGCTCTCATCTTTCTCTCTGTACATATACTGTGATATTACCGTATGTCAAAGAACTTACAAGGGACATGTCACAACTGTCCGGAACCGATTTGATTCTCCTTGAAATATATTGTTAAATACACAAATCTAAAAGGCATGTATTTTTTTATACGTGCGCAATTTGAGTTTTAAAGGGTGAAACACCCCTTTAAAGAAAAACGGTATTTTTCTTTAGAATCGAATATCTTCTAAACTATAAGAGATAAAAAGAAAAAACGTAAAACAAATTTAATTGGCTTCAAGAGTACTTTAAAGTTATATAAACAAAAAATTTTTATTTTTTTTCTAAAACCCTACCACTTAATTTTTCTTCAAAATTATTATAAAAATTTTGATTTATCTAATTTAAAGCTTATTTTTTTCAAATTCAATCATGTGTAATAAAGTTATTTTACAAATTATCATTTTTAAAAATTAATTATAAACGCTCCCGTATATACGCTCATCCGTGTTTGGTGCGTAAATAATTACCGTCGAACAATAAGATATATAAAAAATATTTATAATAAAAAATAAAATTCGGCTCGTGTAAAATTAAAATAAGTTATAAGTTAAAAGGCCAATTTAACGAGCTAATTAATTAGGTGTTAACAATTTATTCTACGTCATGAAATAATACAAATGATAATTAGTAAACGTTTCAACTGTACGACAGTCTTTATCAATACAAATATCGCTTTGCTAACATATCCATAAATTAAATAATTTGGAAAGACAGAACTTATCATACATGTAAAATATATAGACTTATAATATGAAAAAACGCAGTATAACACATTATAATTGTTGGCTTGAGTTACGGCTGATCGTTCGAATTAGTCGTTAAAGAGCCTAATCCCGAACATCAGATTTCGGTAGTTCTTATTAAATAAACGTCTAATTTTGTAATCCATGATGTGATAATGATACGTAATATCATTTAATCTAATTATCATTTGTATTATTTCATGACGTAGAATAAATTGTTAACACCTAATTAATTAGCTCGTTAAGTTGGCCTTTTAACTTATAAAAAATGTTTTTGTATAATTCTTATTTATAATAAGAATATTAAGTCGGCTCCTTATTTTTTAAAAACACAATATACACCTCCTTCATCTCGGCCAATAGAGCCACACGCGATGTTATTGCGACAATTAAGAAAGCATATTTGGAAACTAAGGAATTTGTATCCTATGGTTGGGATCTCAGAAATTTCCCTTGTTCCTCTCTTAACTTCCCCTGTAAAGAAATAGACGAGAAAAATATTGGTCCGAAAGTCGGCTGAATCGGGAATCAAAACCGAGACCTTCCGCTTGCCGGGCGATTGCTCTTCCAGCTGAGCTATTCAGACACTTACGAATCAATATTTCTCTTAATGTTTTTACCCCCAAAGCGTCGTAATTAGGCCCAGACGCGACGATACAATAATAAGAATATTAAGTCGGCTTCTTAATTTTTAAAAACACAATATACACCTCCTTCATCTCGGCCAATAGAGCCGACTTTCGGACCAATATTTTTCTCGCCTATTTCTTTACAGGGGAAGTTAAGAGAGGACCAAAGGGAATTTCTGAGATCCCAACCATAGGATACAAATTCCTTAGTTTCCAAATTTTCTTTCTTAATTGTCGCAATAACATCGCGTGTGGCTCTATTGGTTGAGATAAAGGAGATGTATATTGTATTCTTATTTATGTTTTCTATGTATTTATAACTACGTATTGTATATATTTAGATTTTTAAAAAATATATTTGCATTTTATATTATTCACCCATATGAGGATTTTGGAAGATGGTGGAAAGTGAGAGGACGTTGTGAGAGAGTGCTCCGAAAAAGTTAAGACAATGTGAGGTGAAAGAGGAGGAAGAAAATGTTTGGGAGTAAGGAGGAAGGAGGGACGAATGAAAGAAAGTAAAGAAATGAAGGGAAAGGAAACGAACAAAGAAAAAGTGACGAAAAATGGAGAATAGGAAGACAGGTAGTGGAATGGTGGACACGTGGAGAAAGCATGCACGGTACGCACGGTGAGAAGAGGACATGCAGGGAAGAATGGAGGAAGGAAGCGAAAAGAAGGAAAGGAAGAAAGGAAAAAGAAGAGCTGAAGAAGAAACAGAGGATGGAAAAGGAAGTGCATGGAAGGAAAGGGGAAAGAGCAGGAGATGGCCGTGGAACAGTTGTACACGTAGCAGATGTCACGGGAGGACGCACGGCCAAAGAGGAAGAGAGGAGGAGGAGTAGGAGGAGAAAAGAAAAGAAGATGAGTAAGAGAGGAAAAAGGAAGAAAAGAACAGAGATAAGAATATAGGAAGGAAGAAGCAAGAGAGAAGAGAATAAAAAACTTTGTGTGGAAAAAGGAAGAAAGGAACAGAGGAGGAGAAAGAAGAGGGTCGATAAGACCAGGAAGGAAAGAACGGTAAAGGAAGGATAGTAGTAGTGATAGGCGAGAGAGGGAGCCAGAAGTGGCACAAGGGAGAGCAGGCAGAATACGTGAGAGGAAGGAATTTGCACGCGTATTGTCACGCATGATACGCAAGTACGCACATGGTGAGAATAAAGAAAGGCAAAAGTGTAGGAGATAAGGATTAAATAAAAGGCAGAGGTAAAGAAGGCTGAAGGAAGGAAAAGTAAGAAGTGAAGGGTGAAAAGAGGGAGAGGAGAGGAAAAGAGGAAACGACAGAAGAGGAAGGAAGAAGACAGGAAAAGACGAAGAGGAGATAAAAGGTGGTTAGGTATAAAGAAGAGAGAGAGGAAGGGACAGATGGGCTGGAGAAAGGAAGAGAAAAGAGAAAAGTGCAATACAGGAAGGTGAAGGAAAAAGTGAATGAAAAAGAAGAATGGAGAAGAGCAGGGCCGGCGGGTGCAAAGAAGAAATGAGGGAGCTGAAGAGAAAGATGGACAGAGTGGAAGTGATGGTGGAGGAGATAGTGAGGTGAGTGAGGGAGAGAGAGAGAGAGTAAGGAGAAAGAAGTGAAAAGAGACAAGGAGGCAGAAAGGGATGAGATAAAAGAGGAGATCCAGCGGGGAACAGAAAAGGAAATGGAAGAGAGGAACAAAGGAGGAATGCAAAAGAGGGAAGGAAATGGGAAAGGAAGAAGATTGGAAGAACAGGAAAAACTAGAAGAAAGAG
The DNA here is from genome assembly GCF_048542155.1 of Nylanderia fulva. Classification (NCBI taxonomy): domain Eukaryota; kingdom Metazoa; phylum Arthropoda; class Insecta; order Hymenoptera; family Formicidae; genus Nylanderia; species Nylanderia fulva. The sequence continues at coordinate 118,714 of NW_028191037.1, read as the reverse complement.
GAGAAGACTGGTGAAAAATAGTGAAGGAGGAAGAGAAAAAGGGAGAAGGGAGTAGAGGGAGAAGGATGGAAGGAAAAGAAAAGAAGAGGAGAGAGGAAGAGGAAAAAAAAGGAGCCTAGGGAGTTAAAGAGGGAGAGGAACAGAGGAAAATGAAAGAGAAAGGAAATGGGGGAGAACGGAGAAGAAAGACGAAAAAGGGAAGACAGGAGAAAAGGCAGAGCGTAGGGAAGGAAGAGATGAAAAGAAGGAGGTGGAAAAAAAAAGGATGAAGGAAGAAGAAAGGGAAGACAGAAGTAAAGAGAAGAATAAATGGAAAAGGGGAGAAGAAATGTGGAGAAAAATGAAAAAAAGAGAAGGGAGAAGGAGTAGAGAGAGAGGAGAGAGAGAAGAGGGAGAAAATAGAAAGAAGAGCGGAGGAGATGGAAAGAAGATGGAGGAGGAGAAAAAAATATTGCATGGAGAGGACTGGATGAAGAAGACCAGGAGGAGAGAAGGATACTGCTGGAGAAAATGATAGAGATGATGCTGGATAAAAAAGCAGGTATAGCAGGGTCATGGGAGGTGAGGGGGGATGATGGAAGAATGATAGTGATGGTAGAGATGGAGAATGAAGAGGATAAGAGGGAGCTTTTGGAGAATGGGAGAATGATGTGGAGGAAATGGGAAATAGGAATTGAAGAGGATCTGACAAGAGAGAAAAGGAAAATTAGGTGGATGATGATGGAAAAAGCGAGGAGAGAGACAGCTAAAGGTAAAGAGGCGATAGTAAGTGGTAAAAGGTTGTGGATAGAGGGGAAAAATGGGAATGGAAAGAAAAGGAACAGAGGTTAGAGAGGAAAGGAGAATAGAAGGAGGAAGGGGAAAGGGAAAGCAGAGGTTAGAGAGGTTAGAGAGGAAAGGGGGGGTAGAAGAAAAGAGGAGGCAAGGGGGAGGAATAGAGAAAAGGAGAATAGATGAGAGAGGAAGGAAAGAAGGATAGAACGGTAAGATAGGAAGAAAGGAAGAGAGACAGAGGGAAATAGAAAGAAAGAAAAGAAAAGGGGAAGGGTGAAAGGGACCTAGAGAATTGTAAGGTCGCAAAATGGCCAGGCAAGAAAGGAGAGAGGAATTTATTATGTATGCAATGGGGAAAGGTGAAGGGGGAAGGAAAAGGCAGGTTTTGTATTTGTTAAAGGTGGATGAGAGAGACGGGATAAAGAGGACGGAGGACCGGGACAGAGGCAGAGAAAGCAGAAAGAAGGAGACAAGAGGGAGGAGAGGACACGAAGAGGTAGGATGAGGAGAGCTTAAGTGCCGATGGAGGTTGAAGGAGAAAGAAAGGAAGTAGGAGGAGAGAGAGTCAAAAAGGAGAGGACAGCTGGGAAGTACCATCCATCCATCCAGACGGAAGGAGGATAGTTCCTTTACGTAACCAGGATATACTCTTGTCATTCCTTTACCGACTTCAATGTGAATACCTTCATGCAGGCAAAAGCTGCAACCAAAACTTCCATTATATTGTTTTATATTTTGTAATAAAGGTCGCGCGACAGAATTTACAGGAGACGCGATTGTGTGTACTCTAATATGAATTTCTTCTTCGCCTGGCACGTTACGTGTAATGCCTACTTCATGCAATGAGATCAATTCCTCGACGAGTAAAGATAAAAACAAATTCATATCAGGTTTTTCTTTACCATACCACAAACCACACAACATCATATTTTTTCTCCTTTCTCTATACGGCAATTCATTTATTATCACCTGTATAGGCCACATAGATACAGACGATGAATGAAACACTTGAACTCCGTCAGAACTGATCTGCAGCGTGATATCATGTAATTGAATTATCCCAGAATCTTTTAAAGATGTATACACTTGTCCAGAAGTTATATCAGAATAATTATCGTTTTCTTTTTGAAGCAAAGCATATTTGTCGCTGTTTACAAAGTCGCGCAACTGCTGTTTTAAAGGTAAATATAGGAAATAGTTACCACTTTTTCTCAACGTATGTTTATCATATCTACATTGGCACTCTTGGCAAACAAGGTTTTCTTTTGCTCTATCATCTGCACTAGTTTTCAATCTTACATAACACTCTGGACAATAATAGCATTTACGAATTGATGCTGGAATATCATATTTCTTCATAAATATATACTTCGTGTGGTATACTGAGTATGGTAGGTGACAGTTTATCAAAGTGATGAGGTCCTCAAGAGCAACATCAGTTAGATTGTGTCGTATCGCAAAGTTTAATATGAGGAGTTCACTTTCTATCTTGGATATATTCGATTGTTCATATAATGGGACTCGTTCCTGTAAATTGAATATGGATTCGATTATTATTTTTTTATATTTGAAGTTATTCTTAAATGTAAGTAATTAAGATCTATAGCGCACACATAATTTTTTAGAGAGTCTGAATATATCTATCCTTGACATCTTTTGATGCAATTTGTGACAGATTTTTCACTGCAAAGCTTTATTTACATCAGAAAAATTTATCTCAATTAAAATAACTCATTTCAATTTACTCGAATCCTGTACCTGATCATTGTTCTCTGGTGGCACAAATGCTACATTCTCTGCAGACTCATCTAAGAATTCATCATAGTCTTGAACTATATCTTCTTCCAAATCCGATGCGTCATCATTGGCGATCACAACATCAGATTCGCTCGAACATGCTGAGATCTCATCCGAAAGATTGAAATTTGATTCAATGATTACACTCACTGTATCATTCTTATTTTCTGGATTGCCAGATATTGGACCATTTATATTTGAATCACTATCTTCCGAAATGTCTTCAGCAGCAATGGTATGTGTGTTGTCATTAGAACTCACAAATGGTTGTCTCGATATCATAGAATCATCAACATTAATTTCTTGTTCCTAAATAAATAAAGAAATATACACTCTATTGCAAATAAATAAGAATTTAAGGATTTTTTAATATATTATAAATAATACATATATTTATAATTTCTCTTTCCTTAAAATCCTTTACATTTTATAATATACTGACCTGTTGTAATGGCATCTGTTCTCGTCGTCTACGAGAACGAATTGTTGATTCGGGCACTGGTACATCGTCATCTTGTAAATATCGTTTATAACATCCTCTTCTAATCAATATATTATTCTCATCCATTTTTACGTACAATTACACACGAATATATACATATGGAGATGAGTTCAAAAATGATGTACGAAAGCTATTATTTATATGAAACAAAATCATTCTTAAGCTTAGTATAAATATTATTTATAATATATTAAAAATTATACCTCTTAAACGTCTTTTTATATGAATCTTTTTCTGCGGAACACACTGGAACTACACTTTATACTATATCATTTATCTTTGATACTATAGAATTTTACACCAATTAATTATTAGTCGCGTAATAAAATATTTCTGCTGATGATTCAAATTGATGCACTAACCAAAAACGAGCATGTGTCATTCTCGCGCATATATATGCGCGGCCATATAATGACTGCCGTTTTTTATTTATTTATTTATGTATATATACATACACATATATTCTTTTTTAAGGCATTGCGCACAATAGAGAAAATATATATTAGAAATAAATATTAAATATTAGGAATAAAAATTATTTTAAAATAATAAATCGAAAAGAAACTGTGCGTGTGATATATAAAATACAAATTCGCGAATATAATTAAAAGACTAATAAAAGGAGTCTTTAATAAATTAGTAATAAATAGAGCCCTTTTATATTCGAATTTGATGAAATTATATATCAGAGTTTTTCAATTTTATTATTTTAAAATAATTCTTAATTTCTTCCTAATATTTAATATTTATTCTTAACATTTTCTCTATTGTACATATATATACATACTTCATTGAAGCTACGTTCGCCGCGCATGCACGAAAAAAATCCGGTGCGCGCGACAAAAAGTTATGCAGTGGCATTTGTTTTCGGCTTACATCGATTTTGCTTTAGGTAAGTAAGAAATCTTCGATGTAATTTATACGACATAAATGTGTAGAATAGGTTATTTTTTGAATGTATAATCACCAAGAGTATATCTTTTCAGTTTCTTTCCTCACATATACATATATTTGAGTTATGAATTATCATAATTTAATAAATGCAATCGTTGTATTAAAGTCAATTAACCTATACATATTACATTTGACAAAATAATTATTTCAATATTTCATAATTAATTTATTTTATCATTATATGATTAATTATTTCGTGTATAGATAATGGACGACCAAAGATATATGGTGTGCGAGTTTCCAAATGAAGAAGATAGCATATCTATTGGATATTTAGAATGGCTGGAAAATAAATTCACAAACATTGAATTAGATGATGTAATTAAACGCGGGACGATAGTGAAAGTTCGATGGCCAAAAGACTGTGATGTGGGCCCTGTAGCAACAACAATGAAAAAAAAATTGGCCAATTGTCAATGGGAGGTGGTTGCAACAAAATTACGGGCATATGGAGGTAAGCGCGCATCAATAATATTGAATAAAAATAGTTTTATAAAATTTTAGATAAGAGCTTAGGAAGAGAGATATGAGATAACACTTTATTGAAATTTTAGGATGGATTAAAATGTGTGAGATCAGAGACAATTTAGAAAAGTATGGTATCACTGAACTTGACAGAAGTAATAGAAAAAAGTTCACGAGTAAAAATAACCATACAGAATGTGATAGTAATGATGAATCAGGTGTAAAAGAAACAAAAAAGGATGCGAAACAAAAGGTATAACATACATAATTATATAGATATAAATCATGATTTTAAAAATCGCATGCTATAAAAATAAATTTATACTATTGAATAAGAGAGTATAACGATTTTTTATTTATAGAAATGTATTCTAAATGTAAAAAAAGGAAAAGAACTTTTAAAACAATACAAACACAAAAAGCAGAAATATTCGTCACAGGTATTTTTTTAATTTGTGTGCGTGCGTGCGTGCGTGCGTGTGTGTGTGTGTGTGTGTGTGTGTGTGTGTGTGTGTGTGTGTGTGTGTGTGTGAATGTATATAATGTGTTCTTTAGACTTTTCCTTTTGAAACGTGACAAAATAGGTTGATATATAATTTATACCATATTATAGAATAAATCGATAGATATCAGCGACGACGAATCTGGTGAAGAAAACGAAAAATCTCTCATTCATAAACAATCAAAGTCACAATTAAAAGATACAGTCATTGTATTAAATGAGGAAAACAAAAGATTACGAAGAGACAATGAAAGACTGCGCAAATTACGATTTGTCAACGAAGGTATTCTTGTTGAATATTTTCCTCTTAATAATCCTCAGAAATCAAATTAAATATTCCGTTATGAAATAAAGTCAAATGATTAAAGAAAATTAATTAGAATTATATTATATTATTATTATTAATAATTATATTATTATTATTCAGAGTATTTCAATTTGTTTACTACTCAGTATAGCTCAAATTGCATTACTACAGATAAACTTTAATTTTTATCTCGATAGTTTTTTTTAAATAATTGTCGAATTATTGCATTTATCAGCAATTCACCAAATAAATAGACAGATTTCTAAACAACGAGTGCAAACGTTAATCATTTCTTTACAAATACATTTCTTTATATGCTACTTTTTCGAGCGTTTTTCAATTTTGTTAGTACAATTCTTAATACAATCACACCGTTATGTATTTTTTTAGATTTGCCAAAGATAGATAAATTTATGAAAGATGTTACGGCCGACTTGCAATGTGCTTCATGGAAAACCGAATCTCTCAATAATCAGATTGATAAACTGCAACAGGTATATATTATGTAATTTTGACTTTTATTTGCATTAAATCGTATATTTGTAAATATATTGTAATATGAAACGATATATGCTAATTGTGCTTATTTGTTTTGTAGAAAGTACAAGCAATAAGTAACTGCATTATTGAACGTGAGCAAGATTATACTCCGCCTCCAGCAATGACACTAGAGTCTGATCCGATCTGGATCAGCAATAAGTTGGATCTACCAAACAATAAGTTAAAATCATTTCGAAATCAAATCGATGTATCGCCTGCAACATTGATAGTGCAAAATAACGAGTTAGAGCCAATTGTAAGTAGCGATAAGTTAATACGAGTAAAATCGTCTCAAAGATCGGATACAGATGAGTTTCGTGAATCAACATCCTCACGTGAGTCGAAACCTTCGACATCCGGACATATTCTACCGCAAAATTATAACCGAGAATCATCACCGGAAGATTTCTTTGATACTCATCCAGACGTTAGAAATAAAAATATAAAAGTAGTCAACACACATGAATTGGAAAACGTACACGAATCGAATGCAGTAGATAAAATAAAGCCTGCGGATAAGCATCAATCAATCGCAGTACGCAAGCCTAAAAATTATTTCAATTATTTTATAATGCGCTATTTAATATAGAAGTTAATATTTTTAGAATTTCGATTGAAATTTTGATTTTTAAGTGTATAGTATAAATATATTAATTGGTTGGTTTTCAATTTTTATCTGATGCAATTTTGCGATGAATATGAATATCATTACATTTTATAATTATTTAAAAGTTATTTTATCATATTTTTTGTACAAAATCACAGGAAAAAACAGTCGACCTGGGAGGACCAGAACTTTGTGTGGTGAATGCTACTCGTCTTTCTTTGTGCAATCACACATCTGCCTCTAAATTGATATGCGAGATGATGTCATTGTTATTTTCAAAAGAAGAGTTGGCTACTTCCTCGCTTACAGGAACTGTGGCAAATTTTCATTGCGAAAAAGGTGTAGCCGCTAAAAAGAAACTCGATACGGTGAAAATTGAAGCTATGAAAAGTATGTGATCATAATTTGTGCGATGAAGTATTGATTTCGCATAGGTAACAATTTGAAAACCGATAAATACATGTATATATGTGCTTTCAGCATACGTTAAGAACAAATTTTCATCAAAAAAAGATTTTGATAAAATATTCCGGAAAGCAGTGCAACAGAAGTGCAATAATGCAGTTCCTCGAAATAGAGGGCCAAATAATAAAGGAGATGAAATTAAGAAGTAAGCCAGCTATGTCAAAGCGAAGAAAAAACAAAGAATGATTAATCTAAAATTATTATATTATTATTATTAGAACTATTATTTTTATTTTTAAAATTACTATTATTATATTATTATTATTAATTCGTATTAATTATTTATTAAAATTATTATTATTCTCTTTATCTATAAAATTATTCTATTAAAATATATTATTTTTCAATATTTATAATTATTAACATGATATTATTATTTGAATTTAATTATGCGAATAAAAATACAACTAGTAATTAATGTAAAATAAATAATCAGTGTTGCTTTATTTCTATATAGCAATATATTATATATAATAATAATGTATATATATAATGTATATATATATACCAGTACATCACACCGTCCAGATAAGTTTGGAAACACCTAAAGTTTTAGAGTATTTAGAGACAGATAAAGCATAATCGCATGGCAGTGATATCGGCGCAGATTTTTGGTATATGGACATATCGTGTAAGACGTTTAAATGACGATATATTTCCATTTAGAACGTCTTACAATATATTCATATCAAAAATCTGCGCAGATCGCTGCCATGCGACTGTTATTTATATCTGTAAAACGTGAGATGTTTCCAAACTTATTATATGGAGGGTATATCGTATATGTATATATATATCGCGGGGAGATTATATATATACATATATACATACATACATATATATACAAATATATATATATATATAATCTCCCCGAATACATACCTTACCAAGTACGTAATAGTGCGGATGTAAAACTACTACTGCGGATGTAAAACTACTAGTGCAGATGTAATACTAGTAGTGCGGATATAACACTACTAGTGCGGATGTAACACTACTAGTGTGGATGTAACACTACTAGTGCAAATTTCAATAGTGCGCGAAATTACTATTGATCTAGTGTGCACTAATAGTTCTATAGTTTTCAATTCAATAGTTTCTTTCCGTACGGATTAGCCATTTATAATCCGAAAGACGAAACCGAATTGCATTGTGACGCGAGCTCTGTGGGTTACGGTGCGGTTCTAATGCAGCAAAAATTGGATCGCAAGTTTCACCCGGTATTCTATTTTTCGAAGCGAACGACCGAGACGGAATCCAAATATCATAGTTACGAATTAGAGACTCTTGCAATAATTTATGCACTAAAACGCTTTCGAATTTATTTGCAAAATGTTAAATTTAAAATTGTTACCGACTGTAATTCCCTCGCTATGACTCTAAAGAAAAAGGATATCAATCCTAGAATTGCTAGATGGGCATTAGAATTGCTAAATTACGACTATGAATTAGAGCATAGGCCCGGAACGCGTATGAAACATGTCGACGCGCATAGCCGAATGGTGGGAATTGTGGAAGATAATCCTTTCGAATGGAATCTTACGCTTAATCAGGGACAGGACGCGAAAATTGTAGACGCGAGAAATCAATTGGAACAGTCCGAAAGTAAATTCTTCGAATTGCGTAATGGACTAATGTATAGAAAAAAAGATGATAAGCTATTATTTTATGTTCCAGAAATTATGGAAAAAAATGTAATTTTTAAATATCCATGAGTATAATCCAATCAATAAATGTTATATACTTAAGCATGTTACATGTAACGTATATGTTAGTTGTAATTTTCCACTCATAGATGTAACATTTTTAATATTACATATATTACATTGTAGTTATATTGTCATTATATCCCAAGATAGCACTGACTTATCAATACATCAATGTGCTATTTGGTATATAATTACAATATAACTACAATATATGTTATATATGTTATATATGTAATACATGTTATATATGTTATATATGTAATACATGTTATATATGTTATATATGTAATACATGTTATATATGTTATATATGTAATACATGTTATATATGTTATATATGTAATATATGTTATATTAAAATGTTACATCTATGAGTGGGAAATTACAACTAACATGGATGTTACATGTAACGTACACGTTATATTACCTGTTATATTCCGTTTTATTATAGCAATGTAACAATTATATATCGGTGTTTGCTGGGTTGGTTCCAAAAAGAAATGTTTTTGCGCAGAGTACTGTCATATTTTTCTAACCATCCTATTTGCCATAAAGTTGGAGTTATTTATAATTTAACTGACAGATGTTTACTTTTATCACACTCACACTATTATCAGAAGAATTTGAAACTAGTTATTAATATACTTTTAAGCAATATGGTTATCCTCTCGATATGATTTTTAACAGGATGAATCGACGTATTAAACATCTCATCTCAAATGACAAGATTTATAACAGTTATAGTTATCCGAAACAAACTGTGAATACAATAGGCGATGAGGAGAGAAAAAAACTGATAGTTATTCCGTACATCAAGAATATGTCTGAAATGGTTGTTTCCTCTACTAAGAAAAGTAAAATAATTAACAATTCTAAAACAATGTTTGGATATCGTTGTCTGAATAAGTTAAATAAAATTATTAAAGCTCACAAAGACAGAAATCAACAATCACAAAACTCTAACGTAATATATAAGATCTTTTGTAATTGTATGCGCGAACGCGTGAAGGAGAGCGCGGATTTGAAGGCCGAAAAGAATTGATCACCCTTTAAAAAATAACACAGAGTTTACTTTAACACAGTTTAGACGATACAGTAATTTTACAAAAGTTCCAGTAGATAAGCCGAGATCGATTTCAAAGTGCGTGTGCGGTTAATAATTGCGGTAATTTCGAAGCGGTTTGACAGCGGTTGTACGTACTAAGATTCGAGAGACTAGCCGCGCAATTTTGGTGGGCGCTTCTTTTATCGGTGCGGTACTGAAGCCCCACTAATTTTTGCTTCACCAATTAATTTCGTTTGTTTAAAAATGTTCGAAGGTGACGCGAGGGCGCCTGTCTTTATTGGCCGCCCCGTAATTTGCGCGAAACAAGCACGCACCTGACATGCGCGAAACGCTCGATAGCGGGATCGATTGGCTTTCGGAAGCCACGTGATCGAACGGCGCATGTCTATTACATCGATAATCAATGCGATAATCGTTGCTTTCGGTTGAGCAATGTTGTTATTATTGACAGCTTGTTAGGATAATCCTGATTTATCGCCTACTTGTTTATATCGGGCGAGCCCTTTTTTCCGCGGTTTTTTTTTCGCATATTCATGTAAGAAAATATCGATTTTTAGACTGAAATTATAGACTTAAACAATTATTAATTTTCTTCTCAATTTCGAACAGTAATGATTGTGATGCATCATACGTGGGTCAGACAAAGAGACAACTGCAGACTAGATTAAAAGAACATAGAAATAATGTTAGATTAGATTCTAAAAGGCACTCTGTCATATCTGAGCACATATTGAAAGAACAACATAGTTTTGACTGGGATAATGTTAGGATATTAGACTACGAAACTAATTATCAAAAAAGATTAATTTCAGAAATGTTGCATATTAAAGAACAAAAAAAATGGAATAAATCTTAACAAAGACACAGAGTTACTTAGTGATTCTTATTCTGACATTCTAAAAAAATTGGCAAACTTTGATAAATAAACAAATATACTAATAAAAGTCAATGATAGAAAAACTTTGAGGGCTTATGTGATTATAAATGCGTGGTTGAGCTCTGTCTTTCTATAAGGTACTTTGAGATGAGATAGTACGGAACAATCAAGTGAGAGGTGTTTAAAATTACATTGTAAGTACACATGGTTAATATAATTGTCGAAAAAAATACTGTGATGGTTATCACCTAAATGAATTTTAATTCTGTAGATTATTCCATTTATTATAATGGGATCTCGAATAATTCCACGCTTTTCACCGATGAAATCAGATGAAAAATCCTTCTTACACATATTCTTTTCCCTAAGCTTTGAAAGCGGTCAAAGGATTTATAGATGGAAATTAAAGATGAAATAGAATGATGATTATCATAGTTTATCTATATGGTTAATCGACTACGCATCGTTATGGTTCTTAATGAGTTTATTCGCATTTTATTAGATACTCTCGGATTAATTGTAATTTCAATTTAATTGTTTCATTACACTGAAGAAGGCTGTGTACAGCTGAAACGTTTGTGATTCTATTCTATTTTTATTATATTTTATATGTCAATTTTAATAATAAATATGTCAAATATAATGTATTTTAAGTATAAGTTTGTTTTTAAGATCAATTAAATAATTTTGACTATGTAGTTAATTATTTCTTTTCTTTTATGTGATTTTTTAAATTAATAAAAATTTTTAATAATTTCAATGCTCGTCAGTTGGCCTGGTTATACATGTTTAAATTTTTATTTTGATATAAGCAATTATAATTTTTAGAAGTTTAGTTGTCAGTTAATGTTTACATTTTTTAGTTAGTTTTTATCGTATTTAAATAACTTACATTATTTTTCAATCAAATCAGATCAAAATAAATTCCAAAAAACGCCAGTAATAAAATCACAAAGGTTAAATATTTAGAAATCGTAAACGACCAAACTGGGCAAAAGTATTAGTTTATTCAAAACTTCTTCATTACGTTTCAATCTTTGTTTTAAGTCTTTATCAAATGAGCTGGAAAAAGTGATTACAAACTTTCAATAATACAATAAAAATACAATAAAAATTGCAAAAAACTTCAATAAAAAAATTCAATTGGTAAATAATCGTATCACATGATAAAACTAAATATTAAAGAATTTTTCTCTGCACTAATTTAAGTATTAAATTATACAGCTTTCACAACAGAAATATTTTATATCGAAAAATTAATTAAAAATTTTTACAAAGAATTAATTTTTACGAAGAATTAAATTTATTTACTGGCGCTTTTTGGAATTTATTTTTATCTGATTTGATTTAATTAACACCTGGACCTAATTATGGTGTACACGAACTCTAACAGCTTTTATCAAAGGATTACAAGTAATTATGGCTTTCACATTACCAACCTCCTTAAGACATTGTCGAATATACAGAGGAAGATTTGTGGAGTAAAACAACAATTAATTTTTCTATTAGATGCAGAAAACATGACGTACTACCACCGCATTTAAACAATCTAAAAATAAATATTAAGTTATACAGAGATGTTATGTGTAAAAAGTTTAATAATAATAATATGCTATTTAAAATCGGCCAATAGAGCACAAGCGCAAAAAATTAATTCTTCGGAACTGCATCTCTTGGTTTGTGATTACTAACAAAGTTCCATATATAAATTCATCTCGAACTTACATATGGAAAAATAGGCGAGAAAAATGTGCAAACAAAATATCACGATTTTAAATATCATATTTACATTATTATTATTAATATTGAGAGCCGATAAAAATACATTTCTTATCTGATTTTATTCACGCTTTGGCTAATCGCGGCGTTATTTACTAACATCTAGTAAAAGGCAAATGAAAAATATAGGATCGAAAGGGTCTGAATAGCTTAGTTGGTAAGAGCAGTCGCCCGGAAAGTGAAAGACGCGGGTTCGATTCCCGCTTCAGCGACTTTTCGGACCTATATTTTTCTCGCCTATTTCTTCATATGTAAGTTCGAGATTAATTTATATATGGAACTTACAAGTAACACTACCCAAGTGCTACTCGCTGATTTTGATATATTTAGAATATGTTGTAGTCTAGGTCAAAATAAGAAACACGTATTTTTTTATACGTGCCCATACGGCCGTTAAAGTAGTGAAAACCCTCTTGAAGAAAAATAGGTTTTTATCTTTCTGAGCAAATATCGTCGAAACAGTAGGAGATATAAAAAAAATTTTTAAACAAAATTTTTATGGTTTCTAATGTACTTTAAAACTGTGCAATTAAATTTTTCGAAATCCTCCTCTCCCCTCTCAATTTTTAAAATTTAAAAAATTTTGTTTTGTTTTGTTAAACTTATAGTATATTTAACAACAAATTCAACCATATATGATAAATTTGTATTCCGAAGTCGCAGTATCAGAAATACGTTTGAAGTACCTCTGTATACTGCTATACACGCGCTCTGTCCGCCTTATGACTCTTGCTATTCATGGCGATAGCTTTGTTTGTAATTTCACAGAGACTACCATAAAAGACGGGCTTTTGAAGGATTTAATTGAAAAAATAAGTATATATAATAATATATACTATAAGTTATACTATAAACAAAATTTTTTAATTTTCAAAAATTGAGAGGGGGGAGGAGGATTTCGAAAAATATAAAATTTTCGAAAAATTTGATTGCACAGTTTTAAATTACATTAGAAACCATAAAAATTTTGTTTGAAAATTTTTTTTATATCTCCTACTGTTTTGATGATATTTGCTCAGAAAGATAAAAACCTATTTTTCTTCAAGAGGGTTTTCACCACTTTAATGGCCGTATAGACACGTATAAAAAAATACGTGTCTCTTATTTTGGCCTAGACTACAACATATTCTAAGTATATCAAAATCGGCGAGTGGCACTTAGGTAGTGTTACTTGTTAGTAATCTCAAACCAAGAGATACAGTTCCGAAGAATTAATTTTTCGCGCTTGTGCTCTATTGGCCGATTTTAAATATCATATTTATATTATTATATATATAGGTATATATATATGCACAATGTTAGTTACTGATAGTCTTATCTAATCATGGGAAATGACTTCTTTTCTTACAATGTACTGACAAGATTTCTTAAGTTTATGAAACGGAATACCATATAAACAATTATTACATTCTAAGTATATAATAAACTTATTATATATTATATCATAAAATAAGAATTATTGTAAAAGCTAATTGTAAGAAATTAATGTGTTGTTACGTCCAGACTCAATAATTAGGAAGAGTCGAAGGAAAGGCGTAACGATACTTTTCTCGAATAACGCTGACTGGTATGTTTGTTCGAGCCGAGCGAACCTGGAAGAACCGAAATAAGTCAATGACCAGAAGGATCACTTTTACTTTATTTACAGCCCGTTCACTCGGTGGTCCCTTTTTAGCAAGAGAATTTAATCTCTTTTGCATAGAATAGGACTTTGTGCGATTGGGTTGAAAAAAGGAATGAGAGTGGGGTTTTTATTTATTTCAGTTTAATTAAATAAGTGCAGATTGATTGGTAGAATAAATATTTATTATTATTTTCATTATCAAAACGACAAGATTACGAAAACAAAGATATTCATACATTTAAAATATACTTAAATTCTATTCAAATATACATAACAGTGTGAATGCATGGGTGTGTGTTTCGCGGGTGATACATTAATACGGAGGTCATCAATCGGGACTGGTGGAAAGAGAGTTATTGTTAAAAGATAGTTAAGCGTCCCGATTGGTTATTACAATTCATATGTATATATATATATATATATTTTTTTTTTACTAAATCATTGCGACTTGAACCACTTCTTGCCTTAAACGGCGGTTCTGTCGACGGCGGTTTCGCGCGTGGTTAAATAACTCCTGGATTCTCGAAAGAATATATATATATTAGGAGACGCGGTAGTGTCTCCGGCCATGTTCAAACCCTAAAAGACCTTAAAAGACATTACAAGTCTCCTTATCCTGCACCATCAAAGTCCATTTTTTGGGGGTGTAGAACTACTAAATATATATATATATATATATATATATATATATATATATTGTTGCGTCCGTCCCTGGTCTATCATCCCCTGAGCGTCATCGGTTTCATCCCTTGAGCGTCATCGTCAAGAGGGTTGTTTATTGACAACCGCCCTGTCTTTGTTTTTCGACGACATCTTAGATTTGGCCAAGCTGTCATCTCGTACAGACGTGTCTTGACCAGAGAACAATCTTCCTTCTTTCGTGTGCACATTAATCATTGTATTTCATTGATGTCGTTGTATTAAAAGGTCGTTTCATTCTTCATAAGAGAGTGTATTTATTTCGCGAGCCGCGAGTGAGTGAGAGTGTGTGCGAGAGACGTCTTTTGCGAGATATCGCAAAAGGACGCAACAATATATATATTTCTATATGCGCCTAAGAAGGGGAAGAGGAAGAAAGGAGGTTGAAGAAAACCACGAATATCTCCGCTAATGCGGGAAATTCACTATGATTCTCGAGGAAGAAGAAAACCACGAATCTCTCCGCTAATGCGGGAAATCCACTATAATTTTCAAGAGAGGTAAGGAGAAAGAGACACTCTCGTTTAAATGAAGGGAATATCTTCGTTTGGAATCTGGGAATTACTTACAAGAGGCGAAATGATAACAATTGCCCCGAAGTAACTTACTACTTATTGTGAGCGTTGGTTGATGAATTGTAGCTCGATGGAACCTTGGTTGGCTGCAGGTGGTTCGGTGGTGCTCTGGAGACACTTGTCACGCACAAACCCACGAATAAGGCACAACTACTACTTGCAATACGAATGATTTTAATTGAAAAAGAAAGCGAAGAATCTCTGTGTCTCGTATGGTGTAGCGCGCGTATATATATCTCCTTGCGCCTCCTTATCCATTGGTTTGTTAGTATTTCCCAATAAATAGGGAAATTTTCAACGACGCTCTTTAGATCCGGAGGCGTCTCTTTAACTTTGGAAATTAATACGATTGGTTAGGGCTTTTATTTCGAGCCTTAGGTTTCGACCAATGGAGAATTTGTTCTTATCAAGGGAGATTGATATGTTTATTACTTTCTCGAGTTGTGACTTAAACAGATATCGCTGATCTGTCAGGCGAGGATTGTTTAGAGTTACCCTTTGAAAAATTTATTGGTTCTCAAGTGGTTCGTTGAAGAGAACAGTGGTTATAATTTTATATTTCCTTAGGCAGAAAGATTGTTTTGCCTCGCTTGTCACATCGTGGCTTATCTGCGGGTCTGCGATATTTTAAATATCGCCTTACGATCTTCGAAAGAAAGAATCGCAGGACATAATGCTAGAGTAAACTTCGTTTCGAGAGCTGTCAACTGCCTTATCTTTTAAGGCGCCGCGAGTTATAGTTTAGAATTTTATGGATTGACTTATTTGGTTCTCGCGGTTTGTGTATATCTTTTATTTTTGATGATTTAGCTCTCTCTCAAATTATGTTTACTTCGCTTGTCAAATCGTATGCGCCTGCGATATTTCAGATATCGCATTGCATTCTCCGAAAGAAAAGAATCGTGGAGACCGCAGGACGTAACAGTGTATTTAATATGTTATGTAGTTTTAATAAATAGCAAACATCTTCGAATAAATAAACTTATATCATAATTCGCAAATTTAAAAAAAGTTATTTTATTTATAGAAAATGCCTTTATAAAGAGTATATTGATAAATGCTAAAAAGATATCAAAATAATGTAAGGAATAAAATATTACACTATGAATCATACATTACATATATTATTGCGTGATATTATGTTATCAAGAAAAATATTGATTATAAATAAGTTTAAACTTAGTGAGTGCTATATATATTTTAATGTATATATATATGTATATATATATATATATATATATATATATATATATATTGTGACGTGACGCTTTTGGAGCGCCGTCACAAGGGCGAAAAGCCCGATCGAGTAGGACGCGGGGATCTGGAGTGCCCCTCATTTCGGGGAGGGTGCGATCCGTTTTCGTTCATTTTGTTTGTTACCGTATTTTTTGCGAGAATCACAATTGCACGCAGCATCGGCCTGTCGATGCGCGTGCAAAGCGATTCATAGGGAGAGCGACAGCGACGGTCCGAGAGAGCGGCAGGAGAACTTTGTGAAGCAAGAGGAAGAGAGACAGAGGAGGCCGGAATGCCGCAGCCGAAAGAGAAGGATGGAGTGAAGGCGAGAGTGAGAGAGAGAGCACGGGACCTCGCGCAGATAAGTATTGAGTGGCCGAAATTCAATTTAATATCTCTTGCGCAATATTGATGCCGTGAAAATATTCTAGAATACCGAGAGGACTCCGAGTCACATCAACCCCGAGGCCGCTCCTGGAAAAAGACGACGGAGGGCCCGGCCAGCCTACCGCTTGTTCCCCCAGGAGAAATGCCAAAAGAACGAACCCGGAGAAATATCCTCTCGAGCAGCCCTGAGATACCGGCGAGAAAATTATCCCAGCTAGGGGGGAGTCGAGGGAGATCCTAGGGCCCCCGCCATCGACCCTATCATCGATAGAATGCGCGAGAGATCGGCGCGGCACGTAAGGTACCAAGACGCGCGAGACCCGGCTCTTCACTGTTCGGTGTGCCACACGTGAGAGAGGGTGCCTCCAGACCTCCGACTACACTACAGAAGGACGATCTTTCACCGCCGAAAATTGTAAGCCGCCTCTCGAGTTTTGTGTAGGAGAGAGCGGTCTCTCTCTCTGAGTATCATACCGCGGGGCCAGCCGACTTCGAGTTTCGCGAGCCGAGCCCTCTCCGAAAGTGCCGCCGACAGTCATTCGTATCGAGAACGAGAATCGTAAATTCTCATTTACCGCTGTAGTCAGAGTCACGTTTTTTTTGTACATGTTCTATCCTTAGATTTTCGGAATTTGCGTGCAGCCGTTCTCCGCGAGAGTGTTAAAGATTTCACCTTTCAACTCGGCGAGAGAATCGTGCGAGAGTCACGAAATTACCGTTGTCTATTTGTTACCTTTTTTTTGGATACCGCGCCGTGTCTTGACATATATAATTGTGACCTCTGTATATACCGCGTGTCCGCGATACTAAGTTTGAACAGCATATCAGTTACCGATCTCTTTTTTTCCGTATAACTTCCGTTCGTATAATATTGTCGAAAAATTATTTAAAGTATTTGAAAATTGTTATCATTGATAAAAAGTTAATAGATTAATTCTGTCATTCCGTTATAGTCGCCGAGATATTGCTATTATATTTTTTGTTCATACCGCTAGTCTATATACGAGTATTAATGTTATTCTGTAATTATATTGTCCAATTATATTAATCATATGTACTATTGTTAGTCCTAAGTGTTCAAAATATATATCTGTCAATTTATATCACCACGCTTATGTCTCTCTATATCTCTCTCTCTCTCAACCATAGATTACCATCCTATAGACCCGCGACTCTATATCGAATTTTAAGAAGTTACCTTAAGTACCGTTTTCAAGAGTATCGTGGCGCATTCACATGCGCCTGGCGCCCAACTTTACCGTGGGTTACCGAAAGTACCTAAGTACGAGTAATTAACTCTTTCGTTACCGAATTTTACCATATTAGGATTCAAACTAGTAGAATATTTAAATTGAACGCTCCCCTGTCCGAACTTGGCGTTTCGGAGCAAGAAAAGACGTTGCAATATATATGTATATATATATATATATATATATACACACACATATACATTAAAATTTTAATGTATATATATTATATATATACACGCGCGCGCGCGTGTGTGTGTATATATATATATATATACAATATATATATACACATTAAAATAATGTGTATATTTAATGTGTATATATATATTGTGTATATATATATATATATACACATTAAAATACACACACACACACACACACGCGCGCGCGTGTACATATATAATATATATACATTAAAATTTTAATGTATATGTGTGTGTGTGTGTATGTATATATATTTTAATGCCAGTAAAAACAGAACGCACCCTAAGTATTCGTTTTTAGGAAGAATCTACGTTGCTCGACAAAATTTTGTATCTATAACAGATTATTTCAAAATTGTAGTTACCTATAACATAAAAATAATATTATAATATTATAATATTTTACCTTTTCAATATGCTTTTCTCTAAGATGGCTCAAAATAATTCTGTGAAAGACACCTGCGCGTAAGAAGACTTGCTATCCAAACTATTATAAAAAATATATATTATATAAACATATATTATACAAAACAAATAATTATTAAACATAGTTTTTTATTATGTCTATCTTTAAGCAGATAAAATCGATCTACATAAATTGATATAAAAAAATTTATTCATATACGTAAATATTTGGCATGAGTATAATTAATAATGCATTTAAAAAATATTAATTACATAAAAGCAGAAATTACTTACTCTGGAGCAATCTCTTCATATTTTATAATAATGATATCAATCACATCTACATTTAGCAGATTTTCCAACATAATCGAACAACCAAAAAACTTGACATAACTTATTGATGTCTTATTTTTTCTCCGCAGAAATTGATTCCACACAGATTTATTTGCTTGCATCAAGCCGAAGCAAAATAATAGTACATTACGTCTGTAATTTTATTTCTCTTAAACAAATATATTATATTAACCCATACCTGTCAAACCTAGATAATAATGAATTGTCAAAACCAGGTAATCAATAAATCAATACATCACAAAACGTTAGCGTCTTCTTTCGTTAGTTACATGAACCGTACATTGCTCCTTACAATCATATGTTTGCCGCAACATTTTTTAATGAAAAATTTTGACATTTCAAATTTGTATCGTAATAGTTCCGTTTAGAGAGCACGTAGCGCAAAAAATAAAGACACTTTCATTATATAGTTCATATTCAAGCTATCGATTGAACCTAGAAATAACTCAATCCATTCAGCGATTATATATGAACTGAAAATATCGAGTACTCTCAACTATTCGACTCGCGCAAAGAGACACGGCGTGTGTCTTGTTGCTTCTTTCGGACTTAGCACAAGACACTACCTCTTGATTCACCGAAATATCTGTACGTCTTGATATAATTTTAATTCATCGAATTATTATTATGTCGCCACAAAATAAAAATTCGATAAGTAAAAATTATATTGCCACATAATAATAATCCAGAATTTTTATTATGTTTCGACATAATTTTAATTTATCGAATTATTTTTATGTCTCGACATAATTTTAATTCACCAAAATATCTGTATGTCGCGATATAATTTTAATTCATCGAATTATTATTATGTCGCCACATAATGAAAATTCGTTAAATTAAAATTATATCGCGACATAATAATAATTCCGAATCCTTATTATGTCTCGACATAATTTTAATTCACCGAATTATTTTTATGTATTAACATACATTTATTTCATGAGAGTTTGAAATGAGGTGTCTTTTTATAAATTGTTGGTCTTGTCTTGTGTCATCTTCAATAACTTTTTCAAAAAAACGTGGTTAAAATTGTCAAGAAGGACGATGTCAACGCCTACAGAACGTTTTAATTTTTCGCATATTAACGATGAAACTTTTCGAGATCTGATTAAAATCAAAGATCATATCGATGCGAACATTTGTTGGACATGACGGATTGAAACACGCGTTAACTGCTTATAAACTTTCGACTCTTGAAGAACTAACATTAATTTTCGATATTATGTGAATTTTTTTTATGATTTTGCAATTTTAATAATTATACTGAAGAAGACCGCATGCGGTTGAAACGTTTATTTTATTATTTTAGAATGACTGTAATTTTTGCGCAAGTTTTAATATTGAATGATTGTAGCTTAATAGTTTATACATGAAATAAATTTTATTTGACTGAACAACTCTAATAATTGCTTGATAAGTTGGCCTTTTGTTTATCACTTTTTGTATATACATTTATTTCATTTATATTTTATAAGACAATTAATTATTTAATCTTTTTATATTAAATGAAATTTTTTATGTTATGAAAAAGTAAAACGGTATATCATACGTGAGCACGGCTGTCGCCGCGCCGCAGCTAACTTCGCGCGCCCGCTTCTGAATTGTTCTTGTAACTTTGCGCTGATTAAATGATTAGGTACAATAATTAATTGCGGCGAAATTATTCATCGGATCGAAAAATAGTATTAGACGTTTATTCTTAGATTTTCATTCTTTATCGAATGGTACTGAGCGTATACGACACTTTTTTAACACCCATATATAGGGTGTCTGATATAAAGTGTCACATTGAAAATATATAAGTAGATCTTATTATTTAGAGATAATTTTTCCTCGGCAAAAATATTGAGGCACCAATCATTTTCGAGTTATAAGCGATTGAAAAGGGTTTTTCGCAAACTAAGTCTTGTGCAAATAAAACATTAACAAAATCATATTCTTCGATTAATTTCAAGTAGAGTTTACTTTAATAAAATTTTAATTTAAGGTTTAGTTATAAAGATACATGGTGGCAAAAATTGGGAACATTCAAAAATATAGATAGCCTACTTCTTTTTTCTGAGGAAAAATCGTCTCCAAATAGAATCCAAGATCCACTTGTATATTTTCGATATGACACTTTATGTCAGACACCCTGTATATACCTATATATATATGTATATATATATATATATATATATATATATATATATATATATATATATAATGTATGTATGCATGCATGTTTATAAATATAAGAAATATGACACATACAGATGCATATGCATAATACATTATATATAACTGAATATTAGAAGAGTTTTAGTGGGATTTATGATCGTGTTTTTGACGCTATTTAAGTATTTTTATTTATCTATTTGACTTTGTTACTGTTATTAGGTTGTAAATGACACATTATATTATATTTAAGTTATTGCTTAACGATTAGTAACTAAGTTTCTTGTGAGCGATTAACATCTTTATCTGTTCCTGTGTATTATGTTAAGTTTACATTGTTCATTAAAATAATGTTGAATATTATGTCAGTATGCAGTGAACTTAATTCAGTCGTACTAACGCATTATGTATTTCCGCTTATTAGATAATGCATTTTTTTACTAATGTTTGGCGTATATAATTATTCATGTGATAAATAGTTAGATTAAAGTTATAATTATATTCGTGTAATTGTTTATAAGTTTACTTAAAAAGGGCTGCAATAACAACCGAAACGTTGTATTTTAATAAAGCATCTTTAATAAATTACTGCCAGTTTGGTCGACTTTTATTGTTGAAATTGTTATTTTCAGAAAATTTAAAGTTGCCTTTTGACAAAAAGCGAAAAGTCGACTAAACCGCAGTAACAGCCTTCTTATCGTGAAACTTGAGCAATCATTAATTGAACATTTTATTGGTTCTTCGAGCCGGATGATAGCTACGCCACACAACATGTCCAGCTTAGAAGCAAGGATTGTTCTACAAACTGAGCCGTTTTAACCTCATTCAAGGAGTTGCATAACACAAAAGTTTCTCAGGTAACTTGTCATTTGGTTGTTACGAGATTGGAAATGCTCGAACAAAATTGGATGAGATTCCAGGACGAGCACGAAAATCTGTGCTTCTCGGAGAATAAAGCATTAAGCAACATGGCTTACGTTCAGGAACAAATTTACGTACGATGCCATGCATTCTACGTATTCTCTCGTGCCAGGTTGCTAACTCAGCGAGATGACTTCGAAGCCGTAGATCGACATTCTAGATCTACCTCCTCACGGAGCTTCCACGTTAACGTTGCCTCGAAACGTCCTGCCTCGGATTACAATTACAAATTTATCGGGAGATTACCAATCGTGGAAGTCATTTCATGAGCTATTTACATCGTTAATACGGAAAAATGCAGACTTGTCTGACGTATAAAAAATGCACTATTTGAAGACGTGCGTTAGCGGAGAGGCAGTTCGATTGGTGTGTAATCTGCCTGTTTCGGGTGACAACTTTATGGTTGTTTGGGCCATATTGGTGTCAAAGTATGAAAATAAGCGTTATCTAATTACTGCGCAGTTGGACAGAATAACTAATTTAAAACCATTAAAAACTAAATCCGCACAAGGCTTGAGAGTACTTCTGACGACAATATCAGAGGCTGTAAGCACAATGCGTGCCTTAGGATGTGTCGTACATTACTAGGACCCGCTGCTTTTACATCTTTTAGTACGATTACTAGATCCCGACATTTGTGAGGCATGGGAGATAAAACTCAAATCTACCTCAGCCTATCCTACGTACGCCCAGTTTGAGGATTCCCTAGTCGGAAGAACTAGAGCTATAAAGAACCTCAATTTACACGCTAACAGTTCTAGTTCACACAAAGATCATTCGGCTATCTCCTCAGAAAAAACACGCAGGAAGATTGCGGCACATGTCGCTAACATTACCATAGGTTCAGGACCTCATCCGTGCCTGTTATGCAGATCTGCCCATTATCTTGCAAAATTTGAGCATTATCCATCAGACTCTTCAACAACGTAGGGACTATATATTGAAACAAAAACGATGCTTTAACTGTCTTGGACCACACGTGGTAAGCAAATGCAGCTCCACAAAACATTGCATTAAGTGCGGAAAAAAGCATCACTTTGACGACGCTAGCAGTACGACTTCAAAACATGTTGCAGATTACAAATAAAGACCACCACGAAACAACCCGCAAAGCAATCTCAATCTTTAAAACAATGACGGCCGACAGTATGTGCGCATCACTCCGGGAAAGCACCTTCAATTCCAAAACTCACTTCGCTCGCAACATGCAGAGCTTTATTAAGGAAGGACGATGAGCTACATACCATACATCTGCTAATCGATCAAGGTTCTGAGCTATTCTCAGAGGATCTGGTACAACGCGTGCAGCTGAAAAGATCTGCGGCATCAGTACCGCTTCTCGAAATTGGTGGTACATACTCTGGTCGCACAAAGGGAATCGTCTCGATTCAACTTCATTCCATTCACGACAATACCTCCAATTGCAACATTAAAGCTTATGTACTGCCACGGCTGACTGCAAGGTTGCCACCTTACAACGCTACTTTTTATTGCTGGTCACACATTACCGGTCTGCCATTGGCTGATCTTGACTACGCTTGTCCCAAACTTATTCAAATCACCATCGGCTCGGATAATTACGGTTCGGTTATTCTCCCCGGTTTAATCCGAAGTAAACCGTCAACTCCGATCACGCAGCAAACCATATTTGAATGAGTTCTAAGCGGAACGGATCTCTACGGGTGAAGAGTCTCATCACCACAGAGTTATGATTGCACTCCGGACCATGACTTACAAGAGCTTATCGCTAGATTTTGAACTCAGGAAGAATTTCTTTCTTCTAATACTTCTAAACTAAATAATGATGAAGAAAAGTATGAGAGACACTTTCTAACTACACATTCAAGAGATACCACAGGAAGATACTTATTTCGCCTTCCTCTGAAGAGAGAACCCTCATTATTAGGAGACTTAAAACCAAGAGTTCTTAATTATCTCAACAGATTAACACAAATTCACAACCAATCAAACGTTTCAGCAACTATACTGCAATTTCATTGAGGAATACAAAAACCAAGATCACATGGTACAGGCAGACGCTTCTGACGACCAAACTTCTCGTGTATAGTATCTGCTCTATCTAAAAGTACTTCGAGACTCTCCCGTGATTCGCCATCTTGCCGTGGTGGGAGGGCTCACCCCTCGCAAGAGGATAGTCTTGTGAGGGGTGCTAGGAGCGCATCATACCTTCCTGTCTTGGGAAGTACATCTGCCTTCAGTTTCTGGGGGCTCCCCTCGAGCCGGGAGAGTATCTTCCGATTAAGTGAGACGGGGTTTACTTCCCCGGAGAGCCTTGGCTCGTAGGTAGTAAAGAATGGCGACCCAGAATTCAAACGCCCGGTGGTATGGCACCGTTAGGAGAGGATATTGCATGGCGCTTCGGCGCTTGTCCTTCTGCCATACAGCTAGAGTACGAAACACTTGATCAATGATCCCGCGGGTCAAACTGGCGGGGACCTCGGCCCCTGGTAGCGTCACCCACGTCAAAAGGACCGCGGGGGAGATCGGGTCAATTGTGTGCTCGATGGCTTCTGCCGCCTGGGGTTCCGTCTCGTCGTGGGAAGGCTTTTTCTGGGGTTTTCCTGGGGAGAGTCCCCCCGGAGTCTGGGGTGGGGTCTTTTGGCGGTGGGGGCCGCCGGGGTGAGGTGTGAAACTCCGCGTGTAACTATTCGAAGGGCATTGCCCGGAGGGGGTCACACCGGAGGAGAGATTGCACGTGATCACCCGAGGGGCTTTGTCCGGAGGGATGTCTTAAGCATTGCTCGGAGGGGGCCACGTCGATCGGTCGCCGGGGCCGCTCAGACATTTACGAGGAGGAGCCCGGTGACGGGAGAAGTCCCAAAGTGCTGGTGGAGAGCGTGGCTCTTGTCCCAGCGTTCCTGGGGCTGGCCGTGCTTAAGTCGCTCGGACGTTTC
This sequence comes from Nylanderia fulva, assembly GCF_048542155.1. Lineage (NCBI taxonomy): Eukaryota > Metazoa > Arthropoda > Insecta > Hymenoptera > Formicidae > Nylanderia > Nylanderia fulva. The sequence continues at coordinate 93,641 of NW_028191037.1, read as the reverse complement.
CGAGGCGGGGCTAGGTCGGTGAAGTAGGTCTCGAGTGGTTAATCATTTCCGTTTTCATTTTTTTTAACCTTCAAAATCCATCTGTAATCAATCGTTTTCTTTCCAGTTGGTAATTCCATTAGATCCCACATTTTGTTTTGCAGCAACGAATCTATTTCATCTTGAACAGCCTTTTTCCAGTGACCTTTGTCTTCTCGTTTCTCTATATCTTCGAGACTTTCAGGAGTATCATTAAGGTAACTATCTGCGCTGAGTGCTATTGCACAAAAATAATCATCCAGATGCTTCGGTTTGTTACTTATTTTTAGGTGTATTGTTATTACGACAACTTATTTTCATTTCATCCCACTGTCCCACCGCGGCTCTGTTCCCCAGGGTATACCCCCACCGACCAAGGGGTGCCCCGAAACATGACTGGTCACACCCTACTGGCCAGGCCCCAAGTTCCCCAGGAGAGGAGACGTACGTCACTGGCCGGGGGAACAGCGCACCTCGGTACAGGACCCCGAGTCCCTTACACGCCTATAGGAGTTTTGACGCTTCTATGGGTTTTCAGAGGATCCACAAAGGGAAACGGTCCCGACCCACCGGGGCTCTCGTCCCCGTCCGGGGCTCTCGAGAAGCCCCAAGGGACTTTGCTCGGAGGGATTACCCACAGGGCATCGCCCGGAGGATGCCACGTGGACTTGCCGTCGGGGCCGTTCGGACATATTCCGAGGCAGGGCCCGGCGGCGAGAAGGTACTGCCGGTGGGTCGGGACCGTTTTCCTTTTCGAACCGACCCACTAGTAGAGACGCTGTCCGTAGGCCCCTCCCTCCCGGGTGGCGCCACCCACCGCGGTACCCGCATTGTCGGAGGTGTGGGTCCTCTGAAAACCCATGGGAGCGTCAAAACTTCTATGGGCGTGTAAGGGGCTCGGGGTTCTGTGCCGAGGTGCGCTGTTTCCCCCGGCCAGTGACATACGTCCCCTCCCCTGGGGAACTTGGGGCTTGGCCAGTAGGGTGTGACCAGTCATGTTTTGGGGCACCCCTAGGTCGGTGGGGGTATATCCTGAGGAACAGAGCCACGGTGGGACAGTGGGATGAAATGAAAATGAGTTGTCGTAATAACAATACACCTAAAAATAAGGAAATATCATAATAAATAAATTCCATATTTCCATGTCAGAAAAAGCTCACACAAAAAATAGTTTTTGTAAGGCTTACAAATTGACGGGTAAATTCATCCAAGACAATCCCGATATTTTATTTATGAAGGCGGATAAGGGTAATATCACGGTTGCGATGAACAGAGATATGTACATGGACAAAATGTGTGATTTGCTGGCTGACCGGGATACTTATACTGTTGTTAAAAAAGATCCGACTAGGAACCTAATTAATCAATTACACGGAATTTTAATGAGATGGAAAACGAAGAATTACATTTCTTCAACAACATATAAATCCCTGAACTGCACGGACGGGGTTTTACCGAGAGCGTATGGTCTGCCGAAGGTGCATAAACCAAATTGCCCTTTACGTGTCATCGTGTCATCTAGGAATACACCTCTTTATTACTTGGCAAAATTTTTACATAAGATAATATATAAGGCAATTCCGAAACCTGATTCGGCTATTTCTGATAGTTTCCAATTAGTGAACAAATTAAATGGTTTATGTGTGGATAGTGATGTGAAGCTAGTTTCACTAGATGTTACATCATTGTTCACCAACGTACCATTGGATATGGCTATTGATAGTTTAATTAACAGATGGGGGTATATTGAAAAAGAGTGTATTATTCCACGAGATGAATTTTTATTGGCAATTCGTTTTATTATGAACTCGACTTATTTTATGTTTAATAATGTATGTTATCAACAGACTTTTGGCACGCCTATGGGTTCCCCCCTCTCACCGATTATTGTGGATATCACGTTGCAAGATTTGGAGAGTAGAGCGATTGCTGCGATTCCATTGTCATTTCCATTTTATTTTAGATATGTTGACGATATCGCGTTGGCGGCCCCACTCTCCATGCTTAAAATAGTTTTAAACACTTTCAATTCTTTCCATCCTAGATTGCAGTTCACCATGGAGGAGGGGGTTGACAACCGATTGAATTTTTTAGATGTCACCATTATTATAAATAATGGGAGCATTGAGTTTGATTTGTTTCATAAGCCGACGTATTCAGGTAGATATTTAAATTTTGAATCGCAGCATCCTCTCTGTCATAAAAAAGGCACCATTATCAGCCTCATAGATAGAGTTTTTTGGCTATCTCATCCGAAATTCCATAAAGTTAACTTTGAGTCTATGATTGGAGTTCTTTTGTCTAATAATTATCCTCTCAATTTGATATTTCATACATTACAAGCGCGGTTAAAAAAGTTGTTCTTCCGCTATAATAATAAGTTGCATAACAATAGAGCAAATGTATGCAATGACAAGATTCTAACGCAGAAAAAAGTTTCGTACTTTAATATTCCGTATATTAATAATGTATCGAAGAGAATCGAGGACATTACACGTGATTTGGATGTCATTCCATCATATACAGCAATTAACAGTCTCCGTAAATTCATTAAAGTACACAAGGATAAGTTACCAAGAGAACTCCATAATAATGTAGTTTATAAAATTGATTGTATGGATTGTGATGCGTCGTACGTAGGGCAGACGGGTAGATTGTTGAAAACTAGGATGAAAGAACATCGCAACAACATAAAAAGAAACGCGTCACAATTATCAGTCATATCGGAACATAGATTATTGAACCATGAATTTAATTGGGAGGATGTAAAAGTCTTAGACGAGGAGCCTTTTTTAGGTAAACGTTTGATATCCGAAATGATCCACATAAAACGTCAGAGGAATAGTTTAAATTTACATAGCGACACTGATAAATTAAACGAGAATCTTGATCTGTTAATAGAAAAATTTACCAAAATCTAGCTTTGTGATTTTACATAGCCGGGTTTTTTTGTTAGACTTTTGACATGAGTGCCGATTAGTTTAGTTGTTTTTATTTTTATTTTTATTTTCATATTTTATTTTTATATTTGTTTTTTGCGTATATATGTATCAACTGTGTCGAGGTAGAATACCGCACAGTCGTTAGAGTGATGTGTCACGTGTAGCATCGTCTTCTCTCTGTTTTTGCTGTCGGGGTGAGTGTTCTTCCCGGTTCTTAATTTTTAATTCTTGTAAATTGTTCTACGTTTAATTTATACCATGTTGATTAGTGTTGGTAAGGGAGTCACTGCTCCGCTTCCTTCCTGACGATGGTCACCGTTAGGGAGACACTCCGACGGCCGGACGGTTTGAATAGGGAGGAGAATGATATTTAATTTATTTGCGGATTGTATGTATACGAGTTTTATAATTTTCTGATTGTACCGATTATCTTCTATTTTTGTTTCTTTGTATTTTGCAGCTACTGAAGAAGACCCGAAGTGGGTCGAAACGTTTAGAATTTAATAAATGAGTTTGACTTGAGATTTCATTTTAATTTATTAATTTTGTGCATGTCATCCGCATAGGCTCCGATTGCCGTCGAGATTTTATTTTTATTGTAACACAATAATTCGAGCCGAGATTAATAGTTTTTTTAAATAAAAATATATTCGCAGCTTAACTATTTGTTTTTGTTCCTATTCCCGAAATATAAATAGTGACCCTCGTATCGCGAACAAATCCCGAATCGCCTATCTTAAGCCAAATTCGCGAAACCGGGTGCAACGTCTCGATCCCACTTCTGATACATTGTAGTCGGATGTAAATTGAAATATAGGAGAAGGCCGGATAAATGACGAGAGTCAGGAAATAATTCAGGTCACTAGGAATCAATAGGAAATTATTATTAAGATATAATATGTTTATTGCGAGTCAAGATGCCTTTGTCGTCCAAGTCCGAAATTATCGTATCTCTTCTTGTCGCCTCGATATCAGTGATTTTCTGCCTGATCGTGAGAGAGCCGCGATACCGAAAATCGCCGATACTTATATCGCTCCTAATTTTATCCCTTCTTATCAGGCTTGGGCCAATCGCTAAGCGACAACTAAACTGTGCTCTGGTTTGTCTTTCGAACGGTCGCGTCTGTTGTTTTCTAAACTGATCAAGTCTCTTATTGTCGCACACAGTAACATAAATATAAATAATCAAATACGAGGACGAAACTACAAGGCGCATTCGGCAATAACATGATAGCGCGGCACGTATAATACATCTTAAAAATAATAATTGCACGCTTACAATTTAGGAAACTATTTGAAGAAATAATTTATGTTTACAAATAATATTTCAAACATTTTATATTGTGACCTCGACTATTAACTTTTTGTTTTTAAAAAGTGACAACAAATAAAATATAAGGTCAGATTCTATTTTGAAACAAATGATAGAGACGACCGTTTAAACCTAAAGACCAACCGTTTTTCAGGTATAATATATTATTATTAATAAGTAAAATAATTGACGTTTAGAATAAAAAGTAATTTAAAATTTCGAACGCATGATCTTTGGACTGTGAGTCCAGTGCGTTCGTTGCGCAGCTAACGAAATGCTACGATTGAACCTTTAAATTTAAGGTAGATAACGTGCTCGCCTAATTTCAACCCTCACATTCTCGAAAACGGCTGCGTATCTACGGCTAATATTGGAGGCGTAATCTTATATTTTCCTAATCTACCACCACACCAAAGCTCATTAAAAAACTCGGTTGGCAGTTGGGGTATTCTCCTTGTTAGAGGATGCAGGACCTGTCTTTGGCCCTTTGCCCACGATCTCTCCCTTCGATATTTCCTTATTTTTAGGTGTATTGTTATTACGACAACTCATTTTCATTTCATCCCACTGTCCCACCGTGGCTCTGTTCCTCAGGATATACCCCCACCGACCTAGGGGTGCCCCAAAACATGACTGGTCACACCCTACTGGCCAAGCCCCAAGTTCCCCAGGGGAGGGGACGTATGTCACTGGCCGGGGGAAACAGCGCACCTCGGCACAGAACCCCGAGCCTCTTACACGCCCATAGAAGTTTTGACGCTCCCATGGGTTTTCAGAGGACCCACACCTCCGACAATGCGGGTACCGCGGTGGGTGGCGCCACCCGGGAGGGAGGGGCCAAATAAAGTAGTCGATGCAGCCAAGTGATTTTACCATTGCCGAGATGAAGGAGGATTCGCGAGAAGGGACTAATGTTAGGAGGATCAAAGGCCGAGCTCATCCAGCAGTTGAACACCAACAATTCAGGTGTGTGGGCAAAATTAAGCGAGCAACGGAGGCAAGCAATAAGTTCAGATGGCATCCCGGCTTCAGAAGTTGTGCGTTCGCCTAGTGAACCGGGTGACGCCATGGAAATGGAGACCGTGGACGATACGCCGGGACTAGTGGATCGAGTGAGCGTGACGACGCCGGAACCGAGAGAATGTGACGACGCGATGCAGGCAGAACTTTTGATACTGCGTCGAGAACGAGAAATTTTGGAGAGAGAGCAGCAGTTACTTCGACGAGAGATAGAAATGATAGAAGTGCAGCCTCGACACCGACGATAACGAACGGCAGCGTCATTTTTGCGTTCGGCGGTGTAAGGGGAATTAAGGAGCTGCTGCCTGAATTTGACGCAACGGATAGCACTTTCTGGAGGTGGAAGCAGCAGTTGGAGTTATTGAGACGCACGTATCAGCTGGACAATAATTCAACGAGGGTGTTAATTAGCCTTCGGTTGAGGGGCCGTGCGTTGTCTTGGTTTTACTCAAGGGCCGAGCATGTAACACTGGGCCTAGAGGACCTTCTGCGAGAGATGGAGTCAATGTTTGATCTACGGCCGGGAAAATTGTCGCTGAGGAGAGAATTCAAGGCTTGCGTGTGGAAAGGAGACGAGCAGTTTTGTGATTATTATCACGAAAAGATGATTCTCGCGAATCGCATACCGATCGCGAAAGACGAGCTCCTCGATTATATCATCGAAGGAGTGACCAATCCTCGTCTGCAGAGCCAGGCGCGCCTGATGAACTTTCAATCTGGAAGAGAGTTATTGAAGGCGTTCGAGAAGGTGGTTCGAGTGAATCCTAAAAGACCAGACGTCCGGCCGGGCAGGGACGGAGCGAGGACGATCAGCGGAGAAAGAGCGGAGACATCGACGCGGGGAGACTCGACGAGGTGCTACAGGTGTCGCGGAACAGGACATACCGCGGCTCAGTGCGTGCGATCACAGGCGAAGCGAGTGTGCTATGTGTGCGAATCTCCGAATCATTTAGCTGGGGAGTGTCCAAAGCGAAGTCGGTCAGCGGCGTCGGAAACACTGAACAGCGTTGCGCGAACTGCGTCGACGAACGTCGTGCAACCTGTCGCGTTATTAAAACCATACATGATTACTATAAAAATCATAGCTAAGAATGAGAATAACGGTTTCGATAATTACGTGGTAGACGCAATGATAGATTCGGGTTCTCCGATTAGCTTGGTTAAAAGCGAGATAATTCGGGGCGACTCACGTCTGCTCGCCGGTGAGAGCATCGATCAATTTTGCGGAATTAACGGCTCGCGATATTGACGGTATCGTTCACGTCAATTTAGAGGTAAAAGGCGTGCGCTTAAAAATGAAATTTTATACGGTGCCTCATAATACGATGGCATATAGTGTCTTACTCGGTAGGGATTTTTTGAATTGTCCGTCGCTGCGTGTGACGTTAGGACGAGATCTCGAAATTGCAAATGCTGAAGAAGCGCGCGTTATTTATCAAATGATGCATATTGAATGCGACGACAGTGTTGTACGTTCGCGCAAGGAATTGAAAATTAATCCGGCTGTTGACAAAGATACAACCGAAAAGATCTGCGAGATCTATGAATCTTGTTATTTGAGTAATCTTCGAGCGGAGAAATGCGTGCCGGATTTCGAGATGGTTATCGCACTGAAACATGAACAACCAATAAGTATGCGCCCGCGGAGATTATCGTTCGCGGACAAGGAAATCTTACGCGAGATACTAGACGACCTAATGGCAAAAATGGTTATACGACCCAGTAATTCACCGTACGCTAGTCCCATTGTACTAGTAAAAAAAAGAGGTAGTAGCTCGCGATTGTGCGTCGATTACCGCGAATTGAATAAGATCACGATACGCGACAATTTCCCGACGGAATTAATTAACGATAATATTGATTGTTTGAGAGATAAAAGATATTTCACGCTTTTGGATCTGAAGAATGGATTCCATCACGTAAGAATGCAGGAGACATCCGTTAAATTTACTTCGTTCGTGACTCCGCTGGGCCAGTATGAATATTTGCGCATGCCATTCGGCTTGACGAATGCGCCACGGGTATTTCAGCGTTATATTCATACCGTGTTTGATTCGTTGATTCGAGGGAATAAAATAATATTATATTTGGACGACTTGTTGGTTGCGACGAGAGATACCGACGAACACGTTGAAATTTTATCTGAAGTTTTTAAAATAGCGGGTAAGCATCATTTGCAGTTTCGGTCCGATAAATGTTATTTCGCACAGACCGAGATTCAATACTTGGGATATTGCGTAAGCATACACGGGATACGAGCGACGAGAATATAGAGTCTGTTTTGAATTATCCTGTACCACGTAACATGAGGGACGTACATAGGTTCGTCGGACTCGCGAGTTATTTTCGTCGATTTATTTCGAGATTTTCATTGGTGGAAAAACCATTGTACGATTTAATGAGAAAAAACTCTGTTTTTAAGTTTAATGTGGAAGAGAATGTTGCGTTCAAGGCGCTTAAAAAACATTTATCCGATAAGCCAATATTAGCGATTTATTCACCACGAGCGGCGACAGAATTGCATTGCGATGCGAGTGCTAGCAGTTTCGGCGGAATCCTGCTCCAAAAACAGGACGATAACACGTGGCGTCCGATTTCATTCTGGAGCCAGAGGACAACGCCGACGGAATCGAGGTATCACAGCTTCGAACTCGAATGTCTTGCGGTTGTATACGCGTTAAAGCGATTTCATGTGTACCTCGCCGGGCGCAAATTTAGAATTGTAACCGATTGCGATAGTTTCCGTCTTACATTGGGCAAAAGAGATGTGAATCCTCGAATTTCGCGTTGGGCTCTTTTTTTACAGAACTATGATTATGAAATTGTTCACCGCCCTGGCAAACGAATGGCTCACGTCGACGCCCTTAGCCGCTGCCATAGCGTACTCGTGTTAGAGGGAAGTACATTCGAGCGAACTTTGTCAATCTGTCAAGATCGCGACGAGGAAATTATCAAGATCCGCGTCAAACTAGAAAAAGGCGATATAAAACATTACGAACTTCGCGACGGATTAGTATATAGAAAGGATAAGAATAAAAAATTACTGTTTTATGTGCCGCACTCGATGGAGACCAATGTGATTCGAACCTGCCATGATGACCTCGGTCACGTGAGCATTGATAAAGCAATCAACAATATCACGAAAGTTTACTGGTTTCCACGAATGCGCGATAAAGTACGAGAACATATAAATAATTGCCTAAAGTGCATTGAATTTTCACCGCTGAACGGTAGGGCGGAAGGGTACTTATGTAATATACCGAAAGGAAATTTACCTTTTGCGACAATTCACGTGGACCATCTGGGTCCACTGGAAAAAACCGATAAAGGTTACCGTCACCTGTTTGTTGTCATTGACGCGTTTACTAAATTTATCCGGCTCTACCCGTGTAAGTCGACAACATCGGAGGAATCGATAAAGTATCTCTGTGAATATTTCCGCGCGTATAGTAAACCGAGACGTTTAATTTCGGACAGAGGAACTTGTTTTACATCTGACGTATTTAAGAGATATTTGGAATCCGGTGCTATAGAGCACGTATCAATCGCTGTGAGCACGCCGAGGGCAAACGGGCAGGTGGAAAGATTCAATAAAACGATAATTCCGATGGTGGCAAAATTGAGCGAGACACCGTGTAAGTGGGATCGCGTGTTGGAGCAAGTAGAATATTCGTTGAATAACACTGTTTGTCGTGCGACCGGCGATACTCTTGCTCGATTATTATTCGGCGTTGAGCAACGAGGTGATTCGAGCGATCTATTACACGATCTCATTAATATAAATGATTATCCAGAGCGCGACCTCGATTTAATGCGAGATAAAGCTCAGACAAACATTGACGAAGCGCAAAACAAAAACGAGATGCGATATAATTTGCGACGAAGACCCGCGCGTGAATATAACGTCGGTGATTACGTGGAGATACGTAATATAGAAACAACAACCGAGATAAATAAAAAATTAATATATGTGATACAATAAAAGGCCAACTTAACGAGCTTATAAGATATTAATTAAAAAAATTTTTTATTATTTTACGTCATAATATAATGTTACAAAAGATAAACGTTTCGACTGTACGACAGTTTTTTTCAATATCATTATCTATATACTAATATGTCAAAGAATTAAATCATTTAGTCATATCAAACTTATTATAAATACAACATTTATGGAATTATAATGTGAAGAACGCAGTACAAAATTCATGTTTTGTTGGCTTGAGTTAAAGCGTCAGTTTTCTGTATATCATGCTGTTATATTATGTAGCAACGCTGTGAACCAATTAATGTATCAGCTCAAATATTACATATTAGATTTTTAATAAATAGTGTTAACTTACTTCTGTGTCACGACCATAACACTTTTTTTAAAAAATTATTTGTTTTTAAATGACATAATCACAATGTGTACTTTTTAAGAAACAAATCTATATCTGTATCTCGCAATGTCGGCGCGCTGTGTATATACCCAATTCCTAAGATGACGTAGACAATTTTTCTAAAATATCAAAATAAGAACCGTCAAGACGCTCGGTGTCTTTTTTTAAGTTGATACTGTTTTTTTCTTCTCTAATGTGTATCATTTCTGATATCAATCTTTTGTAATAATTCTTTTCGTAATCTAGGATTTTTGTGTCGTTTCAATTGAAATTGTGTGTAAACTTTACCATATGATCAGAAACCACCGAGTGTCTTGCAGAATCCAATCTAATATTATTTTTATGTTCATTTACTCTTGTGCCTAATTGTCTTTTCGTTTGTCCTACATATGTAGCATCGCAATTATTACACGATATCTTATATATGACCCCCGAATTATTTTGGAGCTTATCTCTGTCTTTTTGTGTTTTTATGAATCTATTAAATTTTTTTAGACATCTGTATCCTACTGTTATATTCGATTTCTTTAATTCTGATGCTACTAATTCTGAGATTCTTTCAATATATGGTATCGCTATGAATTTTTTCTTTCTGTCGTTATTTATGTCTTCGTTATTTGTATCTTGAGTCATCTCTTTGTTTAATCTATTACCAATAAGAAACTTCAGTCTTTTATTAATTTCTGAGAAAATGAGATCAAAAGGATAACTATTGCTCAATAAAATCTCTATGATTAATGTTAAATTTTTACTATGAAAACTAGGATGTGATAAGAATATTGATCGGTCTACTAAATTATATATTACACTTTTTTTGTGGCACATAGGATGATTTGAATGATATGAGTGTTCTACCCGAAAATGTTTTTTTCTGAAACCAATCTATATATATTATGTTATTTATAATTTTGAGTGAAATATCTAAAAAACTTATGCAACGGTTATCCTCTCTTTCTATTGTGAATTTTAATCTATCGTGACAATCATTAAATTTTTCTACGAAATATGCGACCTGATCATCCGGCATGCAAACCAAGATGTCATCGACATAGCGATAGTAAAATTTTAAATTTACATTTATGGTTTCAAGAATCCTAGTTTCTACATCTTGCATGACAATATCCGCAATGATTGGAGATAAAGGCGATCCCATAGGAGTTCCATGCGAAAATTAAAAATATTTAGTTGTACAATATACCTACGTATTCCTAAAGAAATTGTTGGAGGAAAATTTAAATCTCGCTCGAAGAAGTGTTATATGATGGGATACTGTTCGAATGGCTATTGATTGTGCCCTGAAGACCAGAAAATAATCCTTGGCAGAGACGTATTTGACAAATCTAAATTTAATTTTGAAGTAGATGATTTCTATAATAGAAGCCTATCAAATCAAAGAAATTAAGGATGTTGTGCAGAATCAAGGCGGAGAAGCAGAAGCTTCTCAAAACAAAGACCCTAAAGCTACAGACAGTATTTCGACAAAGAGTAAATCCGATGAAACGTCAAAGATTCTGAAGAGATAACACTGCAACAGGAAGATGGAAATAGCAATGGCCCTTGACGTAGTTCAAGAATAAGTAACAAACCAAAACATCTGGATGATTATTTTTATGCAATAGCACTCAGCGCAGATAGGTACCTTAATGATACTCCTGAAAGTCTCGAAGATATAGAGAAACGAGAAGACAAAGGTCACTGGAAAAAGGCTGTTCAAGATGAAATAGATTCGTTGCTGGAAAACAAAACGTGGGATCTAGTGGAATTATCAACTGGAAAGAAAACGATTGATTACAGATGGATCTTGAAGGTTAAAAAGGATAAAACGGAAATGTGGATCGTTATAAAGCACGTCTCGTAGTGAAAGGCTGTGCACAACGGAAGAGTTTCGACTACTCAGAAACCTATATGCTTCGGTGGCAAGACTAACGACTATTCCAGCTTTTCTATCTGTTATCAATCATGAAAATTTGTTAGCAAATCAAATGGACGTTAAAAATGCTTTTCTTCATAAATATATTAAGGAAGAAATTTACATGAAGCAGCCCCCAGGTGTAAGCAAAAACCCAACTTTTGCATGCAAACTGAATAAATCCTTATATGGATTAAAACAGGCACGACACGCCTAGAACGCAAGATTTGATAAATTTCTTTAAAAATTTAGGATTTAGAAGGTCTGAATATGATAACTGTCTGTACATCTATACGAATGAAAACTCCAAGATATATCTGCTGTTATGTAGAAGATATCATTATTGCTGGAAACTGCGAGAAAAGTATACATGAAGTTAAAATTAACTTGAAGAACGAGTTTTCCATGAAAGATTTGGGAAAATTGCATAATTTTCTAAATATTAAAATAGACAGAACAAACGAAGGAATGTTCTTGAGTCAAACAACTTACATGAAGAATCTTTTAACGCGCTTTAACATGGAAGAATGTAAAGCATCAAGGACACCGATGGAAGTCACTTCATGGAAGGAGCAAGACAATAATGGAAATCAGATCTGCATCATCAACAAGAAACCATTTCAAGAACTTGTAGGCTGTCTTATGTATCTGATGCTGACAACAAGACCAAACTTGAGTGCATCGGTGAATTGTTTGAGCCATTTTCAAAGTAATGCTACTGACCTGCACTGGAACGGTTTAAAGAGAATCTTATGCTATATATATATATGTGTGTAGGATACTTACTACAATTCACTTTCGTGGGAGAGTAAGGACGTAAGGGTGTCGCAAGGTCCTCTAATGATTCACACGTTTAGATTACGTATTATAAAGATTTATTCTTTGGTATAAGTGGAAGCGTGTAAGTTTTTCTGTAAATAATCTAAGGGCACGTATTTCCAACGGCCTCAGTGTTTACGCGTCTGCGTGGTCTGGTCCTGGGTCTCCTTATGGCCGGTCTCCTCTGTCTGGATAGCCAACTTCTGTGTCCGTGCAGCACCGGGCGTCGGCAAGGTTGCGCCGGAGTCGAGACGGGTAGCGTCAGTGTCTCGGCATACTGCGCCGGAATCGAGGCGGGAGTCGCCTTTGATATGGCGTAGAGCGCCGGGATTTAGGCGAAGATTGCCGGAGCTTGGGCGAAGGACGCTAGTGCCGTGGAGCGCCGGTACTTAGGCGAGGATCGCCGGAGCTTGGGCGGAGGACGCCGGTACCGTGGCGTGGAGCGCCGAAGACGTGGTCTCTTCAGCGTAATGCGCTAAAACTTTTTCGATAGTCTCCGCAGGGGGCCGTACTTATATTTTCCGTGGGAGGCATTTCGCCTACGGAAAAGTATCTCGGCGTGCGGCGCCTAGCGGACATTCGTGGTACTGAGCGCGCGCGGTGTATATAGTGACCCGCGTGTATCTCACTCACGGGTGAGTTAACTCGGCGTGCGCCGCGCAGCGGCCGCGCGCCAGGCGCCGTAAATATTTCGTGGGATTATACAATCGCCACAATATGGAAGAGGTACGCTGAATTATGATCTCTTTTTTCGAAGATCTGGAAACAGCAACATGGCACTGCTAGGATACGCAGACCATGGTGGAAGTATACAAAGGGTGCGTTCCGTGTTGCGCATAAAGCGCGTAGAGTGCACAGAAAGTCGTTCCGAGTTAGCTATTGCGCACTATTGTATTGTTTTCTTATAGATCAAAAATTTTTGTTGAATCTTATTGTGAAGGAGCAGAGCTCCAATAAAGAAAATGATAAACCAGAAGATTATACAATAGATGAAAATGTCGACAAAAACGATACCGGTAAGATTTTATTTTTTGACTTTATTTTTGTGTCACCGATGTCTCTAAACAACTCTTTAATTTTTTGTTATTGTACAAGTATGTTTACTCAAGTTTAATTATAATATATAAATGTTAATATTTCTTATTTAAAATTTGTGTTAATTTTTAATTTAACATTTTTTTTTAGAGAAGATGTTTGTATGGCCAGACAAAGCTGTACTTTTACTACTAGATATATACAGAAAAAGAGAAGAAGATTTCTCTAATGGTTTAAAGCGCAGCAATAAAATTTGGACGGAAATTGCTGCCCAGATGAAAAATTTTAACCCAAAATATGAAGTTACATCAAACCAATGTGCCACAAAAATGTCTGGATTGAAACAAACCTACAAAAACATTGTTGATCAAAATAAGAAGAGTGGCAATCACAGAAGTTCGTGGGCATTTTTTTCAGTAAAGATATAGATATTTATTATTATTAGTAGATATTTATATAGTATACGTTTATTTTATTTTTTGTATGCAATATCTTCACATGCGTGTAATGAAATTAATACCCGGTACGTTCACAAAGTTTCAAGACTGATTTTTTCTTGAGTAGGGGAAGGCGCGCAGACCGGTTCCACCGACAGGGTAAAGTAGTTGGGGGTGTCAGCTAACCGACCGTTCAGCGGCAATTGCCTCCGAGACGCTGGAGTGAGCAGATCGCTAGTGGCGTAAGTGCGTGTCAGTGACCTCTGTCGAAAACTCGGAGAGTCGAAAATGCAGCGTTATTCGATAAAGTTCTGTGCGAAACTGAACAAAACCGCTACAGAGACTTTTGGTATGATTCAAGAGGCCTATAAAGAAGAAGCCATGTCACGTGCAATGGTTTTCATGTGGCACAAGAGGTTCAAAGATGGCCGCGAGGACGTTGACGACGATGACCGCGCTGGGAGACCTTCCACAAGCCGAACTCATGAAAATTTGGTGAAAGTGCGTGAACTTTTAAATACTGACCGTCGTCTTTCACGCAAGAAAAAAGAAAAGATCGTGAGAAGAGGCATAACGAGCAAATTGAAGTACAGAAATCATTAATTTCCGTATTGCAGCAATTTTTAAATAAATAAATGCGGTTTGTTCCATCTCTTAGTAAATGATATGGATGTGTTCATAGCGTTTTCAACTGGTACGGATTAATCCGTTCCGGATTTCATCTCTCCAATAGAAGAGCTTGTTTTATTTAAAATAATAGTTTACAAAACTATTTATTCTATAGTTTTTAAAACTATTGTTTTAAATAAAACAAGCTCTCCTATTGAAGAGATAAAATCAGAAACGGATTAATCCGTACCAATTAAAAACGTTATTAAATTATGTGCAGCAAAATCGGGATTGAATGAAATTCAAAATATTCACTAGTCATCAGAATAAAGTCTTTTCAGTGTCTTTTAATCGCGTTTTTCTGTTGTTTAATTCCATCCAACTTCATTTCGTTTGCGGGGTTTCTATAGTCTAGGCTTGTTAGACAAAATAAGTTTAAGATTTAAAAGTTAAGCGTTACAAGTTTGTTCTTTTGTATAAGTTGAAAATTGAAACGATTAAATTTGTATGTTTATTTTATCGGAAGAAAAAGCTGAAGTGATTTTCACAAAAAATCTATTTTTATCTGATTCAGATATGAAAAAAGGAAGGCTCTGCAAAATATGATTATAACATATAAACATCAAGCAATCTACATTAATTTAAAAGATAGATGAGGTAGATAAATAAGAAGCTTTTTGTATACAAACACCTTTGATCGACTAGAGGAAACTTCTCGTGCCTGAGTTTTGATCGAATGTTTCAAATAAATGTAATTTGTTCGAATTCTTTATAAACATTTCACATAGCCATTATTTTTCCAAGTCGATTTTTTGGAAATCACTTTAGTTCTCCATTGATCAGTTATGAGTTTTAAGTTTTGTTTTTAAACTTCAATTTGTTTTTCAATTCTTTATTCTTCCCCTGAGGGATTGAAGGCGCTTTTGAAGGAGCGTTCCCCAACCTTTCACAAACTCTTACAATCTTTACTTATATCTACTCTTATCTCTACTCTTACATCTAATTTACAAATAACTTAATTCTACCTTAACCTACTTATCTACTACTTTAGAGAGAGAAAGAGCCGTCCCTACCTATCGCTTCTCTTCGGCTTCCGATTCCCCATATATTCTCCACCACCTCATTCATACCTCACTCATTCTCCTCCTCATACTTCCTTCCTCCTTTTCCCCTCCCTCCCCCTTTTCTTCCGTTCTTCCCTCTTCCCTCTTTTTCTCTATTTCTCTTATCCATCCTTCCCCTTCTCCTCCTTCCTGCAATATTTCCTTCATTCTTTCCCACCAGTTTCCCTTCTCCCCTTCTCCCCCACATTCTCCTATCACATGCTCCTATGTTTCTTCTTCTATCCCACATAACCTACATCTTCTTTTCTCCTCTTCTTCCCAGTATCTTGCCCCTCTCATCTCATTGTTCATTCTGAACCTAACTATCCTTCTCCATCTACTTTCCCCCCATCCCTTTCTCAGGTATTCCGGTAAACCCTCCTCCTTCCATTCCCCATACCATCTATTATATCTCGACTCTCTTATCCTCTCCCATCTTTCCTCCTTTTGCCTTTCCCTGTCTTTCTGCTCTCACCCCTCATATACTTCCTCTCCCCTTCCCCTTTTTTCCTCCATCTCTTTCCCTTCTATTCCTCTTTCTTCCCAGAATTTCTCCCTCTCTTCCTCCCACATCGTTCTTTCCTTTCCTCCTCTTATCCTCTCTTTCATATCCTCAAAACATTTCCTCGCTAAACTTCCTCTCCTTCCTTCCTCCAACTTCCTCTCATACCCTACCGCCCTCCTTCCTGCCCTTATCCTAAATTTGTCTTTTCCTATCTCCTCTCTTACCATATACCCCGGCGTGCACCAGTCTACTCCTAACGTCCACCTAAGCCCTCGCTCCTGCATTGCCTCCACCTCTCTCCTCTCCTTCCATCCCCATATTTCCGCCCCATATTCCAACACCGTCCCCACCAACCTTTCCATTAGCCATACTCTTTTCATCCAGTCTCCTGCAAACTTTCTCTTTCCCATTCCCCACACCTGTCTTATCACCGCTCCTGCTTTCCTAACTCTGTTCTTTACCTGCGCCTCCTGCCCCCCGTTCCTCTGTAGCTTATACCCTAAATATGTGAATTCTTTCACTTCCTCTAACCTTTTTCCTTTCCATCTCCACTCCACTCTCTTCATTCTTCCTCCTCCCTTTTTAAACCTCATTACCTTTGTCTTATCCACATTCACCTCTAACCTTTTCTTGTCCATATAACTCTCCATTTTTTCCCAACATATGTATCATCCCTTCCTCATCCTCCGCCAACAGTACCATGTCATCTGCGTACGCCAAACAATACACCTTTTCCCCTCCCAGTTTCACCCCCCCCCCAACCTCCTTTTCTTAGCACTTCCTCTATATCCGCTATCAGCAAACTGAATAAGTGCGGACTCATTGGGCAACCTTGCCTCACCCCCCTTGCCGTCCAAAAATTTTCTCCCTCCTCCTTCCCCACTCTTACCTTACTCTTCGTTTCCCTATACACCTCTTCTATCCTACTCCTTAAACCCTCCCTCACTCCCCTCCTCTTCATTGCCTCCATTAACACCTCCCTATCTACCGAATCAAACGCCGCCTTTAGGTCCATAAATGCCGCGACTACCTTTCCTCCCTTCTTATTTACCCTCTTATTCACCAGATAATTCAACACATAGATACTATCCATCACCCCCATTCCCTTCCTAAAACCTGTCTGACTCTCCGGTATCATATTCTTCCCCTCCATTTCTTCCTTTAACCTTTCAGTTAAAATCCCCACGTATACCTTGTATAGCGTTGGCATCAATGTCACTCCTCTATAGTTTTCCACTTTATTCCCCGTTCCCTTTTTCAACAGTGGCACTATTATCCCTTCTTTCCACCTCTCCGGCCATCCTTCTCCTCTCCATACTCTGTTGCACATTTCCCATACCCACTCTTCTACCCTCTCCCCTCCATATTTCCATACCTTACTTGGTATCCCATCCTCCCCCGCTGCTTTTCCTTTCTTCAGTTTCCCAGCATCCTCTTCACTTCCTCCCTGCTTATCTCCTGCTCCTCATCCCTCTCCCTTTTTTCTTTTCCTCCTCTTACCACTTTTACCTCTATCCCTCCCAATAAATCCATAAAATATTTCTTCCATTCCTCCGCCTTTATCACCTCATTCACCCCTTCTCTCTTTTTCCTTTCCCTGTTAATAATCTTCCATACCTCTCCTTCCGTTCTTGCCTCTATCGCCTCCTTGTACCATCTTAGCCTCTCCTCCTCCCTTTTTCCTTTACACATTGGCTTATATTCCGCCCTTACTATTTTATATCTTTCTCCTCCTCCTCCTTTTTTCCTCCATTCCCTTAACTTTTTCCACACTTCTTTTCTCTTCTTCTCACATTCCTCGTCCCACCACCCTTTCCTTTTCCCTTCTCCACTCTCTTTTTCTCCTTCTCTCAATTCCTCTTCTATTCTTCCTATTTTTTCCTCTAGCTCCTCTTCAATCCCCTCCTTCCACCCCTCTCCCCACTCTATTTCCTCTCTTATTTTTTCTCCTCCCCTCTTTGTCCATCTCCCTCTTTTTCTTATTCCTTTTCCCTCCCCCCCTTTTCCCTTTTCAGCTCCTCCTCTTCTTTCTAGCGTTACAATCAATGGGTGATGGTCCGATTCTATGTTATCTCCCACCTCCATTCTCTTTATCCTTTCTTTTACTCTATCCTCTCCCACCACGTAATCTATCACCGATTCCCCTCTTCCTCCTGTGTATGTGTACTCCCCCTTCCTATCCCCTCTTATCCCTCCATTAAAGATTCCCCATCCTACCTCTTCCAACTCTTTTATCAACTTCTTCCCTTCCTCATTAACTTTCTTGTCCTTCGATCTTCTTTCTTCTTCCTCCTCCCCTCCTATCACCCCCCCCCCCTTCTACCTGTCCTTGCGTTGAAATCTCCTCCCAAAATTGTCCAATTATTTTCTTCTTTCTCTTCCATCCATTCCTTCATTTCCTCCAATTTCCTTTTCATGTCCCCGTTGATGTATACGCCTATTACCCTCCACTTCTCTCTTCCTACTTCTAAATCCGCCATCATTATTCCCTCCGCCTTTTCTCCCATTCCTGATACTTTTATCTTCCCCCTCTCCTCCCTTACCCCCATGATCATTCCCCCCATCGGTCTTCCTTTCTTCTTTCTCCTCTTTGCTGCTTGCTTCTCCCATCTATATCCTTTCGGTAACCTCTTTTTAATCGCCTCCCACCCCCTTTCCTCTATCCATGTTTCCATCATCACCACCACCTCCCAATCTTCTATTTCCTTCCAGAACTTTTCTTCCTTATTCTTCAGCCCTGCCACATTCCAAAAACCTATTTTCCATTCCTCTCTTACTTCTCCTCCTTTTTCCTTTCTCTCCTGTTCCTTTCTGCCTCCGTCTCCCTTTCTCCTTCCTCCTTTCTCTTCTTACTATTGTTCTCTCCCCTCCTCCTTTCCTCTTTTCTTCTCTTCTCCCTTCTTCTATCCCTTTTTTCCTTCCATTCCTGTCTTCATACCCCCTTCTTCCCCCCTCCTTTTCTCTATACCTTCTCTAATTTCTCCTTTCCAGTTTTTAAGCACACCTTCCTCCTCTTTCCATCTCCACCATACATCATTGATTTTTATCTTTCCATAGCTCGTCCATACATTGTTTCCTTTCCTCCTTTCTATCTCCGCGATCTCCATTAGTCTCCATTTTATCTTTCTCTCTTCCCATGTTAAATCATCTTCTATTCTCACCTTCTTTCCTCTTAATATCCTCTTCCTCTCCATTACCTGTCTTTTTTGTTCTCTACTTCCTAGTTTCACTACCACCATTTCACCTTCCTTTCCCTCCTTTCCTTTCAACATCCTTATCCATTCTATTTCTGCTTTCGCTCCTATCTCTTTCATTAATTTCTCTACTCTTTCCTTTACACCTTCCTTCCCTTCCTCCATTCTTTTTATTACTATGTTATTTCTTCTCTCTTCTCTTTCCTTCCATTCTAATTTCTTTCCTATGTCCTTCACTTTTCCTATTATTGTCTCGTTTATCCTCTTACTCCCTCCTTCGCCCCCCTCTCTTTCTCTTTCCTCCTTTCTTCCTCTTTCCTCTACTCTTGCCTCCAAATCTATCACTCTCTTCTCCAGGCTCTCTATCTCTTTTCTCAGTTCTCTTCTTTCTTCTCTTCATTCCCCCTCCTTTTTCCAAATTTCTATCTTCAACTTTCTCATTTCCTCGCCTAACTTCTCTGTTAACTTCTCCCCTATCTCCTCCATCATCCTTCTTAACTCCTCCTTTTCTATCCCCCCTACCTCTCTATTCAGCCTTTCTGTCTTTTTGCTCCTTCTTAGGCTTCTTTCCTCTTCCTCCTTATCCTCTTCTCCCCCTTCTTCTCTTTTCCTTTTCAAAAAATCATCTATACATCCCATACTGCTCCTCCTTTCCTTCCCTAACTCATCTACTCTTCTCGGCCTCCCTGCCTTCTTTTTTATTTCTTCCTCATCTCCCTTTTTCCCCCCTTCCTCTAACATCCTATCTCTATTGGTCTCTATCCTCCTATCTCTAATAATCTCTTCATTTATTATTTTTCCCTTATCGCTTTCTTTCTTTGATTCACTTACTCTATGCTCCAACTCGCTCCAACTCGCTAGTGAATTCCCTAGTGAATTCCCTATCTTTATCCTCTACTACACCTACTCCCTACACCTACTCTCTTTCTTCCACGTGTCTACGTGTCCACGTGTCTCACCTTTTCCTACTTTCTATTTTCTAACTCCTTACCCCTTTATCTTCTCATATCCTTCAATCTCTCCTCCTCGTTTTCCTACACCCTCTCACCTCCTATCTCCTATTCACCTCACCCCTTTTCTCACTCTTTTCTCACAAATATCTGCCACGCTTTCACACACCTGTCACTCACTCTCTTATCGGAACCGGAAGCCCAATTTGTTTTTATGTTATACTTAATGAGCATATAGATTCCAAAGATGCAAAGATATTTTTTAATGTATTTCTTAAAGTATTTTTTTAACATATTGAAGTATTCTGAAGCTGGTTAAGAAAAATTTTTAGAATAAAGAATAGTTTTATAAGATTAAATGTGATAATAGCAATAATAAAATAAAAAATTAAACATAAAAGAATGCTTGTTTATTACATTTATTTAGAAAATCCATAATTTACAATCATTGTACATTTATTCATCAATCAATTGAAGCTTCATTTGCAATTCGTTCATTACTTTTATTCTTGTAGCATTTCCTAGTTCAGTGTTATTGTTGCGAACAGGCTGTTGTAATTCGTCCTGGTCATAATGTTGAATACCAACAACTATTACATCATTTTGTAATATGCATATGTTATTACACATGTTAACACACAACATGCTATTATAAATTGTGGAATTTTTTTAACGTTCGTCAATGGTAGACAATCTAACAGTATTCTAAAACGCAGTTTTAACTGCCCAATTGTACGTTCAACCACCATTCTCGTTGCTGACAAGCAATAATTAAAGTTTTTTGTCTGTTTGA
The DNA here is from genome assembly GCF_048542155.1 of Nylanderia fulva. Classification (NCBI taxonomy): domain Eukaryota; kingdom Metazoa; phylum Arthropoda; class Insecta; order Hymenoptera; family Formicidae; genus Nylanderia; species Nylanderia fulva. Next base: position 72,613 of record NW_028191037.1, on the reverse strand, counting down.
CAAATGTCCATTGTCTCGAAATGGAACCAAAAGGTGTGGATGTATGGGATATGCAGCATCTCCAATAATATACGAGCCATTAGAAAAATATAGGTCAGGTCTCTCGAGAAAACGTGCTACGGGGGAGTTTCTAAAAACTCTAGCATCGTGCACCGATCCTACTTCTTCTGCATAACAGTGCGTGAAAAGGCTACGCGAATCACACACTACTTGCACGTTTAAAGATGCAAAATCTTTCCGATTTATATATGAAACAGCATCAATTGATGGAGCTCGGATCTTGATGTGGGTACCATTTATGGCACTAATCACTTTTGGGAAACCACAAATGCTTTCGAATTGTTCCATAATATTGGCGGCAACATCTTCATTCGGCCACTGAATAAATCTAGGTGCGATGCAATGAAGTGCATACACAACACGTTTGACAGCTCTGAAAGCAGTTGCTTTGCCAACTCCAAATTTAGTGCAAACTGATCTAAAACAATTCACAAAGTAAAAATTAAAAAACTTGTCACAAATACAAAGTATTTAAAGTTGTGATTACTCATAAGCCCAATTCAGACTGCACGCAGCAAGTAGCAAGCATTGGAGCTAATGCTGCTCGTCCAAATTCAACACTGTTGGATTTTGGGCGCACAGCATCGGCTGCTGCTCTGATATTTGCTGCATACAGTTTGAATTAGGCTATAACGTTTTGCTAATACGAACAGTGTTCAAAACATTAAGAAAAAATATAAGCGAAAAATAAAGTCATTTTGAGACATATTGTTCTGCTTAACAGTTGTTAGCTTATTTTCGACATCACGCGCTCGAAATGGACAAACACGTGTTTTTCCTCGAATGTTTTCGATACTCGGCTCAAGCTCCAGCGAATCGGAGTCGAGCACGTACGTGCCACGCGCCTTATTTGTGATCTCTCGGACGATCTCGTTACCGAATTCAAAAAGTGAGAATCAGTCTGTCCTGAGAATTAACGGAGCAAGGTGCTCCCTTATCCGCTCTCGATAAAGAATCACGCGTTGGACTTTGCGTATTAATCGAATGAGAACGTCGAGCGTGATACGAGTCGCGAGTACATTTGTTGAATTAAATACTCCGACTGTGTTAATAAACTGTTTTAATAAATTGTTTGTAAAAAGATCAAACCGTTTTTCACGTTCACTATCCAACTGTTCCGTATCCAAGAATCAGCGAATTAGAAAAGTAACTTTGATATGTGGAGAAATTATATCGAAGGTTCTCGCACAAACAGAGAACTCTGTATAAAGTAGGAATACTAGCGCACTTTAGGTCTACTGACTCATTGTCAGACCAGATTTTAAATATTTATAATGCCTATTTTATCACTCCGCTTCAATATAATAGTTAAAATTAATACAGATACATATTGTTCATACAAATAAAAAAATGAAATATTTGGAGAACACCTAGAGATTTACGCAATTTTTCAAAATAGTGCCCAGTTAAACTTTTAGTTAAAATATCTGTAACTTGTTCTTTAGACAGTATATACTTTACATCGATTATTTTATCAGCAAACAAATCTCTCACGTAATTATATTTTACGTCTATATGTTTGAGTTTACGATGTTCCCATTTATCAAGTAAACGAATGCAAGATTGATTGTCTTCAAAAATAATTATAGGATCATTAAACTTAACGCCGAAATCACACTAAATTTCATAGCCAGACTAACTCAGTAGCAGCACTTGCTAGTGCCACATATTCAGCTTCCGTAGGAGAAAGGGCCACAGAGGTTTATTTATGTGTTGCCCATAATACTATAGCATTATACACTTGCAGCAGGTACCCAGAAGTTGATTTCCTATCTGTATCTCCTGCCCAGTCAGCGTCTGCGTCATGGTAAAAGTATACAAGGTAAACTATTGCGCACGAAGAGAGAGGGGATAATTTCTTACAACCAATAAACATCGGGTTTTTTTTTGCAAAACGTCGTGCTTTTTTGCTTAAAGCACGGCTCTTATGGGTCGGATTGTTCTAGACTACTGCGCATCCATCAAGAATGGTTCACCTTGGGTGCGTTCCGTGTTGCGCATGAAACGCATAAACTGTAATACTGATGCGCAACGCTTCGAAATCGTTCCGTTTTTTCAATGCGCGCGTGAAGTGCATGAGTGCTTGAGAATTTCGGAACGATTTCCTAAGCGATCTATGCAAATTGAAAATGGATGCCGTACGATACAATAATCGAATTTCATCAGTAACAATTATTTCTTCATTGATATTTTTAAACAATGAAAGTGATAGCTCCGAATCGAATGACAGTGAAGAAGATGAAATTTCGCTTAGTGACATGAAAACTTTGTATCTCATATTAATGATAGACAAATCACGTGGAGAAATGATTGCCACGGAAAAAATTACAGACTATGTTGATCGCGTGATTCCTAATTATTCCAATACCGTATTTAAAGAACATTTCAGGTAAGCGTGTCACCATATAACATATTGTTTAATTATCAAGTTGGAATCTTATTCATTTGGTTTTATTAAATTATATAATTTAACTTATAACATAACCTAACTTTCTAGAATGTTTCCGGCAACATTCGAAATGATTTTATCATTGATCGGACCAGCGTTAAATGCCACATCCACTGTAACTGGTAGGAAACCAATTTCAGCAGAAAAACAATTATATATTGCCCTTTGGTTTATGGCTACTCCTGATTCGTACAGGTTAGTAAATGTATAAAGTATAGTAATGGTTTATGTTCTAAGATATATATGGAATAAAATCTAATTCAATATAACATCTCACGAATTGCTCGATAAGTTGGCCTTTTTTAAATACATTTGTTTTACAATTAGGATTAAAAGACGCCCTTATAGAAATTTATCACTAGTAACGCCAATTTATCACTTATTTCAAGTACTTAAATTACTGTATATCAGTATTTTAAGTACTCGAAATAAGTGATTAATTGGCGTTATTAGTGATAAATTTCTACAAGGGCGCACGTAGCAGTGGAGAAAATAAATCGCAAGTTTTGAAGTTAGTATGTTTATTGTTCCCTACACATAATTAGCAAAACATATATAATTTATATATAATTTATATATAATTTATATAATAATATTAAATATAATAATATTTAATACAATATCCACTAATCTATATCCGTGTTCAAGCTCATATGTAAACAAACGCCAAAAAAACTTTTTTAATATTACTAGGCCAAATAAAACGAGCAATAAGAAAGAAACTTTGTTCTTGGAAAAAATTATAATTTTAAATCTAATTACAAAAAACTTTAATTTTCTTAAACGTTTCGAACTATACTTAGTCTTCCTCAATACGCAAAAAAAATGTTCTAATAAAAAGTACTATACAATTGTCAAAATAACGTACATACTTGTAGCGACTTATAAATAAATTCACCAGATCTTTGAAAAAGTAATGTTTATTCATTGAAAGTATAAAGCGAAAGAACAAAAAGAATTAATATGTAACAAATAAATGAATGAATGTGTTGTTATGGAAATATTGATTTTTCTTAAAAACATTATGTATATTAATGAATTGAAGTTATTACAAATGTATAAAGATGTAAAAAGTGTAAAAGTGCAGTGAAAAGTGTAAGGTGTAATAAAAGTGTAGAGTGTAAATGAAAGGTGTGGATGATGAATGCTACAGTACTCCCCCCCAAGTGACGATATTCGTTGCGAAATGGACTTTCTTCTTCTTTGGTGGGTAGGTGCGTAAAGCTTTTCCAACAGTAGAAGAAGAAGAAGGATTTGAAGTAGCAGAAACAGGAGCTGAAGTAGCAGGAACAGGAGCTGAAGTAGCAGGAACAGGAGTTGAAATAGCAGGAACAGGAGTTGAAATAGCAGGAACAGGAGCTGAAGATCTGGTAGAAAGTTCAGTAGAATCTGAAGTTCTAGGAATGAAGGCTGGCTTGAGACGTTCTGTCGAAATATTGACAACTCTTCCTGAAACATTAACTGCAAATAAATGATCAGAGATACGTTTCTCAATAGGAAAAGGGCCAGAATAAGGAGGTTGTAGTGACTTCCTAACAGTATCTTCTCGAATCCAAACATGAGTACAATCAAAAAGATTCTTGTGAACAAAAGGTGATCTTTTGCAATGATGACTTGTAGGAGATGATCTGATATTCCTCATATGAATCCTGTGTTTTTCAAGAAAGATTTCAGGATCTGCAGGAAAATCTTCTTCAATGAAAAATTCTCCAGGAATACGAAGAGTGGATCCATAAAGAAGTTCTGCAGGTGAAGCTTTTAAATCTTCTTTGAAACACGAACGTAATCCCAAAAGAACTGAAGGTAAAGATTCTACCCAGTTGGTTGTTTCGTGGCACATAATCGCTGCTTTCAAAGTCCTATGCCATCTTTCCAGAATTCCATTTGAAGCAGGATGATAAGCAGAAGTTCTAATCCTTTGGCATCCAATTAGGTTTGTTAAAGCTTTGAATAAAGCTGCTTCAAACTGAGGACCTTGATCTGTTGTAATGCTGATAGGAGAACCAAAACGTGCTACCCAATGTGAATAAAATGTTGTAGAAATAGTTTCAGCAGAAATCTCAGAAATAGGAACAGCTTCAGGCCATCTGGAAAAACGATCAATCATAGTAAGACAATAACGGTAATTTTGACAAATAGGAAGTGGTCCAACAATGTCTAAATGCACATGCTGAAAGCGTTGATCAGGAATTGCAATCTTAATTGGAGAATTCTTGGTGTGTCTTGAAATCTTCGCACGTTGACATGGAAGACAAGTTCGAATCCATTCCTTCACATCTTTCTTCAAAGAAAGCCAAATGAATTTCAGTAGTAATTGTTTAGATGTCAATCTGCCGCTGGGGTGAGCGAGTCCATGAACAACATCAAAAATTCTCTTGCGTAAGAGTTTAGGAACATATGGACGAATTAATTCCGAAGAGCAATCACAATAAATAGGTATGGTTGATCCTGAAAGAATAAGTTTCTTCAACAGAAGTGAAGAATTTGAAGAAAGTAAAACTTGAAGTTCTTCATCTTCTTTCTGATAATTAGCAAGTTCTTCTAAAGAAACTATAATAGGCATTGAAATAGATTCAATTCTTGACAGAGCATCAGCAACTGAATTCATTTTTCCAGAAATATAGGTAATATTTGTAGAGAATTGAGCAATAAAGTCCAATTGTCTGATCTGTCTTGGTGACGCTTTATCCAATTTCTGACGGAAAGCAAAAATCAAAGGTTTATGATCAGTTCTGATAATCAATTGTCTTCCTTCAACAAAATGCCTGAAATGTTTAATAGCCAAATAAATGCTAAGAAGTTCTCTATCATAAGTGCTATAATTTCTTTGAGCTTTGTCTAGTTTCTTTGAGAAAAATGCTATTGGTTTGATATCGTCGTCAATAGACTGTTCAAGTGATGCACCAACAGCAAAGTCAGAAGCATCACAAGTTAAAATAAGAGGAGCATGAGGAGCAGGATGAGAAAGGGTAGTAACTTGTAAAAGTTCTTCTTTACATGACTCGAAAGCTAATTCCGCTTCTTTAGTCCAAGAAATAATTCTTCTATCCCTCTTGCGACTGTCCTTTAAATATTCTGTTAACAGAGCTTGATGATTTGCAGCATCCTTGAGACAGCGACGATAATAATTGATAATTCCTAAGAATCTGCGTAATTCATGAAGTGTCTTAGGTTTAGGATAATCAATAATTGATTTCACTTTTTCGGATGTAGGTTTAACTCCTTGGTTAGAAACTAAGTAACCAAGAAAAGAAATCTCGCTTTGACCGAAAAGACATTTAGCGACATTGATTGTCATTCCAGCTTGTTGAAGACGATCAAAAATAATGCGTAAGTGAGCAATATGTTCTTTCTCATCTTTAGAAGCAATAAGAATGTCATCAAGATAACAAAAGGCAAAACTCAAATCATTAAGTAAAGAGTTCATGAGCCGTTGAAAAGTTTGGGCTGCGTTTCGTAAACCGAAAGGCATTACGACAAATTCAAAAAGCCCAAATGGAGTAGTGACAGCTGTTTTGTGAATATCTTCTTTAGCGACGGGTACTTGATAGTACGCTTTAACTAAGTCGATTTTAGAAAAGATATTCTTACCAAAAAGTGAAGAAGAAAAATCTTGAATATGAGGTAAGGGATAACGATCCGGGATAGTCACTGAATTGAGTGCACGATAACACCACACAGTCTCCAAGAATTTTGTTCCTTTTTAGGTACCATATGTAGAGGGGCTGCCCAGGAGCTGCTTGAAGGCCTGCAAATTCCTTGCTCCATCATAGACTTGAATTCTTCCTTGGCACATTTAAGTTTCTCAGGAGTAAGTCTTCTGGGAGTCGAAAATTTAGGAGAACCTTCCGTAACGATATGATGTTCAACACCATGTGTTTTTACCGAGGAAATTGGAGAAAAACGGGTGAGTCCTGGAAATTCGGTTAAAAATTTGTGGTACACAGAATCAGGAGATGTGGTAAAAATTGACAAATGTGCAACTTCTTGAATTTTTCCAGTATTCATAAGACCGGTAACATTATCAATCAATTTCTTGTTTTTAATGTCAATTAGGAGATTAAAATGACAAAGGAAATCGGCGCCTAAAATAGGACGTTGAATATCCGCGACACAAAATTTCCATTTGAATTCTCTCCTTAAACCGAGGTTCAAAATTAAAGTTTTAGAACCGTAAGTATTAATTTGAGTACCATTTGCGGCAAAAAGTTTTAAATTAGTATGCCACGGCTTCAATAAAACCTTTTTAGGTAACAACAATATATCAGCGCCCGTATCGACAAGAAAATTCAAATTTGAATGTCTGTCGAAAATAATAAGGCGATTGTTAGAAACACCGTCGTAAGCAGCCTCAGTCTTAAGCGGCGTTTTTAGTTTTCCTGTGAAGCCAAGAATGTTTTGGACATAGAACAAGGTAAAGTACATCGTTTAGCCTTATCACCAAACTTCTTATGGTAAAAACAAATTGATGTATCTTTAATATCTTTATTTGAATTGTCTTTGTTACGCGATAACGATCTAAATCTTCTATTCTCTCTAGACCGGCTTTTGGAACGATCTCGACGACGAGAAACTTCAAGAGCTTCGATTCTTCGTAGCAAATCCGCGAAATCCGAAGATTTATTATTTGCATTATTGGAAACTTCCGCGACTTGCAAACCGCCGTCCCGATCAGCAATTTTATCGGCTAATTCCGCAAGTTTAACAAGAGGAACATCCTCTACTACGGCTAAAGTCGTTTGAATTCTATGTGGTAAGCGTTGAAGCCAAATCATTTGCAAAACACTATCTGCTAAAGATCCTCCAGACAAATGACGAATTTCTCGAAGTAATTCCAAAGGCTTTTTATCATTAAGTTCAATTCCAGCTAATATTTGTCTCAAACGTTTTTCCTCTGAATCCGTAAAGCGATTTATTAATATTTTCTTTAAATAATTATATTTATCTGTTTCAGGTGGATTTTCAATGACTTCAGATATGTTTACTAAGGCTTGTTCATCAAGATGACGAATGACAGAACTATATTTAATATCATCTGATCGAATTCGATAAACCGTAAACTCACTTTCAATAGAAGCAAACCAGAGTTTAGGTTGTTTATGCCAGAAAGTCGGTAGTTTTAATAAACGAAACTCATTTGAGTGAATTTGTAACATAGGATCACTCACCTGATGTCCAGTTTGAGAAGGTAAAATATTAATATTATCTGATCCAACCTGATTTGATCCGCTCGCCAAATCCATATCAATCTGTGTATCCGAACAGGGTCTAACTGGTGATCTATCGATTGGCATTTTCCTCTTGTTCCAGGAATCCGATAAAATGATTTGAGAATTTCCGTGAAGGACTAATCCGCCTCTGATGTTTCAAAGATCCGGAGAATAAATCTCTTAAAATCAGAATATCCAGCAATTCTTCCAAGCGATGATAATATTTCGCAGACTTCAAATACGACGATCACTTGGCACTTATTCCGCATCAGCCTTTAAAATGCGTCGGCTTTAATATCACGTCGGCTTTAATATCACGTCGGCTTTAATATCACGTCGGGGTCACCAAAAATGTAGCGACTTATAAATAAATTCACCAGATCTTTGAAAAAGTAATGTTTATTCATTGAAAGTATAAAGCGAAAGAACAAAAAGAATTAATATGTAACAAATAAATGAATGAATGTGTTGTTATGGAAATATTGATTTTTCTTAAAAACATTATGTATATTAATGAATTGAAGTTATTACAAATGTATAAAGATGTAAAAAGTGTAAAAGTGCAGTGAAAAGTGTAAGGTGTAATAAAAGTGTAGAGTGTAAATGAAAGGTGTGGATGATGAATGCTACATACTTATGTCAAATTAAAAGGCGAAATACATTAACAATACAATGAAATAATTAAATAAAGTTCAACACGAAAAGAACAATTAGAAGCAAAAGACCGAATTAAAGTAAATTATCAGGCTATTCCAATCTTTTATTAAAAACTCGAAGTGGCACTTTGTTAAGAAAAACGCGAGATCCGGCACTGGCGACGTCAAAATATCTCGAGGTGGATAGGAAAGTGATCTGAGGAGAACTTTGTCGTATTAATCGATTTATTCTGATCGAACGCTGAGAGACGACTGCTGCCATCGGCGAACGGCAGTTCGTGAATTTTGACAAACAAGTATAAAGAGGGGGAACAGTTTCAACAGATTTATAGTATCTAGAGTACAGAAATATAAAGGAGAAAATACATATAAATATATAGAGGACATACTACCATGATCAAAAAATAACCGGAATTTTTAATTTAAACCTCACGGGCTTATCGGTTTTGAATTCTGTTGTTTGTGTCACGTTGGCAGCACTGTTACGGACACCCATGCCAAGCTTGTGCTTATCAGTTGTTCATTTACCTTTATGACAGTGATTTGTTTACATAAAGTTTTTACGTTGCGGCGATTTTTACAATGGATTCAAAACTTAAACAACGTACTTGCATTAAATTTTGCTGTAAAATTGAAATTACGTGTTCCGACACATTAAAAATGTTACAAAAGTGTTATGGTGACAATACTCTATCGAAAACACAGGTGTACCAGTGGTATGAACGCTTCAAAAGTGGTCGTGAGGCTGTTGAGGACGATGCTCGTCCTGGGAGGCCATCGACATCAAAAACTGATGAAAACGTCGATGAAATCCGACAATTGTTGATCGAAAATCGCAAATTGACGATAAGGGAGATAGCTGAGACCACCAACATATCATTCGGATCCGTTCAGAGCATTTTGCGTAAGGATTTGGGTCTGAGGCGAGTCACTGCAAGATTGGTGCCAAAAGAACTGAGTTTCGTGCAAAAATTGCGTTGATTATTCGTGAGTTTCTCGTCAAAAACAACACAAATACCATTCAACAACCGCCCAATTCACCTGATCTGGCACCATGTGACTTCTTCCTATTCGATCGACTTAAAAAACCACTACGAGGAACTCGTTTTAAGAGTGTGGAGGCAATAAAGCTAAAATCGCTGGAGGCACTAATGGCTATACCAAAAACCGACTTCCAGAAAAGCTTCGAGGGGTGGATCAAACGCTGGCACAAGTGCATCGCAGCCGACGGGGACTACTTTGAAGGGGACAACTTGAATTTTGAAGAATAAACATGTACTTTTCTTTTTATGAATAAATTCCGGTTATTTTTTGATCATGGTAGTAGATGTCCTTTGTAATGTAAACGCGAAAACAACAAAAAAGGCGCGCAAATAAGTACGCGGAGAACGGTATCTATAGAAATTAGCGCGATAACATTTACCGAAAATATTTGCTTAAAATTCAACTTTTCATAACGGCCGTTCTCGAAAGATTTAGGAAGATTTATATTTTCTTAAATTCAATGACGAATATTATTAAATTCGACGATACAAATTTCAAAATGCAATATTAAATTAAATCGGATCTAATTGTACTTATAATGATTTGTCCGAACACACTTAAAGATTCGCTCAAACAGATCACTCATCGTTGGTCGGCGAAAGACTATCAGTTTGGCAATAACCGTGTCCATCACTTCCAAGTTATTTAATAGTTGTATTATTATAAACTGTATTTCAAAAAGTTATATTATAAAATAAAAATCACATTATGTATATGTAAGAATAAAAAATTAAATACGTATTACTTACGATTGTTCCGAATACTTACGACGCCGCAGAATGGGTCAAAACCTGTTTAGCATGCCAACGTGCAAAGATCCAGAGACATCACAAAAACCTGCCAAAACACATTCGAGTCCCGGACAGCAGATTCCACCAGGTTTATCTTGACATCGTCGGTCCTCTGCCGCCGTCCCGCGGGTACCAGTACTGCCTAACTGCAATAGATAGATTTACCAGATGGCCGGAAGCCATTCCGATCAAGGACATCAGCGCAGATACAATCGCGGACGCATTTCATGCAACGTGGATCTCTCGTTTCGGCACTCCAGCAACCGTAACCACGGACCGCGGTTCTCAATTTGAATCTAGATTATTTCAGGCCCTCATTCAGCTCATAGGCGCACACAGGACCAGGACTACAGCCTACCATCCGTCCTCCAATGGGATGGTAGAACGGTTTCACCGCTCTCTTAAATCCGCCATCCGCTGCCATGCATCCACCGAGTGGGTAGACATCCTCCCCACGGTCCTGTTGGGACTACGAGCCAGCGTCAAAGAGGACTTGAAGACCAGTGCAGCGGAATTGGTTTATGGAACTCCAATCCGTCTACTCGGAGAATTCTTCGTAGACGAAGACCCACCAGAAGACCCTCAGATATTCATCGAAAAGTTACGCAAATTCATGCGTAAAATACGACCAACACCGCCAGCTCACCACATCAGGTTCAGGGTATTCAGTTATAAGGACCTCTTTAGCTGTTCCCATGTATTCGTTCGAGTGAACGCCGTCAAAAAACCTCTCGACTGCCCCTACGAAGGCCCGTACGAGATCATCGAAAGGATATCCGATCGAGTTTTTAAGCTCAAAATCAAAGGAGAGGAGGTAACCATTTCCACGGAAAGACTGAAGCCGGCCTACCAAGAGATAATACCCCCGGGAGACGCTACATGCACCGAGGACATACCCGCCACAGCACAGCAACCTACGAAGACCTATCCTCCAGCCAAAAAGGTCACATTCGCAACTTAGGCAAAGTTGCTAAGGGGGGAGTAATATGGCATCTCTCTAGTAACTTTATACCGCGCACATGCGCACTAGCCAAAGATGGTTCCTATCTAGATATTAAGTAATCTAAGTTTTTCCTCACATGCGCACTAGCCAAAGATGATTCCTATCTAAATATTAAGTAAGCTAAGTTCTTTCTCACCGAACACACTCTCTTTTGTCTGCCTTTCATACTGTGATACTGTCTGTTACCAAAGAAGAAATAAAGTATTTTTTATACATATAAAAAATATACTCATCACATACTTATCGATCTGAGACGCCTCAGCAGTGGTTTCCAAATAGTTATTATATATCTACCTGCATCCAAGACGCATGAGCAGGAATCTCTTTCCCGTTAAATATATATATATATATATATATATATATATACACGTGCACGAGCGCTACAACGGTCCGCGTTATGTCGACATTTATATGTAGTTGATTTAAGTTCTGTCTATATACATATTATATCAAAGAATATAGACGAGTATAGAAGCACGGTTTTCGGTACTCCGCGGATCGTACGAGCTGGAATACTTTGCTATAGTTTACGTCACGTATACTGTACTATCTATAGCATTTCAGTACCCTAGCTCGTGCGACCCGCGGGGGTACCGAGAACCGTGCTTCTATACTCGTCTATATTCTTTGATTATATTGTTCAATTTTGCGATAATACCTGTCCGTATTGATAGAATAAGGCCGATGGCAAAGAGCTAAATGTAAGCGCCGTAGTGTAGACGTAAAGTAAGACAGAGAAAAGACGTAACTACGTAATGTACTACGCGCTTAAGCGGGGAGCACACACTCTTGCATAAGCGCATAAGCATATGCATAAGAAATTCAATTGGTTAAATTTCTTATGCATTATGTTCATATACCAATCAAGATTCTTATGCTTACGCTTATGGGCTTATGCAAAAGTGTGTGCTCCCCGCTTTATTCGCGACATGACTTACGTAATTACGTCTTTTCTCTGTCTAAAGCGGGGAGCACACACATTTGTATAGACGCATACGCGTAAACATAAGAATCTTGATTGGTCTATAAACGTATGCATAAGAAATTCAATCAATCGAATTCCTTATGCATATGCTTATGCGCTTATGCAAAAGTGTGTGCTTTTCGCTTTACGTCTACGCTACGACGCTTATGGCTTTCTGCCATCGGCCTAACTATTGTTAACCAATTCTGTTCTTGTAATCCTGTAATTGTCTACTTATCATCAAATATATTATTAACTATTTTATTAACCTAATCTTTGTGTTTTATTTAATAAAACCTCCTCTCCAGAATCTTAAAAAAGCAAAATTTTTGCATCGCGCCCCTCTGCCAAATACTGAGCAGAGCGTAGCCGACCAATTTGCGTGTTTGTAAGGAATTTTGATATCGTGGCGCGCAGAATCGCGCCTGGCGCCGAAATCTTTATAATTAGTATAGCGTGTCACTTTCTGATACCGTCAAAATTCAGTGTAGCTATTATTTTTGGATACCGTAATATGTTATATACCTATATATATATCTGATACCGCCAATCGGGTACTCGTCACCCGATTGCAATTCGGCGTTTTCCTCCTCGGGCTCGGCATGCTCGAGGATAGCGAATTAACATCGCAATATACAGAGAGAAGGATGAGAGGCGCCAGGCCATTTTTCGTGAGAGGTTTTTTCTAAGCCGCGCACTAGCGTCACGTACATCCATTTTACGATCGCCTAGAACTAATATATGGCATACCGACATCGAAAGTGGATGTGGCCATGTAGTTCTAAATGGTCGTCATAAAATAGATGTACGTGATGCTGGCGTGCGGCTTAGAAAAAGTGTCTCATAAAAACTGGCGGCCTGGCGCCTCTCATCTTCTCTCTAATATATATATTGTTACGTCCGCGACCACCCTTCGGGTTATCTCACAGAAATGTCACGTGCACTCAAACTCTCACACGCCGGAAATGAATACACTCGCGTAGCAAAGCAATGAACTTTAATATAACAAGCCAATATACCGTAGCGATACAATATAATATAACGTGCATTAATCCTAATATAATATAATATGTCCGCCGATCAGCTGTCGGAGGATACGTCCTTACCGCACGACAGACAGACCAGAACAACACGCGACGATTAACATAAACAGCTTCTTAGCGACGATAGAAGATCCTGATAGAAGACCCTGATAGAAGATCCTGACGATCGCAAAATACAGGGACGTATTGTCCAACGGACGTAACACGGACATAACACTTGCCCCCTCCTCTTCAAAATTGTCGTCCCGACAATTAATTCAGTAGGACAGATCCAGAATAATTCCATACAGGAACCTCGCCGAATTACAGTCCCCGATGTGACTTCATGTTCTCCCTGAACTGCTGTTCTAGGTACAACGAACTGCACACCATCTTGGGTCCAATCGACTTCACTGATTCCAGGAATTTTCCTCAAAGTCCCAAAAATTCTTCAGGCAAGAGAGGGGTAACATTCCGTGGACCCAATGTCCTTTTAAAGGACTTCTCAAACCTCTGCCTCGGCATTTGCCCAAAGTCCCCGGGAAAAACCACGAATCAAAATAACCACGAGGTGAGGCAGTCTTCGTCCCTTTTATCTGTCTCGTCTTCATCAGGTCCTTTTCCATTTTGTTGCCGAATAAGATTTTCCTGAAAAACAAATCTTACGGCAGAAAAATTGAAAAATACACAATTTTACAATTAAAGTACAAGTAATCTATCGTGGATTCCGATTCTAATTCAAGTTTCGACTATAAAAAGGAGCTAATCTGTCCGAATGCACAATCTTCCTTTCAGAAATCTCTCACTAAGAATAGAAACATCGGAACTATTTTAAATCGACAAATTCTTTCGTCCAAATTTCTCTTATAATAAAAATTATTATTATTAGTTTTACTTATTCTAGCACATTGTAAAACATTTGGGGCTATCACGCAATTAATCGAACCTGTCCCGCGAAGCTCGACTAAACCTTGTTTTCCGTAAATGACGGACATTCAGAGCGGAAGTGCCCCTCAGCGCCGCAGTGCCAACATTCCTTTTTAGTCTTCGGACCGTTTTTTTGAAAATATTTATTATTATTATAAGACTTCTTTTTCTCGTTATCTTTCTCTTTTGTTTCTTCATTTTTTTCTTTATTCTCTTGAATAACTTTTACTGCCATTGCTCTCTCTATGGCAGATTTTAATGAAGTTATACTTTCTAATTGAAGAATTCTTTTTAAGAAGCTATCAGATATCGCAGTAATAAATTGTGCGCAAGCAATTTTGTCTCTAACTTTGTGAGAACACTCAGGATAAGCTAATCGCGACAATCTCTCTAAATCTGCGCCAAGAGAAGCTAAATCTTCCAAACTCTTTTGTCTACGATTTGTAAATTGTGTATAATAAGACTGAGCCGAATGCCCTTCACCAAAACGTAATTCTAATTTTGATTTTAAATCCGTGAATTCTAAATTTTCAATTTCCGAAATTCCATTTAAAACGGTCCGCGCTTTCCCTCTTAAACAAGCCGCAAGAGCCAAGGTCTTTTGAAAAGAATTCCAACCATTAGCCCGCGCTATGAGATCGAACTGGGCAATAAATTCGCGCAAGGGTACACTTCTGTCAAAATTCTCAGGTTTGAGCTTATACCCGAGCTCAAAATTATTGTGTATAACGTTGTTCAATTCACTATTTCTACGTGGTGTTGTTCGGAATTTTATTATGTAAAAGACTTAGCTGGTTATTTTCCCATGTAACGAGTCTTTCCTGTAAACAGCGCAGTTCCTCGTCCCGCTGTTGCAGCATTGTCACAAATTGAGCCTGCTGTTGTAAACGTTCCTCTCGCAACTCCCTAATCTGCTTCAACGCCTCCTGTAAATCGTCCGCCCGCTCGGAAGTTTCCTCACTATTTGTGGCTCAAAGCGGAGTCGACTGTTGTTCTCCGTCGATCATTGCTCGTGACGAAGCTTGCGAACGAGTAATCCTCAGAGAATGCACCAAAGACATCGTATCCTTTTTGTCACACACAAAATATTTGTCCTTTTCACTACGGCACGTGGCTCGTCGTCCGACCGATCCCGGACGAGCCCCCAAAATGTTACGTCCGCGACCATCCTTCGGGTTATCTCACAGAAATGTCGCGCGCACTCAAACTCTCACACGCCGGAAATGAATACACTCGCATAGCAAAGCAATGAACTTTAATATAACAAGCCAATATACCGTAGCGATACAATATAATATAACGTGCATTAATCCTAATATAATATAATATGTCCGCCGATCAGCTGTCGGAGGATACGTCCTCACCGCACGACAGACAGACCAGAACAACACGCGACGATTAACATAAACAGCTTCTTAGCGACGATAGAAGATCCTGATAGAAGACCCTGATAGAAGATCCTGACGATCGCAAAATACAGGGACGTATTGTCAAACGGACGTAACACGGACATAACAATATATATACATATAAAAACTTGTATATAAATTATTAGTTTATATATAATATATAATTATATTATATAATATATATAATAGGTAATCAAAATAACCTCCAAATAACCTCTGTCAGATTGTATTGTACAAGCATCTCAGTTACATTGTATTTACTAAGTATGTTTATCTTTCAAATCAATTTATTAAGAGAAATTATACATAAGAATCTCTCTTTTAATGTAACTTTTCAGATAGCATGTATAATATATGTATATATAAATTCTGTATATTTATTTATAATAAATTACGATCTATTGATGTACAATATGATTTTTCTTACCTTTAGCATCCCAAATTATTATTTTTTTCTCATTATTGACTTCTGCAATTTTTTTATACCATAGACATATAATAGACCCATAATAGACATATCCTAAAAAAATCATAAAAATGAAAAGGTCAGGCCATGTTCAAAAGAAGGTACTCAAAAATTTAAACGATCTAATAATAAATTATCACGAAAAGTAACTGATATGTTATTCAAGGTGCCAGTTCAAAGTGAACATACGTAAAGTGTATATTATCTAAATTTAGTAATAATATATTACCATGAAAAGTAACTGTGATATTTTATTCAAGGTGCAAGTTCACATTGAATATACATACATATAACTAAAACTGATTACAATTTGATTCTAGAAAATAAGTGCGATATGTTATTCTTAGTGCACAAAATATAATAGTCGTTTATAGAGATTTGATTTGAAATTCATACTAGCCCGTACAATGAAAAATAATTGCTCGTAATTCCAGAGTACCAATTTGTTAATGACTCAGAAAAATAACATGGCGGCCTGCTCTAAAAAAACTATGATGTTTCTCGATGTCCATTTAGAAATAATGTCAAAGCTCTTACAGAATAATTATTATAACATTTGAAATACGAAAAGTATTACATTAGAAGAAGAATAGATTAGAATAAAAATTCAACGTATTTTTAAAAGCTCTACACACACAACGAAGTGAATATACAAAACTATATACAAATACCTTTTTCTTCTGTGTTTCTGAAGAAAATTGTAAGTCAAATGAAACCTTGCACTTTGAGAACCATGTCACTTACTTTTCAGAGTCAAATTGATAAATTTTTTTTGTATATTTTAATGATATTTATTTCTCACTTGTATCTTGAATAATTAATATGTAATTTTTTATTGTATATTACGACAAATAATCAGTAAACTTTTTAAGCGTATAGCTTTATTGTAGTTGACCTGAGAACTGTACATTTATAAATTTTACTTAATATACACCCGTTTCGAGCAACAAGGCAAAATTTTCTGATCAATAACTTACTCCTTGAAAATACGGTATAACACAAATCGGAAGTTGATACGAAAATTCGAAATTTTACTAAAGAAAGATTGGAGGTTTTTAATTTATACAATTTTCACAACTCTTATTTCAATTATTTATTCTACCCATCGAAAGTTTTTTGAGAGCAGGCCGCCATGTTATTTTTCTGAGTCATTAACAAATTGGTACTCTGGAATTACGAGCAATTATTTTTCATTGTACGGGCTAGTATGAATTTCAAATCAAATCTCTATAAACGACTATTATATTTTGTGCACTAAGAATAACATATCGCACTTATTTTCTAGAATCAAATTGTAATCAGTTTTAGTTATATGTATGTATATCCAATGTGAACTTGCACCTTGAATAAAATATCACAGTTACTTTTCATGGTAATATATTATTACTAAATTTAGATAATATACACTTTACGTATGTTCACTTTGAACTGGCACCTTGAATAACATATCAGTTACTTTTCGTGATAATTTATTATTAGATCGTTTAAATTTTTGAGTACCTTCTTTTGAACATGGCCTGACCTTTTCATTTTTATGATTTTTTTAGGATATTACTTACTTTATAAAGTACAGATATATAGAGCAGCTTTCTAGTAATTCAAGTATCACAAATATATGTATTTTCGATTCTTATCACATAACTTTGTATAAGTAACAATTTATGCAATACAGTTCAAAATAATTGAAATATATGGTATATATGTACATATATAAAATATATAATTATATTATAGTATACATATATATTTTATTTAATCATATATGTAAATGTTTGTATAATTGTAATAACTTTTAACGATACATTACACATTTATTTCAATTGCAACAGAATGAATTTATATTCTTGTATGAATATTGAAAATAAAGAATGGGCCCCTCCATCGCCCATTCTCGTGAGAACGCAACCATATATATTTTTCTTTGTCTCTCCGATTTTAAACGACATACATATTTCTGTCTGATAATTTTTTTCTTGATGATACTTTTTGAAATGTCATGAAGCCTAGGTCAAATTAGAAACTTATTGCACTCGTTTTAATGCAGCGCTTACAGCAGCTTTTATAAAGCGCCAGAGCAGCCGATATTTTATTTTGGCGCTTACGGCAACTTTTATACAGCGCTAGAACAGTTGATGTTTTAATGTAGCGTTTACGGCAGCCTTTATACAGCGCTATTATTTAATCTGTTCTAAGAACAATATGTATGCCCCTTGTGCTCCTTTGGGCCATTTTTTCTTGAACACTTCCATATCATTAGAGTAATACCATTCCGATTTTGTGTCAGCTCTCAACATACACGTGTAGTGACCACGATTCATTTCTTCACCTTCGTGAAATATAGCGCTTATTAGCTTGTACTTTTTTTAACGAGTATTAATCGTGATATTACTCGTCGGCACGGCGGTAATCCGATTGTTGATAATTTTTTTAGAAGCACCGTTTACAAAAGTATATAAATTGAGCTGTATTACTACAACGGATAAAGTTGATTCGATTACGGTTTTCTTTTTCAACACGGTGCCCTTACATTCGTTACAATTGCCGTTTATCGTTTCCCATTTAGAAAATTCTACATTAATCAAACTTTGTAGAGTGACACCTTTTTTCCTTTTTAATGTCGAATGTATAGGTAATATTAACAAACTACTGCTTTCCAGCTTAGTTACATTGTAATTACATTTGACATTCGAGCAACATGTTACGTGCTTTAATTCAAGTTTTAATACATCATTGATGTCGGAATACGTCGACATTAGAGCCGTAAAAAATTCCGAAACATCTTGTTGTGTTCGTTCTTCGAAGCGTTTTCCGACAGATCTTCTAACCGCTTGAATGTTGCAATATTTACGTTCACCATACGCGCAGATAGCATCAATCAATGCATTCGATGCTTTATTTTTCAGTATTTGTTGCCTAATACGTACGCAATGAAACGCACATTGTAATATTACATTAGCGTAACACGAAACAGCATTGTTATTGCAAAGGCCATATATTTTCCACGTAACTATACTTTCTGGTTCCTCACAATCATAATTCTGCATATCATCAATGATATTAGGGATATCCCATCGACGATCGTACATTTTCACAACCTTTTTCTCGGACGGATTGATTTGTGGCAGTTCAGATTTGAATATAGATCTCAGTCGATTATATTCTACAATGGCTCTCGAGTTTGCTTTAACTGATGCTGGATTGAAATTTATCAAATGTAGGCCTTCCAATTTACTTACTCGTGACAAACCTACATAGGCTTGACCATCACTGAATACAGTCGTTCCTAAATCCATCATTGCATTGTTACATGTAATTCCTTCGATTATAAATAATTCGACATTCTTTAATTTGTCTCTCAAAGTTTTCAAGACCATGTCTGACAATTGCGTATATTTTGGTGTAGATTCATGACTAACCGGTAGTTGAAACATTCTATGGATTGTCAAGCCATCGATATTGAATGCTGCGATACCCGTGGGAGCAGATATGGCAGTCGTTTTTTCCAAATTTATTCTGATCCAATGTTTAATCGTTTCAATTAGAAAACTTTTCCCTGTACCACCCTCGCCACTTACGTACAGTCGCAGAATCTGATTCTTATCTTGTAAAACTTGGCATACTTCATCAAAGACTCTTTTCTGGTCTTTGTTCAATTGCGACATCATTTGCGATAAATCAATCTTACCAAAATCTTCCAGATCTTTCATCGCGTCGTTAGCTTCTATCGGATTACAATCCAGTTCATCGTCATCGGATTTGTCTCTGTCTGCTGTTTTCAGATCATTTTCGCGCTTCTCGATTAATTCAGCAACGTTCTCAAAAGCTTTCTGTATTTCTTCGAGCCTTTCGTGATATTTTATTGCCTTCGTTAAAACAGACTCTGAATTCTTAAAGGCATCCGTGTAAGTCTCGAATGTACCTTTGAGTTCACTCAAATCTCTCCATGGTTTGAACAGAAGAAGCAGCGAGTAAAAGTATTTTTCGGGCTCAGTTTTTATATTAAATCGATAATGGTTAATTAAATAACCCTTTTTTCGTTTTTTTAAAAATAAACCCGATGCCAGTTTGTAACACTTGACTTCGTCATTATTTGACATCTGTTTCGTAATTTCCCAGAATCTGGCAAAATCGTACAAATTCAATGATTCTAATTCCTGAGGTCTATTTGGATAGTAATCATCGATGAGTGACGAACAGTAAATATTCGTAGAATTTTCATTGAGAGCTTAAATTTCATTAAATGTTTTAACTTTTCTATTTCTCACCTCATTAGCATCGATCCATTTGACCATGGTATCATTATCCGTACCGTACAAGGGATTCCCTAATAGTGTATCCGCAGCTTCTAAAGCACCGCATTCTCTGTTATTTAATGAACGCATTGCAAAATTCCACAGTTTCGATGCCAAGGACTTATTCGAATCTATCACTTCAAAGTCTGTATTGCATTTTTCCGACTTTGTCGTGTATTTTGTTAAATATGAGTTTAAAAACTCTGATTTTTCTCTAATAAATTGTATGTCCATATTTCCCTCCCAGGCTAATTTGATAGACGGATTATAATCATTTATAAACCTTTCCGACTCCTTGCGAGGAAGATCGTACAATCTGCTCTTACTGCGTAAATTTTTTCTATCGACTATCGAAGTGATAACGTCTCTTAAAACGAAATTTTCAGTAACTGGCCGAAAAAAATCGAACCGACACTTTCTGTATATATTAGTTTCCGTTTTTTTCGTACGCATGCAATACGAGTTATGTTTATAATTCTGATCACTTATTACCGTATCGTACAACGTTGGCGAAACATTTTCATCTGGAATTTCACACGTTACGTATTTTTGAATAAACGTAGCAACTTCTTCATCCAGCGATTTTCCTAATACTGGAGCATCTTTTATCCAAATCATACAATGCATGTGCTGGATACTTCTACGTTGATATTCCAGTCGCCAGAAGTAATGAATAACCTTTTCTATTGGATTATCGGACGAACAAATAAAATCAATCATGGCTTTGAATTTTATGCACATGAATCTAGAAGTACTTACAGGATCGTATGCGATTAGTTCGCTGATGCCTAACTTCTCTTTATCGGGATTCATATCTCGTAAATATTCACCCAAATCGGATCATTTCCATTTACTAGGACTCAAAGTCAAAAACCACGTCGCTGGACCGTAATGCAAAGTCATGCATTTTACATTATTAGACGGTTGTCGCCAAAATTGATCCGTATTTCTCAATTTTGCGAAAATACTCATTAAATTCGATTCTAATTGGTAACCTTTCAATTCGTTCAAGTATCTACCAGCAGTGTATCTCTCTCGTGGGTTAGTAACCATCATCGTATAATAGATACCACTTTTCAACTGTCGGTAGTTAGCATCATTGAGAAGGAAGAACAGATACTGCAGACCTGAATCTACTATGTTTCGACATCAATCGTGTTCTAATAAATAAATATTCCGGCAATGCAAAGTTTCTATCTTCTCGTTGTCCATTGACACCATCAGGATATAAATCAGGGAAACACATGACATCCAGATATTTATAACGATTATCCATTGGAAAATTTTCAATTTTCACCATTTGATAAAGCTTCAATGCAGATTCGTTATCGATTCTTTTCGCGTGTATTGGGTATATTGTATACTGATCGTTAATATCCGAATGTTCAGTGATTTGTGTGAGAAAAGCCGTACGTTTTAAAACGGTTTGATCATTATTATTTTTGTTTTGCTGTACATTGTACAAATTCAATGCTGGTAATTCCTCAACCATCTCATTTATTTCGTCATTGTCGCTTTCCTCATCGACAATCCTATATTCTGTTTCCTGCAACTTATCCTTTAATAGATCATCAGATGACGCTGGAAGACGAATTTTTGAGTAATGAGGATTATTTTCTTTCAACCATTGTAAAGCCTTATACATTTTATTAATATCTACCAAATTTTCCCAAACCACTTTAAATTTCTTGGGTATACCTCGAACGAGAATGTGCAACTCGTGATTCAAATTTATAGGATCTCCCGGAGGACATACCTTATCCAATGTTTCTTGTAAAGGCAGAGGCAAATGAAATGTTCTACCTTTTCCTAAACAGAGTTCGATTATATAAGTTTCTTGATTTAAAATGTGCTATATTTAAATCATGTAATTATTTTTTTCGTTCAAGTACATTTAACAGCAAAAACTGCATATACGTAGGTATGTATTTGACTCTACTGCCATTACTCGAAACAAATACATTATTCGATATTAACAAATTGGAACTCTGGAATTACGAGTAATTATTTTTCATTGTACAGACTAAGTTTAAATTTTTGAGGACCTTCTTTTGAACATGGCTTGACCTTTTCATTTTTATGATTTTTTTGAGATAGGGTGAGAGAGGACGAATGAGGGTAAGAGAAGACGAGATAGGCGAAAGAGGGTGAGAAAGGACGTACGAGGGTAAAAGAGGTGAGAGAGGGTGAGAGAGGACGAAAGAGGGTGAAAGAGGACGAAAGAGGTCGAAAGAGGGTGAGAGAGAACGAAAGAGGGTGAAAGAGGACGAAAGAGGGTGAGAGAGGACGAAAGAGTGTGAAAGAGGTCGAAAGAGGATGAGAGAGGGCGAAAGAGAGTGAGAAAGAATGAAAGAGGGTGAGAGAGGACGAAAGAGAGTGAAAGAAGGTGAAAGAGGACGAAAGAGGGTGAAAGAGGGTGAGAAAGAATGAAAGAGGGTGAGATAGGACGAAAGAGAGTGAAAGAGGACGAAAGAGGGTGAAAGAAGACGAAAAAGGGTGAGAGGGAATGAAAGAGGGTGAAAGAAGACGAAACAGGGTGAAAGAGGGTGAGAGAGAATAAAAGAGGGTGAGGAGAGGACGAAAGAGGGTGAAAGAGGACGAAAGAGGGTGAAAGAGGACGAAAGAGGGTGAGAGGGAATGAAAGAGGGTGAAAGAGGACGAAAGAGGGTGAAAAGGGTGAGAGAGGACGAAAGAGGGTGAGGTAGGACGAAAGAGGGTGAAAGAGGACGAAAGAGGGTGAGAGGACGAAAGAGGGTGAAAGAGGACGAAAGAGGATGAAAGAGGACGAAAGAGAGTGAAAGAGGACGAAAGGGGGTGAGAGGGAATGAAAGAGGGTGAGAGGGAATGAAAGAGGGTGAGAGAGGACAAAAGAGGGTGAAAGAGGCGAAAGATGGTGAAAGAGGACGAAAGAGGGTGAAAGAGGGCGAAAGAGGGTGAAAGAGGACGAAAGAGGATGAAAGAGGGCGAAAGAGCGTGAAAGAGGACGAAAGAGGGTAAAAGAGGGTGAGAGAGGACGAAAGAGGGTGAGAGAGGACGAAAGAGGGTGAAAGAGGCGAAAGAGGGGTGGGAGTGGGGGTGGGGGGGTAGGGCCGGGGGGTGGGATGTGGGAGGGAAAGGGGTGGGTGGAAGTTGAGGGAGGTGTGAGTGAAAGGTGAGAAGAGATTTATATATATATATAATCCTGATGACGTCAGCGGACGCGGACAGAGAAGAAGAAGAAGAAGAAGAAGAAGAAGAAAAAGAAGAAGAAGACGACGTTACTTCATTTTTCATGAAAAACGTCACTTTTTGACCGCTTGTATCTCCAGAACGGCTTGACCGATTTTATTTTTTCTTGGCTCAAATTACTCGTGGCGATGCCGCCTTTAAGGTTATATTACGTGCAATTCAAAATTTTTTATATTTTAGTAGTTCTACACCCCCAAAAAATGGACTTTGATGGTGCAGGATAAGGAGACTTGTAGTGTCTTTTAAGGTCTTTTAGGGTTTGAACATGGCCGGAGACACTACCGCATCTCCTAATAATATGGACTGCGCCATCCGTGCATCAAATGTGATCGTCAAAAAGAGAGACAGCGTAAAGACGGCCAATCTCCATCTCTTTCTAGTGTTGTAATTGGTACTGAATAGAAAAGGATAGAGATGGCCGTCTTCGCGTTTTATCTCTCTCATTCTGGACGATCATTTTTTAAGAACAAATGACGCAGTCCATTCTATGTATATGTCTATGAATAGACCGCGCCGTCCGTGAGAGGAGCTGAAGCACAAACATGAGCGAGAGTAATAGTGTCTCTGTTTAATGTGCCCGTTGGTGGGAAAAATGAGGAGGAAAAGAGAAGAGAAGAGGACCCTTTTTAGAACATATAGATATGGAAGGGGAATAGGAGCGCAAAACTGTGTCCAAGTTGGGTGCGAGAGAGAACCACGTTTTTAAGAAAAGAGAAGGGTAGATTGTTACCTCCGTTCGCAATGCGCAAACGCGAATTAGCGAAAGCACCAATTACATTTTCAGTTTCAAACGGTGCGGTGAGCGTGACGTCACCGTGACATCATCTACGTTTGCGCATTGCGAGCATAGGTTAAAAGCTATCTTTCTCTCTCGCACCCAACTTGGACACACAGATTTTTACCATGGAGAACAATAGCAATTTCCCTTCCAGGTATATATGTTCTAAGAGAGGATCTGTAAAAGAGACGTTTGTTTTTCTCCTTTAGTCTTCTCCCCACTCTTAACAGAATGCGAGAAAAAGAGAGAGAGAGAGAGAGAGAGAGAGAGAGAGAGAAAGAATTATTCTCGTAATATTTGTCCTTCAGTGTAGTATTCAGCCCCTCTCGCGGTTGGCACGGTCTATTATATATGTCTATCTTTTATATACAGAGTACGTTTACACGGCACCCTTAATCGGGTTTAATAACATCCATAGTCGTAAAACTGGTCAATCACAGCCATTTCCTTGAAGAATGGAACGGCTATGATTGGCCAGTCTTACAACTACAGATGTTATTAAATCCGATTAAGGGTGCCGTGTAAACGTACTCACAGACATCTTTTGTTGTAACCTTTTTCCACGTCTTTTTGGACATGGACTCTTGATCAAGAGAGTTTCACCTGGTTTCACATTCTATGGCCGGTATTCATAGTCCGATCTTATATTTAAGATCGTCTTAAGTCCGAGCTTAAAATGGCACTTAGCCATTTAATTGGTTGAACGCGATCTTAAGTCAACCTCCGACCAGACTTAAGACGACCTTAAACAGTAGTTTCACTCTGTGTCGGCATCTTTGATCTTTATGTCCCAACATCCGCCATATTAATTGTGAGCGGCGCTTTATTTGAATCATTGAAATCAATTGACTATTGTAAAGTTACATATGTTATATTATTATTATATATCTATATGCAAATGTTTTTTGTTATTTTAAATTATTTGTAAATTATTGGAAAAAAATATCTATATAAAAATATTAAAATATATACATATATTCAAAAATATAAAAATATCTGTATTACATTAATATTATTAAATAATATTTTTCTAATAATATTATATATATGTATTATTAAATATTTTTATTAATATATATATTTATACATATTTATAATTATTGTGATATAAATAAAAGTATAGAAATGTGTTTAAAAATTATAAAATTGTATTCTGCATATTATAAAAATAGTGTTTAAAAATTATAAAATTGTATTCTGCATATTATAAAAATATTGTTTAAAAAATTATAAAATTGTAAAACCACAATCTCCACTTGATTCCTCTCGACCAATAGAGCCAAACGCGATGTTATTGCGACAATTATGAAAGAAAGAAAATTTGGAAACTAAGGAATTTGAATCCTATGATTGGGATCTCAAAAATTCTCCTTGTTCCTTCTCTTAACATTCCCTGTAAAGAAATAGGCGAGAAAAATATTGATCCGAAAGTCGGCTGAATCGGGAATCGAACCCGAGACCTTCCGCTTGCCGGGCGACTGCTCTTCCAACTGAGCTATTCAGACACTCACGAATAAATATTTCTCTCAATGTTTATACCCCCCCACCCACCCAAAGCGTCGTAATTAGGTCCAGACGCGACGAACAATAATGAGAATACTTTTTAAGTCAGCTCTTTTAATTTTAAAACCACAATCTCCACTTGATTTCTCTCGACCAATAGAGCCAAATGCGATGTTATTGCGACAATTATGAAAGAAAGAAAATTCGGAAACTAAGGAATTTGAATTCCCTTTGGGTGGGTGGGGGGTATAAACATTGAGAGAAATATTTATTCGTGAGTGTCTGAATAGCTCAGTTGGAAGAGCAGTCGCCCGGCAAGCGGAAGGTCTCGGGTTCGATTCCCGATTCACCCAACTTTCGGACCAATATTTTTCTCGCCTATTTCTTTACAGGGGATGTTAAGAGAAGGAACAAGGGGAATTTTTGAGATCCCAACCATAGGATTCAAATTCCTTAGTTTTCAAATTTTCTTTCTTTCATAATTGTCGCAATAACATCGCGTTTGGCTCTATTGGTCGAGAGGAATCAAGTGGAGATTGTGGTTTTAAAATTAAAAGAGTTGAAAAGTATTCTCATTATTATAAAATTGTGTTCTGTATATTATAAAAATGTGTTTAAAAATTATAAAATTGTGTGTGTTCTGTATATTTAATAATGAAAATTAAAAATAAAACATTTTAACATAATAAATAAAAAACGTGATTTATCTATTAAAAAATGTTAGTAAATTTTTATTTACTTTTATAAGTACAAATGTGAATATTATTAATTCCTTTTTAACTTAAACATTTATTTTTTTCAATTAAATATATACAGATATAAAATAAATGTTGAATATTTTTTTATCCATCTACATTAATAAAGATTGTTTACCTGGAAATGTTAAATATTATAATATAATAAAAATAAATTCAATTGCTATATACACATGAATTTAATTTTAAATGAAAGCAGTTATTAAGATAAAAAAATTATTAATATATTATTCAAGATCTAGCATTCGTGTGTTAAAGAGTTGTATATTAACATGTAAATTTTATTTTTGTAAAAAATAGATATATTGAAATATTGTAGTAAAGGACAATGTGGAATATATATATTGTGACGTGACGCTTTTGAGAGCGCCGTCACAAGGGCGAAAAGCCCGATCGGGTAGGACGCGGGAATCGGGAGCGCCCCTCATTTCGGGGAGGGTGCGATCCGTTTGCGTTGTTTCGTTTTTTATTACCGTATTTTTGCGAGAATCGCAATTGTACGCAGCATCGGCCCGTCGATGCGCGTGCAACACGATTCGTAGGGAGAGCGACAGCGACGACCCGAGAGAGCGGCAGGAGAAGTTGTAAAGCAAGAGAAAGAGAGAGACGGAGGATGCCGGAATACCACAGCCGAGAGAGAAGGATGGATCGAGAGTGAGAGAGAGAGAGAGAGAGAGAGAGCACGGGACCGCGCGCAGTTAAGTATCAAGTAGCCGAATTTTATTTATTATCTCTCGCGCAATGTTGATGCCGTACGGATATTCTAGGATACCGAGAGGACTCCGAGTCGCGCCTACACCTGGACCGCTCCTGTAGAAGGACGACGGAGGGCCCGGCCAGCCTACCGCTTGTTCCCCCAGGAGAAAAGCCGCAGGAACAAACCCGGAGAAAAATCCTCTCGAGCAGCAGGAAGATACCGGCGAGAGAATTACCCCGCTAGAGGGGGAGGCGGGGAAGACTTTAGGGCCCCGCCATCGACCCTATCATCGAGGGAATGCGCGAGAAAATCGGCGCGGCACGTAGGGTACCGAGGCGCGCGAGGCCCGGCTCTCCACTGTTCGTTGTGCCTTAGAACAGAGAGGGTGCCTCCAGAACTCCCAAACGTGCGACCCGAGAGTAGTTATACTAGGGGAGTTCTAACCCAGGAGCAATGAGGGGGGGGTGAAGGGCGGGGGGGAATCGGTGGCGAAAGGGGTGACGTCACGCGGGGGAGGGGGTCTTATCAGTAGATAAGCTTATCTTTTGTTTATAAACATATCAGATTACCTGATAAGGGGATCATATTACCTGATAAGGGAATCATATTACCTGATAAGGGGATCATATTACCTGATAAGGAGATCATGTTACCTGATATGTTTATAAACAAGATAAGATAAGGGGATCATGTTACCTGATATGTTTATAAACAAGATAAGATAAGATAAGCGGCGTCTTTGAGCGGTATCTAAGTTTTCATAAACAAGATAAGATAAGCGGCGTCTTTGAGCGATATCTAAGTTTTCATAAACAAGATAAGATAAGCGGCGTCTTTGAGCGATATCTAAGTTTTCATAAACAAGATAAGATAAGATAAAATTCTACGAATGGCTGCCGCCGTTTCTTAATCCAGGCTGAGCGCCGACAATTGGATATCTAAGTTTTCTCTGAAAATCCAAGATAAGATATCTATTACAGCGATATCTAAATTTTCTCCGAAAATCCAAGATAAGATAAGATAATTCTGCTAATTATTAAGAACAAAAGGTTTGCCGACAATCAAGCGGGTTGATACATGATCCATACAGGTTGCGACATGTTCCCCCCGTCGACCATCACCTTGCCGTGGTGGGGGGGCTCACCCTTCGCAAGGGAATAGCCTTGCGAAGGGTGCCAAGAGTGGTCGGTACCTCTTGTGGAGGTACATCTCATGGCAGTGGGCGGCTGCTAAAAGGGCTTAAGCCCACCGCCCTAGGGGAGTCCACCCCGAAAAGAAAACAAAATATGGGAAGGAAAACAAAAACAAAGGAGGTACAGGTCCAGGCAGCCTCGGATATGTCAGGACCCGGCGGGGAGGGGGGTATAGTCCCGGCCCCCACCCCGTCGTCATCACACGACGGGCGGACGACAGAGCCTGCAAAGGCTTTAGAGGATTCGTATGAGTCCTCTGACTTTTACGAGTCGGAGGACTCATGCGAGTCGGAGGAAGAGGAGGAGGCTGGTGGCATGCGGATATCACGCATGCTCTACCGGTGCGACAGGGATTGCTCCAGGGTCATCCAACGAATTGTCGTGGAGCAGGATGGCATGGATGAGGAGGGGACATTGGAGGTGCTCTACGAGGATCTATCCAAGTCGAAAGCCCATCTGACCAGGGCAAGGAAATACATGGTCCTCGTGGAGCAAAGAGCTGAAGAAATGGAGCGGGACAATTTAGCCCTGAGGGACGCATATAAGCGCCTGAAGGGCAGCTCCACTCGGGTGGAAAAAAAAGATGTTGGACTGGATCCCTGGGTGCCAACCACCAGTACCAGGGGTACCAGCACAGAGGGAGCGGGCCTTGCAAGAGTAGACAGGGCGGAGCCTCCTCCCTCATGGGCGAAAGAGCTGCAGGAAGAGATGAAGGACCTGCGGTGCGCCATGAGGGAGGAGATGGACAGGAATTCTCGGTGGAGACTATCTCTCCGACAGGGCGGAAAAGGAACGTCAGCAGATTGGAGGAGAGAGGGGGAGGAAGGACAATGCGGACGGAGGAGGGGCAGGAGGGGTTAAGAGCACGGCGAAGGCAGCTCGGACCCCGGATGCTCCGAAGGGGAGGAGGAGGGATCGGGGGGAGGAGAGTGATGAAGGAGTAGAAGCCTCTCCAACCCTCGACTCCCTACCACCGGGCTCGAAGGTGGAGACCAAAGCCCAAGGGGAGGCATGGTCCAGGGTCGTCGGTCGCCGCAAGCGGAAGGAGGCGACAGCGGCAGCGCCAGAGAGACCTGTGACCGAAACCGACGGGAGGGACCGGACGGGAGAGAAGAGGGAGGTGCAGCCAAGGTGTTACCGGTGCTTGTGTCCTGGACACATGTGGCGGCGGTGCACCTCGGCCGTGGACAGGAGTTCCCGTTGCTATCGCTGCGGGGCTCTTGGCCACAATGCACGGGCCTGCCGCGCCGGCCCGCGCTGTCCACTTTGTGTGGATTTGCGCCGGCCGGCGGGGCATGTCCTGGGGGGACAGGGGTGCTGTAGGGCACCTCCGACGGGGTCGAGAGGCGGGGGCGTGCCTCCTCTTTCCCGGCCGTCGGCAGCCGTACCCCGAGGTGCGGCTGTTTGCGGCGGCGGGGATCGGGGGAGGGGCGCCCAGAAAGTCCCGGCGTCGACGTTCGACGCCAGATGAGGGTGTCGGGGGGGAGTGTGCGGGCATAGACTCGCACTCTACCCCCCGGCAGCCTCTTGAGGGGGGGGGGGCGGTCCGCGCTCCTCGCGCCTAGGCGCGGGGTGGGCGATCGCCCTCCCAGAGGAGGAGCCCCCCCTGGTTGCGGCCCGAATCCTAACTCCTACGGGAGCGGAGGGGGCCGCAATTGGGGGGGGGGCCGAAGGGGGGCCACGTGTCCCTGGCGGGCGGGCATTGCTCTCCCGTCCGGGGCGCCTGGGCCCCTTTCAAGGACGGAGACGTAACGTGTGAGGCCCTCTCACCGGGAGCCATAAGGCACCGGTGGGAGGGCAACACCGTCCACGGAAGGGGGTTCCTCTCCTTCTGAGAGGAGCCTCCTGATGAGGGCCCCTTCAGTGAACCGCCGAACCGGACCACCCTCTTGGGGGTCCGGGGGTTGCGACACTAGGGGGGCGAGGGGCGATGGCTCGAGCGGGAGTTCTCGAGCCATGGCTCTGCCCCTCAAACTCTTTGAGAGGGCGCGGCGTGGGGTCGATGTCGCCCTGCGCCGCAACCGCGAGGAACCCGTACAATGACGGGGGGAGAGTGTCGCCTTCTGCGGCATCCTCCCAAGGAGGGATAAGGCAGGGGGGGCGGCCAGTCGGCATGGGATACCAGCATCCTGGCCGTCCCCTATATAACGCCCGTGAAGGACATCCTCTGGGGTTTTAGTGCGGTAGGTCCTGTCCCGGCTCTCCGGCTCGCCGATCCCGACTCTCCGGTCCGCTACGGCGGACCGGCCAGGCGGAGGCGCGGGCCGGCCAGGCAAGGCAGGGAGTCCCACATAACCCTCACCTCTACCCGGAGGTGAATGGTACCATGAGGTTTCCCCAGAGTAAAAAAAAAAAAAAAAAAAAATGTTGCGACATGTTTGCGCACTACGGACAGACGTCAGGGGCACTACGGACTCATCCCCGTAGTGTACGGGTGTCGCAATCCCGAGGTACCCGAGCTGGAGTGTCTGGTGATGGATGAACGGGGTGTGATGGGCGTGCAGGCCCTAAAAAGGACTTGTCCACTGCACTAGGTGAAGGAAAACACCGAAGATAACACCCGGGGGGAGGCCCCGTTAGCTGAGTAAGGCAACCTCCTAAGGGGAAGGAAAACCCCCGACAGAAAAAACCAATTTTTTCTTATTACAAATGATGGAGCAACATAAGAAAAGAGACAACTTCCTGGGGTCGGTAACCAGGAACCGGCGTGGGGGGGGGGGGGGTGTAGGCCTGGCTCCCTCCTCGTCGTCATCATATGACGGGTCATCCTTGGATTTGCCGGCTGGGTTCAAGGATTTATTTGCTACAGTGCCGAGAAGTGTAATCGACGAGGTCGAACTAGAGTTGATTGACTTAGTGACCTACTGGGAGGAACGCGATCCAAGTGTCGATCCGAAGGAACTCGCGCTGTGTTTTCGCCGAGTCCTTCGGGACGAAGAAGTGAGTGTTTTTCGCCCTCTTGGCATGTATCGCAGATTGGCGATGCATGTCAGAGAGTTTTTGAACAGGTGTTCTCGCGGCCAGACCCGGTATTGTGTGTCCCACGTGTGTGTGGACGCTACGGACCTGACAGACGCTAAATGTGCGTCAGAGTCTTTGGTGGGTACACCAGTGGGTTCAGGTAGTGACTGCTCACAGCACCTTCGGTCACCGGAGATAGTGCGCGGGGGCCAGTGAAGACGAGGACCAGCAGGCTGCTGGACCCTCTGTCCTCTCCATCTCGTCTCCTTCTTTAGCTGAGGACGTGATGGACGTGGAGTGGCAGCCCTCAGACAGGAGGCTGCTGACCGGACGAAAGCAGTACTCCAGGAGGGCAGAACCAGGTACGTCCAAAGCAAAAAAAGAAACGCGGGGTCGTCCCAAAAAGACCGGGGACTATGTTGGTTTGGCTGAGGCCAAGGAGCGTCTCAATCAGGCTACTGAACGAGAGCTCCAATTGGCGGACATCCGCAGGCTCCTGGACCCCAATCTTGGACCTGAGTTGTCTGCGGTAGGTTCGGAGAACATTCCGTCAGGCGAGGCTTTCCGGGCTAGCCTGCGGAATGTCACCAACCTGGAACTCAGCAGGTTGGTGGAGGTGTCTGCTTCCCAAGTGGAGAAGGCGGCCGAGGTTTCTGGTCTCGATCCAATCGTGGCCAGGGATCTACGGATCTCTTCGATGAGACTGGAGAGCATCTTTCACGAGATGAAGGGGCGTATTGTCCTCGAGGCTGACCCCCAGATTGAAGCTCTCCGGAGCGAAAATCTGGGGCTTAGGGAGAGGATTTCGGCTTTCGAGCGGGAGCGTGACAGGGTGGCTGGCGAGATAGCTGCTGTCCGAGCTGTCATGCCACAGTTGGATGATGCGGCCTTCTATGGGATACTGAAGAAGGCCCCGAAGAAGAGGAAACGTGTGGAAGCCTCTCCGGAATCCACAAAAGACGAGACAAAGCGTGAGGAGGGGCTGCCGGGGTCGCACCCTCTTACGGTTGCGGACCTCTCGGCCATCCTCGACAGGAGGTTTGCCGGCCTGAGGGCTGACATCACGTCGGCAGTTCTAACCAATTTGAGGCCCTTGCTCGTGGGGCGGTCTGGGGCCTCTCCATCTGGAGGGATTTCCATGGGTGTGCCCTTGGCGAGCACAGGAGGTGGCGTTGGTGTGCCGGGGTCTGGTCCCGTGGCCGGAAGCTCCGCCGCTTCCGCTTCTGCGGAGGTTTCGGCGGATGTCCCTGGTCCCGGGTCCTCCAAAAAGGTTGGGAGGCGTCGTCGTAGGCGTGGGCCTAGACGTGCCTCCTCTAAAGATGGTGCTGCTCCCTCGGGCACTTCCGCCCAGAGGGGGAGGCGGGTATGTCCTCCTGCCAAGCCCCCCTCTAAATCGGTGGTTTCACTGACGGTTGAGGGGGAGGGGCGGGAGGAGACGTACGCGTCGGTCCTGTCCAGGGCCACAAAGAAGATGGATTTGCCTAGCTTGGGGATTGCCGGCACCCGCTTGCGTCGGGGCGTCACTGGCAGCATCTTGGTCTTCATCCCTGGGAAGGACTCCGCTAGTAGGGCGGACGCTCTGTCGAGTGAGCTCCGCAGATTATTTCCGCCTGATAGTGGTGTTAGGGTTGGTCGCCCCTCTCGTATGGAGAAGATACGAGTTCGGGGGATCTTGCCTTACATGCGGAAGGATGAGGTTTTGGCCTCCGTGGCGGCATCGGGCGAGTGTGACGTCGCCGATTTGAAAGCGGGGGAGATACGTGTGTCCCCAAAGTCCGGGATCGGGTCGTTATGGATTCGATGTCCGGCTAGGGCTGCACGCAAGTTGGGTACTGTGAGCAGCATTGACATGCAATGGACTAGGCTGACGGTGACTCCGTTGGCTCGCCGGCCTATACAGTGCTTCCGGTGCCATGCCTTTGGACATTCGTCTAATAGGTGTGGCTCGGAGATCGATCGCAGTGCTTGCTGCTTTAGGTGTGGAAAGGAGGGGCATTCGGCAGCGAAATGCGAAGCGCCGCCTCACTGTGTGCCCTGCAGCATCAGCGGGAAGCCGGCGAACCATCGCGCGGGTTCAAGTGTGTGCGCGAGGAGGTGCGTGCCTCCTCGCAGATTGGTCGGCGGCAGGGAGTCTGTTCCCTCTGGGCGAAGGCAGACTCCAGGGCGCCCTGACGGGGGGACTGAGGAGAGGGTCCCCAGCCCAGTAGCGGGTCCGTCGGGGATTGCGGGGGGGCGACAGAGTGTGTCGAGGGGTGCGTCTGTTGCATCCTCCTGTGCCCCGACGGAGTTAATGTCGGATTAGTACTTTGTCTAATATTGTTATGAGGGCTGCGGCCTTACTGCTCCCCAGTAAAATGGGGACCTTTGGCCCGGTTACGCCCTCTGTCCTTAGTCCGTTTTTATGTTTAGTAGGTAGCGGTGGGCTGCGGGGGGTTCCGGGGAGGTTGCCGAGAGGCGCCTCCGTGGCCTCCTCGCTCCCGCCAAGTAAATGTCTGTGTTGTGTATTTGTATACATGTGAGGTGGACGTCCATCTGTCCACCCCCCTCTATTTGTCGTCGGCCATAGTGCCTTTACTGTGGATGGCCTTTGTGCCTCAATGTGGGCTCTTTAGGAGCTGGGCCTGTGGCCACTAGTTGGTTTTCATTGTGGTTGTGTATATGTACACGTCGAGTTTGTGATGTCCTGTGACGTCAATTCATGTTGGGTGGATGACTGCGGTCATCTCGCCACCCTGGTCGGCAGGAAGAAAAGTGGGGGCTCCAATTCCATTGCACGTCGACCACGGGATGGTCGGGAGTGGGCTGATAGCCCGGCTCACTCCTCTTTACCCTCTCGGGGTGAGAGCATTGGACGGGTCAACTCTTCCAGTTGCCCGGGGATGTGTCCTTAACAGGACCAGGTCATGGGTGTCCACCGTGAAGTAATGCGTTAGCGGTTCCGCGGTGGACAATACCCGTTAACGACCAGGGGCTATAATCAGGTTTTAGGCTGGTACCCCGTCCAATAGTCCTTCGGGATACTATGGGCGGGAATCCGCCAAGAAGCCTCCTGGCCCTCCCTCAAGGGTCAGGACGCGAAGTTTGGTTGGCAAATTTCCTGACTTAAAAAAAAAAAAAAAAAAAGATCTGACGTGTCAATCCCTCAGGGGCACTACGGACTCATCCCCGTAGTGTACGGGTGTCGCAATCCCGAGGTACCCGAGCTGGAGTATCTGGTGATGGATGAACGGGGTGTGATGGGCGTGCAGGCCCTAAAAAGGACTTGTCCACTGCACTAGGTGAAGGAAAACACTGACTTAACACCCGGAGGGGAGGCCCCGTTAGCTGTGTAAGGCAACCTCCTAAGGGGAAGGAAAACCCCTGACAGAAAAAACCAATTTCTTTTTCAGTTATGATGACGTCCGAAAAAGAAGAGATTGTCCTAGGGTCGGTAACTAGGAACCGGCGTGGGGGGGGTGTAGGCCTGGCTCTCCCCTCGTCGTCATCGAGTAACGGGTTGTCCCTGAGTTTGCCGGCTGGACTCAGGGATTTGTTCGCTACAGTGCCGAGAAGTGTAATCAACGAGGTCGAATTACAACTGATTGACCTAGTGACTTATTGGGAGGAACGTGACTTAAGTGTTGATCCGAAGGAACTCGCGTTGTGCTTTTACCGAGTCCTTCGGGACGACGAAGTGCGTGTTTTTTGCTCTCTTGGTATGTATCGCAGATTGGCGATGCATATCAGGGAGTTTTTCAACAGGTGTTCTCGCGGTCAGACCCGGTACTGCGTGTCCCACGTGTGTGTGGACGCTATGGACCTGACAGACGCTAAATGTGCGTCGGGTTCTTTAGTGTGTACGCCAGTGGGTTCCGAGAGTGACTGCTCACAGCATCTTCGGTCGCCGGAGATGGTGCGTGGGGCCAGTGGAGATGAGGACCAGCAGGCTGCAAGACCCTCTGTCCTCTCCATCTCGTCTCCTTCTTCAGCTGAGGACGTGATGGACGTGGAGTGGCAGCCCTCAGACAGGAGGCTGCTGATCGGACGAAAGCAGTACTCCAGGTCTGAACCAGGTACGTCCAAAGCAAAAAAAGAAACGCGGGGTCGTCCCAAAAAGACCGGGGACTATGTTGGTTTGGCTGAGGCCAAGGAGCGTCTCAATCAGGCTACTGAACGAGAGCTCCAATTGGCGGACATCCGCAGGCTCCTGGACCCCAATTTTGGACCTGAGTTGTCTGCGGTGGGTTCGGAGAACATTCCGTCAGGCGAGGCTTTCCGGGCTAGCCTGCGGAATGTCACCAACCTGGAACTCAGCAGGTTGGTGGAGGTGTCTGCTTCCCAAGTGGAGAAGGCGGCCGAGGTTTCTGGTCTCGATCCAATCGTGGCCAGGGATCTACGGATCTCTTCGATGAGACTGGGGAGCATCTTTCACGAG
Source organism: Nylanderia fulva (assembly GCF_048542155.1). Classification (NCBI taxonomy): domain Eukaryota; kingdom Metazoa; phylum Arthropoda; class Insecta; order Hymenoptera; family Formicidae; genus Nylanderia; species Nylanderia fulva. The sequence continues at coordinate 36,791 of NW_028191037.1, read as the reverse complement.
ATGGAGGGGCGTATTGTCCTCGAGGCTGACCCCCAGATTGAAGCTCTCCGGAGCAAAAATCTGGGGCTTAGGGAGAGGATTTCGGCTCTCGAGCGGGATCGTGACAGGGTGGCTGGCGAGATGGCTGCCGTCCGAGCTGTCATGCCGCAGCTGGAGGATGCGGCCTTCTACGGAATTCTGAAGAAGGCCCCGAAGAAGAGACGGCGTGTGGAAGCCTCTCCGGAATCCACAAAGGACGAGACAGAGCGAGAGGAGGTGCTACCGGGGTCGCACCCTCTTACGGTTGCGGACCTCTCGGCTATCCTCGACAGGAGGCTTGCCGACATTAGGGTCGACGTTGCATCGGCGGTTTGCGGCCCTTGCTTGCGGGGCGGTCTGGGTCCTCTCCAACTGGAGGGGTTCCCATGAGTGCGCCCTCAACGAGCACAGGTGGTGGAGCTCGTGTTCCGGGGTCTGGTCCCGTGGCTGGGGGCTCCGCCGCTTCCGCATCTGCGGAGGTTCCGGCGGATGTCCCTGGCCCCGGGCCCTCCAAAAAGGGTGGGAGGCGACGTCGTAGGCGTGGGCCTAGACGAGCCTCCTCTAAAGATGAGGCTGCTCCTTCGGGCACTTCCGCCAAGAAGGAGAAGCGGGTCTGTCCTCCTCCCAGGTCCCCTTCTAAGTCGGTGGTTTCGCTGACGGGGGAGGGGAAGAAGGAAACGTATGCGTCGGTTCTCTCTAAGGCTATGAGGGAGATCGATCTGCCCAGTTTGGGGATCGCAAACTCCCGATTGCGCCGAGGAGTGACGGGTAGCATTCTAGTGTCTATCCCGGGTAAGGACTCTGCGAGTAAGGCGGATGCATTGTCGGGCGAGCTCCGCAGACTGTTCTCGTCTGATGGTGATGTGAGGGTTGGCCGCCCCTCCCGCATGGAGGAGTTACGTGTTCGGGGAATACTGGCCTTCATGAGGAGAGAGGAGATCTTGGCTTCCGTGGCAGTGTCGGGCGGATGCGGCGTTGCGGATTTAAAGGCGGGAGAGATCCGTATGTGTCCCAAATCCAGGGTTGGATCCCTGTGGATCCGTTGTCCGGTGGGGGCTGCGCGCAGATTGGGAATATTGGGTAGCATTGATATGCGGTGGACGAGGCTGACGATCACTGCGTTGGCTCGTCGGCCCATACAATGCTACAGGTGCCATGCCTTTGGACATTCGTTCAATAGGTGTGGCTCCGAGGTTGTTCGCAGCAACGCTGCTTCAGGTGTGGAAAGGAGGGACATCAGGCGGCTAGGTGTGAGGCGCCGCTCCGCTGTGTGTCTTGCGAGACCGATGGTAGGCGTGCGGACCACCGTGCAGGCTCAAACGCCTGTGCTAGGAAACTGGTGCCCCCTCGTAGGACGGATGTAGGTGGGGAAGGCGTTCCCTCGAGACGCAGGCAGACGTCTGGGCGTCCTGACGGAGGGTTTCGGGGTGAGACTATTAGCCCAACACCGGGCCCCTCGGGGGTTGGGGTGGAGCGGCGGAGTGCCTCGAGAGGCGCGTCTGTGGCTTCCTCTTGCGCCCCGACGGAGTTAATGTCTGATTCGTGATTGTCTAATGTTGTTATGTGAGCTGCGGCCATGCTGTTCCCCAGTAAAATGGGGACCTTTGGCTCGGTTACGCCCTCTGTTCTTGGTTGTCTCTGTTAGTAGGTAGCGGCGATGGGTTTGGAGTGTCGGGGAGGTTGCCGAAAGGTGACTCCGCGGCCTCTTGGTCCGTGCCAGGTTTATGTTTGTCTTAGTTCTTTGTCTTGCGTCAATGGGTGGTGTGAACATCTCTCACCACCCTTTACTTGTGGTCGGCCATTGTGCCTCCGATGTGGCCCCTAGCGGGCTGGGCCTGTGGCCCTTACTTGGTCTGTTTGTGGATTGTGTATATATGCGTATACATGTTTGTCCACGTGTAGTTGGTGACGTCCTATGATGTCAATTTATGTGGGGTTAGATGACTGCGGTCATCTCGCCAACCAGACTGGCAGGGAAAGGAGTGGGGGCTCCAATCTCATTGCACGTCGGCCTCGGGATGGCCGGGGGTGAGCTGATAGCCCGGCTCCCCCCTATTTACCCTCTCGGGGTGAGGGTATTGGACGGGTCAACTCTTCCAGTTGCCCGGGAATGTGTCCTTAACAGGACCAGGTCATGGGTGTCCACCGTGAAGTAATGCGTTAGCGGTTCCGCGGTGGACAATACCCGTCAACGACCAGGGGCTATAGTCAGGTTTTAGGCTGGTACCCCGTCCGATAGTCCTATACTACGGGCGGGAATCCGCCACGAAGCCTCCTGGCCCTCCCTCAAGGGTCAGGACGCGAAGTTTGGTTGGCAAATTTCCTGACTTAAAAAAAAAAAAAAAGGATCTGACGTGTCAATCCAGGCTTGGATCCGACGTCTTCGTCCCCGTCGGTGGCTGTTTCGGCTGCCGGGGGGGTGGGGGGCCCGGGTCCTGGGGGGGTTTGTGTGTCCGACCCTACTGGTTCCGGACCGGATGTTCGGCGGGGCCGTTTAGCGCGGGCTGCACGCGTTCCGAGTACGTCGGCGGTGCAGCTCGTTTCGACGGGAGGCAGGTCCTACTCGGACATTTTGAGGGAGGCGAAGTCGCGCGTCGACCCTGAGAAGTTGGGCATTGGCCCGATGTCAATGCGTTTTGGTGTGACTGGGGGTCTACTTCTGCAGGTCCCTGGAAAAGGCACGGTGGAAAAGGCCGACTTACTTGCAGGTAAGCTGCGAGAGGTCTTTTCGGAGAAGGACGTGGTGGTCTCCCGTCCCCAGAAAACCACGGAGCTTAGGCTCCGTGGGACTATGGGGGAGGGGATCACCACGCGCGAAGAAATATTAGAGGCGTTGGTGTCTCTGGGGGGATGCAGCGCGGGGGATTTCCGGATTGGTTTGATCCGGCCTCTGCCGCGGTCCCCTTGGAGCACCGTATGGGTGCGCTGCCCGGTGGCAATTGGTCGTAAAGCCTTGCTGGCGGGTAGCGTAAAAGTAGGATGGAACACCCTGGGGGTGGAGCTGCTTAGCGCCCGCCCCTTGAGGTGTTTCAGATGCCTCGAGTTGGGGCATGCGCGGGTGAGCTGCTCGTCTCGGGTGGACCGCTCGCGGTTGTGTTACCGCTGTGGTGTGGAGGGACACCAAGCGGCGGGGTGTGTCGCCACCCCTCGCTGTCCGACTTGTGCGGACGGCGGGAGGTCGGCTGACCATGTCCTGGGTGGGCAAGGGTGCGTTTCGCTCCCCCCTCCGCCCGGGCAACGCAACACCGGGACGATAGACAGGCGCCGGCCTCCGGGTTGTCCTGATGGGGGACGGCCTATGGAGACCGAGGCTGCCTCGGCGCGCGCGCGGGCTCCGGGTCCCCCTGCTGGGGGGGCTCCCGATAGCCCTGAGTGGGTGGGAGTAGACTGCAGTCGGGGGCGGGGGAGGTCACGGAGAGGTGGCTCCCCTGTGCCGGGCTGCAGCTCTGCTCCCAACGTCTAGTGTCGTTTTTGTCCTTCTGTCGTAGTGTGCAGCGGTGGGTGCGGGGAGTTCCGGGGAGGTTGCCGAAAGGTGACTCCGTGGTCTCTCTGCCCCGCCAAGTTCATGTAGTAGTTGGTAGCGGCGATGGGTGTTTGAGCACCGGGGGGTTTGCCGAGAGGTGACTCCGCGGTCTCTTTCACCCGCGCCAAGTTCATGTTTGTTTTAGTTTCGTTGTTGTCCTTCGTTCACAGGTGGGAGTATTATCCTCTCCCACCTTTATTGTGGTTGGCCATTGGGCCTTTTATGTTGGCCCTTCGAGGGCTGGGCCTGTGGCCTTTATTTGGTTTTCAGTTTGTGGACGTGTATATGTTTTGTCCATGTATAGTTGGTGACGTCCTGTGACGTCTTGTGGTTAATGTTCGGGCGGTTTTTACCGCTTCCGTCGGGGACGGCACGGGTGAGGAGTGAGGGCTCCAATCCCATTGCACGCTGTCCCTGGGACGAAGAGAGGGGGTTCGGAACCCGGCTCCCTCTTGCTGCCCTCTCCCAGGTAGGGAGAGTGGCGCGGGAAGAGTATTTCCTGGAAGAAACACCACCTTCTTCCAGGGGGAAGAGCCCCGAAAGGGGTCATGGCCGAGGGTGTCCACTGGAAGTTTATGCGAAAGCGGTTCCCGGTGAACAATACCCGTCAAGGCAAGGGTTTCAGTGAGGTTTTAGGTTTGGGTCAGGCCACCTCCTTCAGAGGTGGAGAATCCCCCACACGCCTTCTGCGCCCTCCCTCAGGGCCCAGTCGGTACGATTTGTTGGTTAAAGCAAATTTCCTCACTATAAAAAAAAAAAAAAGCTTGGATCCGACGGGGTAAAATTTACACCAGGAAGGTAACGGACGGCCTTATCTATGTATTTCTAAGAATTACCAGCGGGTAGATATCGCACAAATATTTCTTGCGAATTAACAATTGCATCATCATCCCACGAACAAAGGGATGATCGGGATATATAATGAGGGCCGATGCAGCTGCCGGGTCATAGTACCACTGGCGAGCGCACGCTCTCTTCATTCGGGGTGCAGAATGTTTGTAATACTATCAAGTGCTTCCGACATTCTCAGTTTAAGTGCCGAACAGTTACAATATATTCCGAAGATTGTTTTACTGCAAAAGTGCGGATATTTCGTAGAGCATTTGTGGGACAAGCTTCCGGAGCATATCAAGACGGATCCGGAGGTTCAGACATATCGTCGCTGCCTCGAACACTACAATCGGCCGTGGATGCGAACGCATATTGACGGTCCAGCACCGATGATCAGGGATTGCAGCGAATGTCAGCGAAAATAGGCTGAGGTTAAAAGTGCGAATAAGTGCCAGACATAAAAAATGGAGAACGCGGTAAAAGATCATTTGAGGTGTTTTGAGAATGTTGAGAGATGGTATAGACATCTCGATGAATGTTATTATGATGAAAAAAAAGATGACCCGTTTCATTTTAAACGTGAAGCGGTGACTTCGGTTGTGCAATTCGTAAGAAATCGCGAACTTGGTGTGCAAAAACCGCATACAAGAGATGTTGCCTATTTCCTGGAAACGCACGAAGACATTTTAAGAGTGACTGGTGGATTATCCAAATGCACCAGATCGTCTAAACGACACAAGCGAGTCGCATGTTATCAGCGTCGCTACAAAAATTGTGCAGAATATTTCACTGTGAACAACCTTTATTTTGCCGACATGGATATGCCTTTACCATCGGTATCATGCAAAACACAATCATCTAATTATGATTCGGACAAGAAATAGAGGAGTCAGATAGGAGAGAACCGAGACCATCACCATTGTCGTCATCATCATCATCGTCAGATTACTTGTTGCAGCCTATTTATTTGTCTGATTAAATAGGTGTACAACATATGTGATATCAACGTGTTCTGAGAGAGTAGATATGTCTTCGCGGAAGGTGTAAACATGTCGATAGACAACAGCCGCTATTTTTTGTTTCGACGAAGATCATCTTTCGGAGATAATAGCAAATCTTTCGGAGATAATTGCATCATACGTTGAAGAACAAAGGAATGATCGGGGTAAAAAATAATAATGTACAAAGAAAAAAATAATGTACAAAGAAAAAAATAATAATGTACAAAGAAAAAAAATATTGAATAAAATATACATTTTATTAAAATAAAAAAATGTTTTTCCTCCTCTCGCCACAGCATCCCTCTCCCGCAAAATCCAGACTTGGATCTCTCTCTCGACGCGAGCTACCGACTCTCTCGCCACAGCATCGCTCTCACCACAAAATCTAGGCTTGGATCTCGCTCTCGCCGCGAGCCGCGCGTTGCCTCTCTCTCGTTCCGACGGGAGAGCGCGTATACCGCCGCGCGCTACCTCTCTCTCGCTCCGACGGGAGAGCGCGTATACCGCCGCGCGCTACCTCTCTCTCTCGCTCCGACGGGAGAGCGCGTATATCGCCGCTAAATCCAGGCTTGGATACCCGTCTTCTCTCTCGAAATGCGTGCGTCTCTCTTACTCTTAATGTCGCGTGCGCCTCGTAAGATAAAATTATCGATTCTGCCGCAGCATGGATGTCTTATCTCATAAGATAATAATATCGATTTTTTTTCGCGCGCTGTCTCTTTCTTTTCTAGTGGTTGCTCTCTCGCAAAGTATGTAACGGGTGGCGCGCAAATAAAGTACACCATGATATATACATATAAGTATTTATTTGTCTTATATTTAATACATAATTATATATAAAGTTTTATTACATATTAAAAACTAAAGCCACCAGCTCGCAATCGACAAGTTGGTGCATGTTGAAGGCATTGCTAGCGCGTATCGCATTCGACAATTCTCTCGCATTCGTTACAGTGGATGCAATATTGGAGAATTGAGTATATTTGATATCAACCGTTGCGACGAGCCTCGTCAAACGATCGAACATTATTTCAATACATGAATCGAGCTCGAACATACGATGTAACGTCGATTCGACCATCATTATGCGCACGTCCGCTAATTCGAGACTTATGAGCTTGGTGCCGTTTATCTTGTGAAATCGCACTGTTAGCGGCCCGACACTTATGCAATTATACACATCGTTGTTGGAGGAGAAGTCATTGTTCAGGTAATTGTGAATAGCGTGGCGTTGCTCGTAGAGTCCTTTCCACGTTTCAAGAGATAGTAATAGCTGTTTTCCCCGATGATCTCCTATGGCAAACTCCACATAACTCGGCGGATCCACTCTGATGCCGATTTCGAGGAATTTGAATTCCGTTGCCGTCAATGCGTATCGTCTTCCAAGTATGCGAACCGCACAAGGCTCCAGCGAAACGCTGTAAAAATTAGATAAAAAAGATAAAATAAAATTAAAAGATATAAAATATATAAAAGATACAAAAAAGTTATACTTACTCGTCGCATTTCTTCTCGCACGTTTAAATATCGCACCAATTCCTCGGGTGGTCGAAGATTGCCAAAACTGTCGAAATAGATTGCGCGATTTCCCCTTTTTGCATACGCCACCCAATGAGTGCCAGGACCGTCTGTGCTGTCCAGATTGACGATACCACTCTCATTTTCTCGCGCGCCATTTATCGGTAAATTATTGCGCATAAATACACCTTTAAAATATGGAATGTGCATACGTTTTGCAAGTTGTAGCAATTGCACATTTGTAGTTACACCTTGCGACATTTTTAACGTTTTTTTGAGGTTTTTTTTTCCTCGCTCCTCGTCCATATTTGTAAGGGGCGAGATACAGTCCGCGGTCTTCCATGGCGCGATTGTGGCGTAGTATCTCTTGCAACTGACGTTGCGCGGCTTTTCTGTCGTTTACCGCTTTTGCTACGCCAGCCGCTCCGCCGACCAGGGATCCGAGCGCGCCCAGCATTGGTAAAATCGGTAAAAATCCGCCTCGTTTCGCTGCCGAAAGTACCCTCCTCTTCGTCTTCCTCTTTTTCGTTTTCAAGCCCATGCCGAGCTTCGTCTTGGCCTTCATCGCTGTCCAGACAACTGCGGCCGCGGCTCTCTCGAGACTCGAGTCTTTCGCGACGATGCGAGTTTTCGCTTTCTCGGCAAGTACCTTATCCGCCGCGTGTCTCTCGGTGAGTTCGCTGCTCCGAGAGTACGCTATATCGTGTTTACGGCACGCCGCGTCCAATGGGTTGACACCTTGATCACCTCTAGCCAATCGCTTTTCCAAACGAGTTCCCGGGCCGCAAAATTGATAGCCGGGAATATGAAGCTCGACCGGAAGTGCGTTTATCGCACGATTTAATACACCTGTGCCTATTTTCGTTGACATCCGTTGCAATCTCTAGACATTACTGAGCAAAGCGCGAGTCCGCGCAGCTATAAATAGGCGGACGTTGGAGGTCAAATCGGGAGTGAGAAAATGAAATTCGTGCAACAACCTCTGACGATACGAGTGATGAATTACGACGACAGAGTACGCTGCAGTGTGAACGAAGGTGTGCGCAAACACGGTACAATGCTACCGACAACTATACGCGCGATCGTTTGCGGCCCCTCAAACTGCGGTAAAACCAACGTGTTGATAAGCCTGCTGGAAAGTCCGCACGGTGTGCGTTTCGAGAACGTGTACGTGTACTCGAAATCGCTGCAACAGCCGAAATATCGCTATTTGGAAGATTTATTGACACCGATTGACAAAATCGGCTACTTTACATTCTCCAATAACAGTGACGTCATTCCACCGAGCGAGGCATGTCCAAATTCAATTTTTGTCTTTGATGACGTGGCATGCGACAAGCAAGATACGATAAGAGAGTACTTCTCAATGGGGCGCCACTCGAACATCGACTGCTTCTATCTCTGTCAGACATACGCGAGAATACCGAAACATCTTATACGCGACAACGCGAACCTGCTAATCCTATTTAAACAGGACGCCACCAATTTGAAGCACGTGTACAACGATCACGTGAATACCGACATGTCGTATGAGGATTTCAGTGAGTTATGTCGTACATGTTGGCAACAAAAGTATGGATTTCTAGTGATAGACAAGGACAGCTCGCTTACGAACGGGCGATACAGAAAAGGATTTAACGAGTTCGCGATACCGCAGAGCCATTAGTCGTCGCCAACAATCCTCCCGGTCGAGAGAAACTCTAGAGTGCTGCCGATATGGCTGATAATATTCGCGAGCGTGAAAAGGTTGCCAAGGAGATTGCGAAGACGGCCGAATCAATCCGCAAGAAACACCGCGCTCTGAAGACCGGAAAGATCGATGATGATATCGCCGTCAAGACTCACTTTAAACCTATTATCGAGCCGCTACAAAAGATTGTCGACAACGCGACGATTTCGGTGAAAAACGAGCCTAACACCGACGACGACGACGGTGTGAAGATCGAGACACAGTATGAGGGGGAGACACCGAAAAAAAGAAAACATAAAACTATCAAGCGATATAAAGAGGAAGAGGAGGAATTGAAAAAGAGAAAATATGATATTTCGAAGCCATTGGACGCTTCACTGTCGATAACCTTTACACCGATAAGCGCACAACCTGTGATACCCAAAGCATTCGTAGACGAAAATGTTTTGGAAACCACGCGTAACCTGTCCGAAATACCCCTTCGACACTGGTTAAGATCGCCGGAAGGTCGACAAATGATGCGAAAGAATTTGGGGCCATTAGGACGAGAATACATGGACGCTCTCCTCGGTGCTGATGAGAAGAAAGAAATTGATAATGTATACGGAGTCTATTTCGGCGAGAATGAAATGCGGCTCGGCAGCAAGCGATTTGCGATTGACAAAGATGACAATATAATCATAGGCGACACGCGGTACATTGGAACGCCCGGATTGTACGAGTTGATCTTCAAGAAAAAACCCGATTACCAGGAGGACGATTTGCAAAAATACAAGCACATATTATTGGCGACAAACGTGCATAAACGCAATTTTGATGCGCAAGGTCGTGTGAAGAGTAGCAAGGGGGACAAGTACAAATATATAATCGCACCGTTGACGCGGGTGGAGAGCCCAAAATCTGGCACTGGAATGCCTCGCGCTATGACGCTAACCGACAATAAGATTGATTACGTGCACTGGGACAACCCCAACGAGCTAGTGGATCGCCTACGATTGCTCGACGCTTCGCGCCAAGCCGGCAACAACGCGCACGACAACGAGATCCTGTCGATCATCGAGGAACTGCGGGAAGCGGGCATTATTATAAATTAAACAAGAGTTCCGACAATCTATTCAGTCCATCGCGTGACACTCTACAAAGCATTGCAAAAAAATGTCTATCAATAAATTTGGATTATTCGAGAGGAGAATTGATACAACCGGCGATCATTGGCACACATTGATGAGAAGATGTGTGCGTAAAAACGCTCTATGTCGCGTCGCTGCAGATTTTGACGCGAGATCGCGCAAGATTCGCCGTGTAGCGCAACCTGAGGCGGATACCGATGCCGTCAACAAATTGTACTTGGAAGAGTGCTTTAAAACATTGATGTTCCAACAGAAAGAGTTAGATGAGAAGCTGACTGCGTTAGAGAAGGATGTACGAGCGTTGGAGACTGCGATAAAAGAACTTTTGCGTGCGCCAAACACTATCTCAGACATCTAATGAGCGGTTGGCTCGGAAACGTCTATCAAACAGTTGTGAAACGTCTAGAAGGGATTCTCGAGTGGTTACGATCGACGTGCTACCAAACAACAATGAGTGGCAACAATGAACGACTCGGAAGCAGCAGCTGTGAACGACCCGGAAGCAGCAGTGAACGACCTGGAAACGGTGGTGAACGCGACCGCTACGATCGAGGTTACGATCATGTCAAACAGGGTTGCGAACGAGGCTACGAACAAGTCCTTAAAGGTTACATACAAGGCTATCACCAACTCAGTAAGGGTTGCGAACAGGTCAGGGACGGTTACGATCGATTCAAAAGCGGCTGCGAACGGATCAGAAACGACTGTGAAAAAGGTTGCAAACGAGTCAAAGACGATTTTCAAATGGGTCAAGGACGGGAGTGAACAACGCTATAACGACTACCTAACCCGAAAGAACCCCGAAACAACGTGGTACGAACGTAAAAAAACCCCGAAACAACGTGGTACGAACGTGAAAGAACCCCGAAACAACGTGAATGAACCCCGAAACAACGTGAACGAACCCCGAAACAACGTGAACGAACCCCGAAACAACGTGAAAGAACCCCGAAACAACGTGAAAGAACCCCGAAACAACGTGAACGAACCCCGAAACAACGTGAAAGAACCCCGAAACAACGTGAAAGAACCCCGAAACAACGTGAACGAACCCCGAAACAACGTGAAAGAACCCCGAAACAACGTGAACGAACCCCGAAACAACGTGAACGAACACCGAAACAACGTGAAAGAACACCGAAACAACGTGGTACGAACGTGAAAGAACACCAAAACAACGTGGTACGAACGTGAAAGAACGAGAATGAATAGTGAAAATAACAACGAGCAACATAGTTTGGAGAGAAGGCAGTTGGTAAACGAGTTGCACGCGTCAGCGAGAAAAAATTTCCCTCGAAGGCATGTCATAGTGCGAGGATACGATGATCTGTGGCAAGCCGACATTGTCGAGATGCGTCCGTACTCCCGTTTCAACAGAGGTTACCACTACATACTCACCGTCATCGATGTGCTGAGCAAGTATGCGTGGGCTGTACCACTCAAGAGTAAAGGAGGAAGCGAGACAGCTGACGCAATCGCTGAGATAATTCGAGACAGCAAGAGATGTCCGAAAAACATGCAAACCGATAACGGGAAGGAATTTTACAACGCCGATGTGCAACGACTTATGCGAAAACATGACATTAATCACTATTCGACATATTCGGTATTGAAGGCGTCGGTCGTCGAGCGATTCAATCGCACGCTAAAGAACGACATGTGGAAGATGTTTACGCTGAATGGCACTTACAAGTGGTTCGACATACTGCCACGCCTCGTATCAGATTACAACGGACGCAAGCATCGAACGATTGGTATGCGACCCGCCGACGTTACCCCCGCGATCGCCGAAAGACTCTTGGCTACCGTGTACAATCGTGTAAAAATCGCGGGCCCGGCAAAGTTCAAAGTAGGTGATCAGGTACGCGTCAGCAAGTACAAACAACTTTTCGAGAAGGGTTACACGCCAAATTGGACAACCGAGGTGTTTAAGATTGTTAAAGTGCAGCATACTAATCCCGTAACATATCTTCTCGAGGATTATCGCAAGACATCTATCGCTGGAGCGTTTTACGAGCACGAGCTGCATCGCGCAAATTGTCCGGATGTGTACCTCGTGGAGAAAATACTGCGCAGGAGGGGTGACGAGGTTTACGTGAAATGGCTGGGATTCGACAGTTCGCACAACTCTTGGATACATAAAAACAATGTTATTTAATGTTATTTTATTCAATCATTGTATAACATAATATATATATTGTATACCATATATAAAATATATAACAAAAAATATAAAATATATATACTTCTCATTAATACATCCTTACAATATAAATATAATAAATATAATAAATATAATAAATATAATAAATATAATAAATATAATAAATATAATAAATATAATTTACAACGGTATTCTATAATGTCCCCACGGCAAGGTGTCGGTCGACTCAGGTACGACATACCGTTTGTCGTCGTAGGGACTTAGAGCAATTTTTGTCTCGCTGATGGTATACACTTTATGTAATTTCGATCTTATGCATGACTGCTGACGCGTCATTTCTATTTCATCATTAAGGCAACGCGTATAATCGTCGAATGTTATACTACGCGCTACGATGTTATTTTTGACACCTTTTGCCTTTTTAGTGTCTTTTTTACCGTCCACCCGCAAAGCATACATTTTTGCTCTAAGCCCGACAAATTCGGTCATTATCGCGCCGTTATTCTCATCTTTCATCAGACCCGGCACCTTTTTATTCGCGAGCGGTATACGCATTATTCGCGGCGTAGTCGCTGGTATCGAATCGAGCGATATCGCGTTTCAAATTTTCATAGACATCTTGACATTTAATTTGATATATTAAACTGTCCGTGTCGGTGTACATTACTCTACAATTGTCACGATAGAGCGGTGACATGTATTCGTGATGAAATTCATAAAGGCATACTTTAGATATGTCGAGTATGCACATGCCGACGTAGATTGGTTTGTAGATTTTAACTTCGAGTTTGCGTAATTCAATTGCAACTAATTTTTCCGAAAATATGCTAGTACTATGAAAATTTGGTTTCGCGATCATTGCCTCTGGACCGTACCGTCCGTCCTATTTTGTTAATAATTTTACATCCACATGATTGCGCACATTTTCCATCGTCTTGCCAAATACCGCATTATTCATCAATTTATATAAATTTTTTTCAAAATCGTTTTTTGCATGTGTTCTAAACTGCGTGTTGAGTTCGATGTATTTTTGCAGCCACGCTGACTGCGTGAATTGTAGTATGCGGTATATTTTTGTTATGCGTAGTCCGTGGCGCGTGCACTGCTGTAGATTACAATAGTGTATCACGTAGCGCTTCTTATCGCAAAGCGTTGCGAGGAGTTTATACTTCCGCTTGCCGGGCGGCTTATCGCGCGTCGGGCAAAACGGTAGGTCAATGTGCGTGTCATGAAGATGCCGCGGATACTCTAAATCTACTTCGAGAACATAGCCTATAGGCGAATCGAACGCGATAGATGATACGTCAAAATTCGATATATCGTCGACCCACCGAAAATCGGCATACGGCAATGGTTGACACATTGCCCATCCGTACAAATTATTTACATCGAAATACATGAGGTACGATGAGGGTTTCGATGGGTCGTACGATTGCATGTACTTGTTATTAGCCTGTGCAAATCGGCCTGAACATTGACTAAGGCCGCCGCGTATACCCCGTTCGACAAACATTACCATGTCAATGTCTGTTAATAATTCAAATTTTATATTCGTATGTTTTAACATGGCGTCCCATGTATATCCGGGGAGAGTATAATAATACGCGGGATCGAGTCCGTAACTTTTTATACAACTATCGCGAAAATTCTCAAATATATCGGCCAATAACAAGACATCAATTTTTAAATATAAATCGCTATATTCGCCTAGCGTTCGAAGGGAGAATCGGCTCCAGACGGTCTCGGCGTGCGCGTAATCACTCTCGGATACTGTGTTGCCGGTTAAGGAACTGTAAAATGAGTCGCGCGGCGGTAAACATGTGTCTTGTAATCTGTCCACGCAGTCTATGTATTCGTACGGAAAGACGCCCTTCCGTGTCAATAAATTGAATTTTTCACTAGTTAAATTTTGATATTCCGAATGTAAAATTTTTAGTTTTTCTTTATCCAAAAATGACGCTAATTTGTCGAGACTAGCGCTGAGAAATTTGTACGAATCGATAAACCGTAATTTGATATAATTTTTCGAATTATTATCTTGTGTCAATCTAACAGTCTTCGAGAATAAAATGTATTTTTCCTTTGTTATCGGCAGTAATTCGATTTCCCCTTCGAACGCTGTGGCTATGTCCTCGACAATAAAATGTGCGTCGTAGCCGGACAGATTGTGAAAGACTATAGGGATACAAAATGATTCTTTGTAATTTAAGTTACAATTTGAATGCGCAGGACCCCTGTACCGCCCGGTGAGGTGGTAATGATCGCGGACGCGTGTATCGTCTTCGTCAAACGGTTTTTCACAAATGTGACAATGCGTCGCGGTGCGAAATTTTAACCACTCGTCAGGCGTTAAATTTACCATGGGGACATTGGTCGTTAAAATATTTTTTACGCGGATTGCTAAATTTTTAAGCTGTTCGGCGAACCACGCAACGCAATCGACACTACGGCGGGAATTGTACGCGGACAACGAACTGTCGTACAAACACTGTACATAGTACGCGATGCTGAACACTTGATGGTGTTGATAATTTTTGGCATCTTCGGTCTTTGCCAAAACACACTCGAGGTCTGCGTACACCACAAACGGAAGCCGCTCCTTCCTCGTGTAGTTGTCGAAGCTGAGCCACTTGTCATTCTCGCTCGGCAGCCGGATAGCGCAGTCGTTCAGTTTCCCGCAATCTTTCATATGCGCCTGCAATTTATCCACCGCTTCGAAATAATGTAGGCATCTGTAAAAAATAAAAAATTTAATGAAAATTTAATTAAAATATAATTTAAGTTTAATATATACTTACCGATCGCAGATATATTTTTGACCATGTTTTTTGCTCAGTTGTGAGCTGACGAGGCGAGACAGATTTTTTATGCATGCGAAATGTCCAACGCTGTTTTCGTCCTCCACGTACAGCAGATTGACGTGTCTGTCCTTCTTTTTTTCCGAAAGACGCAACGGGACGATGTTCTCGTTCTCGATGATGTACACGTTTACGGAGATGTCGTTTGCAAGTTCGAATTTTTTAATTTGATTCACAGTCACTGGAAACTCAATGTTTTGGAGGTTCAGCACTGTGGTGTAATGCGGATAGAAGGATTCTCGTTCCACATGTCTTTCAGCGGGGTACAGAGCGGCCACCACCGACCATGCGAAACACGCATTGTCCGCTGATCGCACATTAACAACCGCTCTCTTTGCCATAATTTTTTGCGGTAATTTGACATGGCACCCTGCGCGCATTGAATTGTACTTATTTACATTCACTGTCAAATCTATTATCCGCGACAATGCCCAGCCGCTATCGCGTTCCTGGAACTCTTCTAGCGATGCTAGCGTGGGCTCGATTACGCGGCGCTCGTACCACTCGTGTACATCGGACGTGCGAAAGAGTTCAAAGTTTCTCGTGTTAATACTTTTATTGGCGCGCTTGTCACCGGACACAAATTCACCGTTGAAAACAGTGTTCACTTTTACACTGATGTGTCTCTGCAGCACATTCTCCACGTTCTCGACTACAATGTCTGCGGCATTTTCCAAAAACTGACGCGGTTCGATGTGGTCTGCGTTAATTATCGCACCGGTCAGTATACGGCTATCGAACGCCGTATCGATTTCGCGCCAAACGAGTCTTTGCGCGTTATTGCCGCCGCCACTGAATCCGCCGCCACTAGGCATGGATTCACCGACATACCGTCTCTGCAAGCGCACCTTTGCACCCTCGAGTCGCGCTATTCTCGCCACCAGAGATTGTCTATGTCCAATCGAGAGACGCGGACGCTTGGCACGGCTGCGTTCTTCCAGCTCTTCGATAAATTCTTCGCACTCTTGCAGCCATCCGAAATATTCGCCCAAGTTAGCAACTTGGCGAGAACGCTCCAACAGGTCGCGCTCAACGTTCTCCATTTTTGTAAAAAATTCACTTTTTCACACTTATAACAAAAAAAAACTTCTTTGCACACTAAACTTTTTTTTTTCTTGCACCTCGAATGAAGCGTGCGCTCGCCAGTGGTACTATGGCCCGGCAGCTGCATCGGTCCTCATTATATATCCCGATCATCCCTTTGTTCGCCTTTGATCATCCCATTTGGGATGATGATGCAATTGTTAATTCGCGAGAAATATTTGTGCGATATCTACCCGCTGATAATTCTTAGAAATACATAGATAAGGCCGCCCGTTACCTTCCTGGTGTAAATTTCACCCCGTCGCAAGACACGTCAGATCCTGCGCAAACATGTCGCAATCTGTATGGATCATGTATCAACCCGCTTGATTGTCGGCAAATCTTTTGTTCTTAATAATTCGCAGAATTATCTTATCTTATCTTGGATTTTCGGAGAAAATTTAGATATCGCTGTAATCGCTGTAATAGATATCTTGGATTTTCAGAGAAAACTTAGATATCCAATTGTCGGCGCTCAGCCTGGATTAAGAAACGGCGGCAGCCATTCGTAGAATTTTTATCTTATCTTATCTTGTTTATAAAAATTTAGATATCGCTCAAAGACGCCGCTTATCTTATCTTGTTTATGAAAACTTAGATACCGCTCAAAGACGCCGCTTATCTTATCTTATCTTGTTTATAAACATATCAGATTACATGATCCCCTTATCTTATCTTGTTTATAAACATATCAGGTAACATGATCCCCTTATCAGGTAATATGATCCCCTTATCAGGTAATATGATCCCCTTATCAGGTAATCTGATATGTTTATAAACAAAAGATAAGCTTTATAAGAGTTTTAACAAGGCTCTGTAATATAAATATAAATTTAACGTATAAGACGGGTAACAAGAGCCAAATCGCGGATGACAATGCGTTATCCTAACGAAACTAAATAATTTTTCCGTTAGAATTAAATACCGGTGCACAAGGCACCAAATTTTACTTGGACACGGCCAAGATTTTAAATATGAAATAATCTCATATTTGAGATTTAATTTCAATACCCCTTTTTTAACCCCCCTACGGAAAATAAATAAATGAATGCAAGAGAAAAATATAGATCCGAAAATCGCTGAATCGGGAATCGAACCCGAGACCTTTCGCTTGCCGGACGACTGCTCTTCCAGCTGAGCTATTCAGATCTTTTCGATTCTATACTTTTCTCTGTTATATATAAAAAAAGGGGTATTGAAATTAAATCTCAAATATGAGATTATTTCATATTTAAAATCTTGGCCGTGTCCAAGTAAAATTTGGTGCCTTGTGCACCGGTATTTAATTCTAACGGAAAAAATTATTAGTTTCGTTAGGATAACGCATTGTCATCCGCGATTTGGCTCTTGTTGCCCGTCTTATACGTTAAAAGATAAGCTTATCTACTGATAAGACCCCCCTCCCCCGCGTCGTGACGTCACCCCCCTCGCCCCGATTCCCCCTGCCCCTCACCCCCCCTCATTGCCCCTGGGTTAGAACTCCCCTAGTATAACTACTCCCGAGGACCAGACTTCACCGCCAGAAACTGTAAGCCACCTCTCGAGTAGTCGTAGATCCGTGTTGGTTGGTACCGTAGGTATTGATCGTATATCGTAATTACCGTGAGTACCGCACTCTCTCATTTTTCGTATCGTTTTGTGTGTGAGAGAGCGGTCTCTCTCTTTCTTTTTTAGAGTATCGTATCGCGGGGCCAGCCGATTTTGCGTTTCGCGAGCCGAGCCCTCTCCGAAAAGTGCCGCCGACAGTCCATCGTCTCGAAAGTAATTATCATAATTCGGGTTACCGAGATATTCAGAGTCACGTTTCTTATAGGCTCGATTATTAGATTTTCCGAATTTGCGTGTAGCCGTTCTCCGCGAGTTTGTTAAATATTTCATTTTTTTTCGACTCGGCGAGAGAGTCGTGCGAAAGAGTCACGAAATTACCGTCACCTATTTGTTATCTTTTTTTTTTGCATACCGCACCGTGTCTCGGAGTATCTTAGGGTGCATTCGTTTATGCAGTGACTGCCGCAGAATGCCGCAAATGTCGTTCGTTTACTCCACCTGCGCAACCGACTGCAGCGCAGTTTGTTGTTCGTTTAAGCAGAGCTGCTGCCTATCTGCGCAGCCATCTCGGAGGTCCTGCTTAGGATGCTTTGCTCGCAGTACTGCGGACTACTGCGTAAACGAATGTAGTCTTCTCCATTGTTAAGCCAATTGAACTTGGAAACGTTGCCTGAAAATTATTTCAATTATGAGTTATGTTATAAAAGTTCAGAACAAAGAAGGTGGAGAATAACTCCTCCAAATAGATCCTACAAAACTAAAAGTAATGCAAGGTAAGTAATACAATAAAATTATGAAGTCTGTTAATTTATATTTACGATCCAATTAACTTAAAGATGCACTTTTATCAAGAATATAAATTTAAAGTAATCTGTTTAAAAAAAATGTGCTTTGTATAAAGATGCAATTCTGTTACAGTCATTCCTAGCTATCAAGCTACTTCGTCCCCAGTAAGTTTGGAAAATTCTGAGAAGTCTACATTCAGCAACATTTCAATCCTACCGTCATCACTGTCTGAAAATGTTATGTGCACACGTCATATGTCAGAACCTTCAACCTATTTAAAAATTTTATTATATTTATTCAAATAATAATTCATATTTAATATAAATATGATGGTTTCTAAATCGGCCTAAGAGCCATAGCACGAAAAATTACGAAAATTAATTATTCGGAACTGTATCTCTTGGTACGAGATTACTAAAGTTCCATATATTAATTAACCTTGAACTTACATATGGAGAAATAGGCGCGAAAAATATAGGTCCGAAAAGTCGCTGAAGCGGGAATCGAACCCGCGTCTTTCACTTTCCGGGCGACTGCTCTTACCACTAAGCTATTCAGACTCTTTCGATCCTATATTTTTCATTTGCTTTTTTAGTAGATGTTAGTAAATAACGCCATGATTAGGCCAGGCGTGAATAAACTCAGAAATAAATATTTTTTATCGGCTCTCAATATAAACAATATAAATATGATAGTTTCTAAATCGGCCTAAAAGCCATATAGCACGAAAAATTACGAAAATTAATTATTCAGAACTGTATATCTTGGTACGAGATTACTAAAGTTTCATATTAATTAACCTCGAACTTACATATGGAGAAATAGGCGCGAAAAATATAGGTCCGAAAAGTCTAAATAGCTATTAGTGGTAAGAGCAGTCGCCCGGAAAGTGAAAGACGCGGGTTTGATTCCCGCTTCAGCGACTTTTCGGACCTATATTTTTCGCGCTTATTTCTCCATATGTAAGTTCGAGATTAATTAATATATGGAACTTTAGTAATCTCGTACCAAGAGATACAGTTCCGAATAATTAATTTTTGTAATTTTTCGTGCTATGGGTCTTAGGCCGATTTAGAAACCATCATATTTATATTGTTTATATTGAGAGCCGATAAAAAATATTTATTTCTAAGTTAATTCATATTTATTTAAAATTTCTTTACTTACGCACTCCAATTACAATCTGAGCAGTCAATTCACGCAGGTGATCGTTCGGTAAATGATGTCACGTGACTCGCAGATAATAGACGCAGTGGATGCGCAGTGGATGCGCTAATCACTGCATAAACGAATGCACCCTTATTGTGACGTCTGTCTATACCGCGTGTCCGCAAAAATAAGTTGGACCATCATAACGTTTACCGATTTTGTCTTTGTTTTATCCCGTTGGTATATCATTGTCCGCGAAATTATCTAAGATGTTTCACATGTATAATTAATAATAATTTTGTAGATCAATTCCGAATACCGATATCCGCCGATCTTATGATATTATATTTTGTTCCCTACCGCTAGTTTATATATTACTGTTTGTTACCTAATGATATTATCCAATTGTATTTATCAGATGTCAAATTGTAAATCCTAAGTGTCAAATATATATATCTCTGTCAAAATTATAACACCACGTGTATGTCTCTCTATATCTCTCTCTCAACCCTAGACCCATCACTCCTATAGACCCATCACTCCTATAGACCCGCGACTCTGTATGAAATTTGAAAGAAGTGACTTTAAGTACCATTCACAGTAGTATCGTGGCGCGTTCACATGCGCCTGGCGCCCCAACTGTACCGTGAGTACCGAATGTACCTAAGTACGAAATTAAGTAATTCTTTCCTTACCGAATTTCACCGTATTAGATTCAGATTAGTAGATATTTAAATTGAACGCTCCCCTGACCGAACTTGGCGTTTCGGCACAGGAAAAGACGTTGCCAATATATATATATATTATAAATTTTATTTTGAGGTTACTTTTGTAAGAAACTCGACATTTTATATGTAATATAGCATTTTATCTGTACTAATACAAAATACTACGAATCACTATAAAATAGATAATATAAATTTATATAATTTGATAGCGGAAACAAAACGCAAAAATATTACAAATTATTTACATTATACGCTGGCAACACTACCAGACTGCTATCGCCGCCCATGTTATGAATTGTGCGATTCGTACATGCGCGAGTACATCTATTGACCCATCAGGGAGTGTAACTACTGTTCTTACTTATACTATGATCGGACTATAATACCAGCCTAAAGCACATTGTGGCATATAGGCGAATACCCCAGATGCCTTAGCAGCCATACAGAAAAAGAAGAAAAATACCGGCCTATGAAAGAGCAGGGTGGGAAAGTCATTCGATAGAGGGGCGGTATTCATAGTCCGTTCTTATATTTAAGATCGTCTTAAACCTCGTTCAACTAATAATCAAGAGATGATATGCGGCCATTTGATTGGTTGAACAAGGGCCTTAAGACGATCTTAAATATAAGAACCAACTGTGAATACTGACCTAAATACCAAAGAATATAGACGAGTATAGAAGCACGGTTTTCGGTAAAGTCACTAGATTACAAGTAACGCAATTCATAAGATACATGGGAGTCAAGATGGTGTCGAAAAGTGTAAATAGTGTATACATTGTGTAAATCATCTCACTTTAAGTGCAAGTCTTTATAACCTGTTTATAAACTTCTTCGCCACATGAAGAGAAATAAGAGGTATCAAGATGCCAGGTTGTTGTGTTTTAAAGACTGCAATAATCGCAGCGAAAGAGATTTCGGTATTTCGTGTTCCGAAAAATAAAGAAAGAAGGCTGAATGGCTTCAATTAATTGGAAGAGATACTTGCCAGAAAGGGCTGAAAATTGTGAGGTAATTAATGAATTACAAACGTACAAAACATTTTTGTCTTACAATACTAATTATTATATTAATTTTAAGATGCATTTTGATGAAAATCAATTTGAGAACAATCGAGGCAGATAAGAGAAAATGCTCCGCCATATGGAAAACCTAATTTATTACATTTAGAAAATAATTCAATGAAGTTAACAAACAATCATGAGTACTAATAATGGTAAGAATGTTTATAATTCTCCGTAAGTTTTCACATAATCTCAATGATACTTAGATATATACGAAAGATACAATTTAGGTATAATAATCTAAATCATTTTCTTATGAACATATGTATTACTGTAATATTATTTATTTGAAATAATTGTAGATAAATACGAGGACAATGCAAATAATTTGAATGACAATTCCTACAGTAATATCAATATGGTGACAATACTATTACTGAGTTGGAAATTATATCCACAGATTGTGGTACCAATAAATCAAATCATTTTGAAGCAACCGATGTGGTGGTAATGAGCGATACTGCATCAAAAAAATCTTGATGAAATAATAAAAATTTTGAAGAACAAATAAAAAAATTAAAGAAATCTTTAAATAAGACTGTGGTGGAACGTAATATCTTAAAAAGAAAATTGCAAAAGAAAATGCAAGATTTAATGAAATATTTAACGAAGATCAAAGGACTTTATCACGCGTAAAACACAAAGAGGAACATCATGGTCTGCAGATACAATTACAAAGCATTGAAACTTTATGCAGCTTGCGGTCAAAAAGGCTACGAAGAGGTGCTCCGACAGCATTTACCGTATCCAAGTATCCGCACTCTACAAAGTCGCATACAAGGCTTAAAATTTAAGCCAGGTAAATTTCTCTGCAAAAGAGAGATGTCTGCAGAGCAATGAAAATTTATGGGATATAAATATATATCAATCATTGCTTGGAAATGAAAAGGAAACTGATTTAAATAATACAGTTCAAGCTGCATTATATTATTTAATAGGTGCATTATTATTTAAAATACAGAAAAATTTTACACATTGCAATAATTGTTTTAATGTTCTTGTGACTACGAATGATTCTAACAACAATTCTAGCTACAATAATCTAAGTTTTTATATAAAGTTAAGAGAATATAAAGAAAATATTTTAATATTTCCAAGCGTGGAGATATATAATTTAATATATAAGTGCGAACTATTATTTCGGAAAAATGAGATTAACTTACTTTTTAATGTATTAAAAGTCAATGATTTATAACAATGTTTTATAAGAATATTCGATAAACTTTATTCCTTCGTGTCATAATATTGGTTATAAATTTATAAAAATTTGTAATAACAAGAATTCATTTTTCATTAAAAAAAGTAAGCAGTGATGTAAAAAAAGCAGCTGGTCATAGCAGTAGAAGGGTTGCGATGAAAATGGCCATAGCAAATGGAAAAAAACATAAATAAAAATTATTTTTATATAATTTACAATTTTATTTTCTTTCGTACAAAAAATTGGATTATATATACAATTATATACAATTGAAACGGCCGCGTTGCGTGGAGTCAAAATGGCAGCTTTTTTCCCCCTAATTGCGTTACTTTGTAATCTAGTGACTTTAGTTTTCGGTATCCCGCGGGTCGCACGAGCTAGGGTACTTTGTTATAGTTTACGTCACGTATACTGTACTGAAATGCTATAGATAGTACAGAATAAGTGAGTAAACTATAGCAAAGTATCCCAGCTCGAGCGACCCGGGGCACCAAGAACCGTGCTTCTATGGTAATACTATAGTGCTCTCGATTGGTTTTTGAACGGCAATTGGGAGATCAGGTGCTCCCGAGTGTTGTTTTCTGAACGCAGTCCTAAACTTGTGCAAGAGTGCAGTTAGTACAAACAGACCTCATATCTCCCCTTTTCTTTACGCAGGATTCACACAGCGTCCGATATTCGATGTGCGACGTTCGATATCCAATCAGAAAATTTTGATTTTTAAAAATATCGAATATGTGTGAATCTTGCATTACATCACTGACGAGGGAGGTAACTGTTAAGGGTCGACAGGTCGTCCGGCCAGACTCCGAATTGATTTTGGAGACCTTGCGCGGTGACAACGCGAAACCCCGTTTTTCATTGTTGCTAACGCCGAGAAACCAATTCTCGGGTTTTATGTAGTGGTCCCATGTCGTACACGTACATAACCATTGCATGCTCACGCGGGACGCACCATAGAGAGACAAGGACCGAAAATCACGTTTTCCCTCCTTGTTTCTCTATCGTGCCGGTATACGCGAGATGCGGCCTGAAAATGCTTTCTGGCCTTCCGGTAGCAGAAGGCAGTAGCGTAGCAAGGCTAATAAGTACCTACTTTTGTAAATTTTATATTGCTTATGAAAATGTGCGTGTATATATATATATCCCACAGGGAACAAAAAATCCAAGGACGTCCATATAACCTCCATACCTCCATGCGACCCTTACCTCCAGGGTGGACAACAGATGGTTTTCTAATAGATATCCATACTATCTCCACAATAGATATCGTCTACAAATCCATCATGGATGTACATTAGACATCTATTATGGATTATGATAGTTTTATAATCCTTGCATTGAATAAAATAAAAATTAATTTTTATTTAAATTCTGATTTCGAGAATTTTTTAAAAAAATTAAAAAATTTGTAATTAATATATATTATTCAATTTTAACTTATATACGTAACTTATTAAAACAGTTTTTAAAAATATACTTACATAATAATACAATTGTAATGCAAGATTAACAATTGTATGAATCAAACTTTTTAGATTAAACTGTAATATTTATAAAATTTATTATAATATAAAAAATTTTTAATTTTTTAATTAAAAATAGAAAAGTATTGAATTTGAAATGACTTTTAAATCTTGCAAAAAATACATTAGCTAGTTTTTAAAAAAATTTACTTTTACAAGTACCAAATAAATAAATAATGATTAAAAAACATTCAACAATTTAAAAATATTCGATAAATAAATATCTCCTAATAATTAATGAAAATTAACGTAGACAATTTTTTTATAATAGAATTATATTTTTATTGATAACGTTTATAAATAAAAGTATAATTATATAATACAATATGTTAATAAAAATACTAAAAGTGTATTTTCAATATATATATAAAATTTTTTTGCGACCTTTATTACATAACTCCTAGAATGACAAAGAAAGAAACATCCCCGAATTTACAAAAGGAAGACTTTTCTCGCTTCTTTTTCGGTCTCAATACAAAACAATGTTCCCAAAATTACATATATATATTTTTTTTCCGAGAGTAACGCGGGACATTATCTTATAATTAGACAAATTAGGTCGATAAAAATATGTAGATAAAAATATTTGTAAGAAGCTAATTGTAATGATGAAAAACATGAACGCTTATTCTCTTATGAAAAATTTTTCGTATGCAAGATACGCTGAACGAAATTGTGTTGTATGGTGTGTGTGGTGTGTTGGTGTGGTGGGGTGCGTGTAGGGGTGTATGTGAGATTGGTAAAAACTTTTACCCATTTAAAAAAATTTTACCAATCAGAGGGATCGCGCAGCATCATTTTCGCATACGAAAAATTTTCTCGCTCCATTTTCGGTTTACGAAAAAATTTTTCCCAGATTTACATTTTAATATTTTACCCGAGTAACGCGAGGACGTCTTATAATTAGAAAATTAGTGGGTAAAAAAATTTTATTATATTTATAGATCAATTATGTGTATAGTAATGCTAATTGTAATTTTATGAAAAACATAAAACCTTTTTTCATATAAAAATTTTTATATGAAAGGGTGACGTTGTACGAATATTGCGTGCGTGCGTGCGTGCGTGTGTATGTGTGTGTATAAAAAAAAATATATGTATAATATATGTGTAATGTATGTATAAAATATAAACAATATTTAAATATAAGAGATATAAAGAATTTTAAATTAAAACATACATATATTAATGAAGAAAATATATAACATTGGGAAAGCGTGTGTGTGTATGTATATATGCGCGCGCAATGAAAATGCTTATAACGTTACTTTTGCAAGAGGACATGGGACAGGTGGCAAATTTACCCAGACTCTTCTTCGCTTTCCGACGAAGAGTAAATTTTTTCTCGCTCCCTTTTTTGGTAAATTTGCTTCCTTTTCCGTGTCCATATTGACGTGTATAAAGCTTTTCTGCCTTCGCATAACCTTCTGTAAGGACGCTGAAAAATTTAAACATTAAATATTATAAATAAGTAAAATATTTATAAAAATCAGTAAAAAACCCTTACTTAAATATAGTTTACAATATTCGCCAAAAATTTTATAACTTTTAATGGGGGGCCAATCAACTTTGGTATCTCTGTTTCTCTACCGCTTTTTTTGGATTTTTTATATCCGTCTTAAAATGCGGGGATATTTCATTCTCTTTTTTTGCAAACCAAATTTTTGGATTACTTGAATACCATCCCGGGGAATTCTGCGACGACAAAACCTTGATTCGACATCTTCCAAGCGATTCTAAAAAGAGCTTCTGCGTGTAAAATTGTAATAAAAAAGAATAAAATTTTTATAGAGGGGTTTTGTGATATGTGTTTTTGTTATGTATATGCTTTGTTATGTATATGAATTTTGTCTCAACCACAATTTTGTCAGTTTTTAAATGCAGTTTATTTAAATTTTGTCAATTTATTTTTAAGTTTTTATTTAAAAAGATATTACAAAGCGGAGCGCAATGTAAATTATAAATGGCGGTGCTTATAAGCGGTATTACTGCGAAATATCTTCATTTTTATATGGCAATTTGATAAATTTAGATCTAATTTTTTGTAAAGGCCAACTTGAATGTCAGATAATTTACTCACTTTAAATTACCAAATGAACAGAACTACTGGATATTATAAAGTTCTTCGACAACCTAAATTTACCCTACTGCAATATAATTGCCTTTACTCGATGTTGCGATATTTTTCCAAAAAAACGAATCTTTATCTATGAGACAACAATTTCAGGGTTGATGAAATAATAAAATAGGAAAAATTTAAATTTTGAAAATTGTGGTTAAAACAACCGATTTAGGCCCCCTTTGTGTGGATTTTTACTTTTTTTTGTGAAATTTAACATTGTCAGAATTACTTTAAAAAAATCTTTCCGCTAGCGATTTCAAAATTTTCCCAAATTTTTTTTTTTAATTTTCTTTAAAAAAGATTTTAATTCTTTCATAAATTTTTAAAGGGAAAAAAGGGCCGAAAGTACTAACGGCCCAAATTTTTTCGAAAACTAAGGTAAAGCCCCGGAATTTAGAGAACAAATTCGGGGCCCTTTAAATTTTAAAAAACATTAAAAGAAATTCTAATAATTTTCTCGCGTATTAATATTCACCGTTTTATTTTTAATAAAATCGCAGCAAAAGAAAGTGGAAAATTGGAAAAAAAATCGGCTTTTAAATTTTTTTTGCAATACAACGGGCCCGGGTTTAACAAAAATTTTCTCAATTGGTTGTTTCCACGTGAAAAAATTTTTAATTTCTCCGGGGCTTTTCGCAAATTTTTTGGAAAAACCTGAATCGAGAAAAATTTTGGAAAAATTTTTTTATTGTGCGGGAAAAATTGTTTTAAAAGGACCGATTTCCCTAAATTTTTTAGCTTCTTAACAACGCCCTAATCAAATCTTAAAAACAAAAGGGAAATTTTGCCAATTTAAAAAAAATTTGGAATTCAAGAATGGACGACCCAGGGTATTTTTTGGGGGTTTTTTCGAAATGCGTCGTTTTTTTTTGCCAACAAAAACGGAAAAAAAAAAACTATTAGCGATAAAAACCCCTTCAATTGTACATTTCAAACAAAAAAAAAACCAAAAGCCTTTAGTAAGCGAAAAAAATTTAGCCCGGAGCCAAAAAGAAGTTGACAGGGAAGTTTTTTTTATAATTTTTCCTTCATTTTAAAAATTAACATTTTTCAAATTTTTCAAAATTTATTTCATCCGTGGTTTTGGTTTTCCCCAAAAACAAACCCAATAAAAAATTTCCCTGAGGAAAATCGCCCTAAAAAGGGCCCCTAAATTTATTTAATTTTGGGTCGGATAGGAAAAACCCTCAATCCGATTTTAATTTTAATAGAAGAGAAATTTTTTTTTTAGAAAAAATTCAAAAAAACTATTTTCCCAACCCCAAAAGCAAATTGCCGGAAATACCTTAAAACGTTTGAAGATCGGGGTTAGTTAAACTTTGCACATTTTGGCAAATTAAAAAAAATTGGATGCCTTTTTTTTAAAACCAAAAAAATTAAAGCCATGAAAATACAGCTAATACCCATTTTAAAAAATGTTTCAAAATATTGTTTTTTTTTTTGATTATTTCCTCTTGATAAATGTGGCAATACTTTTTTAAAAACTCAATTCGGGTTTCTTTTCCTAGAATGGGAAATTTCCTCTTGGTTTGAAAAAAAGTTATTAAAAAAACATTCCCGGTCCATTTCATTACCCCCCGGATTTTTTAAAAATTTTGGAATGGCTAATATTTACCCAGTCGAAATCATCCCTCGAATTGACAATAAACGACTCGAAAAATACAATTATTTGAAATACATGTAATTTCGTAATTTCGACGTCGATTTTAGTCAATTTAAGGGGGGAATTTTACGGATAAAAATTTTATATTTCAAACATGATGCGATTGATTATATTTCTCGCCGGGTAACTTTACCCATTAACTAATATGCACCTCAAATAAAACTATTCAAAATACGATTTAAATTTCCATTTTTTTCCCGCTTCGTTTTCACATTTTACAGAGGAAGGAAAAAAGCGAACAGCGACGACTTTATCGCCGGCGAGACGTCTAAAAAATATCAGCAAATTGGCTCTATATTTTTATTCATCTCATTATCCGCACGAAAGAATTTATAATTACGTGCCCCAATTTGGGAAACCTACGTTTATTACAGCGAGTGAATGATTTTTACCTCTTTTTGAATTAATTTTTGTTCGGTATTGGTCAATGCGCGACGGAATTTTGCGCGCTTTTTATTTATTTAATTATCCCTTTAATACGTACATCGCACTTTTTTCAAATAAAAAAATTTAAAAGATTTCAGATTTTTATGCCCTTTTTTTCTTTTATAGCCCCTTTTCCAAAGCTAATATCTCCCGTAAAAAGCTCAGGCAAACGACGGCGGTCTTTCACGGATCCAGCCCGGGGAAGGGAAAGGAGACGAGCAGGCGACGGTCCGCGGCGTCTGTGAGTCCCCAACAAAAGCTGGACATAGCACGTTTTAGTTTTCTATTGTTTATTTTTACAAATTTAAATTAAAAACGATAAGTCCGTCGCTGTTTGCTGTTCCCTTCCCTGATTAATGGAAAAAAGGCTGGCAAAAAAAGGGAAATATAATCTGTAGTATTGAATAGTTTTTATTATGTGCAATTTCGTATATTAGTTAAACGTTATCCCGGGGAAAAAAAAAATTAACGAAAGGCATCAGTATTGAATATATTATTTTCCAGCAATATCACCCAGAATTTACTATAAACGACGTCGAAATTATCGAAATTACTGTACTTTGATGTAATTTTGATGATTTTGACGTGATTATATTTCAATTCGATGGGTGATTTCTGACTGGGTAAAATTCAATAATCAATTAATAATTCAGCTGTTTTATTATTTTTTACTCGGCAAATATATTAGACAAGGGGTGTTATAAAAAAAATTAAAAAAAGTAAACTGTAACTTTTAAAAATTTTTTTTTGACGTTACACATACATACACAGTAAATATTATTATATATATGTAAATGTTAAAAATTTTTTTAAATATTACTATAATTGCAATCAACGTCCGAAAAACGCCCAAAAATTGCGCTTAAACTCGAAAAAGAATGATAAATTGACTTACACCCTTTTTTATAATAAAAAAACAAGAGTCCTCAATTTGCATATAATTGTAAAAAAATTTCCCTGTCGAATAAAGATGAAAATACTAATTTGCATGAAAGTTTTTAGGATTATCGGCTTTTAAAACTCGTCGCCCGGGGCTTTTCCTCCCGATTCCCCTGGGCGTAGATTATAAGAAGATGTGAAACAAGGTTTTTGGGCGCAGAAATTTCCCCGGGTGGGATCAAGTAAAACCAAAAATTTTGGTTTTCAAAATAAGATAATGCAAAATCCTCGATTTTAAGACGGATATAAAAATCCGAAAAGCGGTTTTTGAGAAAAAAGGAGATCCAAAGTTGATTGGCCCGCATTAGAAGTTATAAGAATTTTTTGGGGAATATTGTAATAATATTTAGTATAGGGGTTTTTTGATTTTAAAATATTTTTCTTATTTTTAATATTTAAAGTTTTAATTTTTCAGCGTCCTTACAGAAGGTATGCGAAAGGGGATAAAACTTTATAACTCAGAATGGAAGGAAAAAGGGAAAAAAAAAATTTTCCGAAAACAGAGCGAGAAAAATTTCCCCTTGTCGGAAAACGAAAAAGTCTGGTGTAAATTTGCCACCCTCCATGCCTCTTGCAAAAAGTAAGTTTAAGCATTTTATTGCGCGCGCATTATCATACCACAAAAGCATTCAAGATATATATTTTCTTCATTTAAAAAGTAGTATAATAATGTAAAACTCTCTTAATCTCTTATTTAACATATTTTATTATAATTTTAAATAATTTTTACAATAATACCTATATTTATTTTTTAAAAAATAAATTGTTTTTATAATTTATGTAAAATTTAATTAAATTCTTTAATTTTTTATATTAAGCTGAACACTTTTAGATTGGTATTGGAAACAAATTTAAAACACGTGGTAAAGTATTATGGCGAACACAAAACCCTTTCATGATTCCCAAAACTACATCTCCCCGAAAAATTTGTATAATTCGAAGGGACCCTTTAAAACGTGTTGATCTTTTTTTTTTTTTTGTAATAAAAAAATTTTTAGGGGTCCCTACCTTTGGGAAAAAGCCGATAATCGATCTTAATTTTAAAAAAAATTTGAGTGTTACAGAAAAGAAAGTTCAAAAATCCAGACTATATAAAATTTATCAAATTAATTTCAAAATCTTTACACGTCACGCTCAACGATTTAGATTTTGTTTCGGATACAATGTAAAACTACATTCCCAAGGACCTCTTCGAAAAAACACATCATCGCAAATACAAAACCCAGTCCCTTCATTTTACAAGGTGGCATTTGCAACATTTCATAAATTTTTATATTTATACTTAAATTTTTAAAAATTACATATATATTATTAATTTAAATAATAATATTGATATATTAAAATTTTCTTTTTTTAAAACAAATTTAAAATAAAACTACAATTTTGTTTTCTACAGTTCGCCTATTAAAGAAGTAGGAAAGGAATTATTTCGGTGCTTCATTGAAAAAAGATGCGAGGAAAATATGCCCGGGTCTATTATTTCTCCAAGAGGAAAAAATCGAGAGGCTTGTACTGCCCGGTCGGTCGAAAGAATATCCGCATAAAAGCCTATAATAAAAGGGAAAAATCATTAATTCAACATAATCGGTATGAAAACCATAAACCACCATTGACGCCCCGATTTGGCTCGAACATAATGGCAATGAGCGGGAAAAATTGGCCGAGCTACTAAGAATAAAATACGTACAAAAAATTGAAAGAAAAGGAAAATTTTTAAAAATCAATTTTTCCCCGCAAAGGTCCAATTGGTAAGTAAAGCGCGTTTTGGGAAAATTACCGGATGGCCCCACCGCGCGAAAAAATTTTTAATTTCTTAGGCCCTTTTACAATAGAGTCGTAAGCTGTAAGACATAAAAAAAGACCCAATCACGACGAATTTAAAAAAGAAAAAAAACGACTGTGATTTGGCAATTTTTTTACTCTTTTCAGTTACGACCCATGGGAGAACAGGCCCAACGCAAGAAAAGAGTTTTGGGCGGCCGGTGTCACCGGTATGTTCCCAAGCACTTTTAAAGAATCTGGGTTGTGTGTTGTGTGGAAAAAAGGTTAAAATCAAATTTTCACTCATTTTATAAAAAGGTTATTGAAAAGGGTTTTTTAAACAAAGTCTTAAAGTATTTTAAAGTGATTTTAAAAAATTATCGAAAAATTTATCCATTTTTTTATATATATATATAATATATAAATAAAAAGCGCAAAATTTTAATAATTTTTTTTTAAAACTTTTTCTGTCCTTTTTTTAATTTTTTAAAAATAATCATTTTTTTTATATGATTTTATACATATCATGTCCGCATATTGTGTATTTTAACGTTTTTCTCTCCACACACAACACAACACAAGTACCACGCACGCCCCCCCACCTCACCACACGTTCACGCACAGTTACACCCCCGGCGCGGCGCGCACACACCACACACACACACAGCGCGCCGCGTGTAATTAAATTTTTTTCAACAGTTACATTTTATTTGATTTTTGGTTTATCGTTTGAAAGCAGCGTGTATCAAAATTTTATTTTTAAAAAGTTTTTGGGGATTTTTATTATATCAATTTATAAGTTTTTTATATAATTTTTGTGGGGGGGTGATTATTATAACTAATTTTCCCCTCATTAGGGCGGCGGTCAGGAAAATATAATAATTCGTTTCAATAGCATAAAAGGCTTTAATAGAGATGGTCATCTTCAGATACAACAAATCAAGGATTCCGTGTTTTTATGTCGTGATCCCGAGCGTAACTCTTTTGGGGGCGAACCGTCGCGCAAGGGAAAAAGTTCCCGCGCAAACGATCCGGCATCGCTAAATCATATCACGCACATCTTATTGTTTAAAAATTTTCACGTCTCCCCTTGCCCCTGACATTTGGCCGTCTCGGGCCCTGCGTACTATAATAAATTAAAAAAAAAAATATATAACAAATCAAAATACTGCAAAATTTACGTACATCATATTTTAATCAAAAAGAAAATAAAATCTCTTTTCTAAACCCTACTATACTTTTCAATTGGGCCACTTACGTTCCCGGTAGGCATTTGATTATCGAAAAAACCCTCAATATCGGGTCATTCGTCATTGTCTAATACGGTTTTTTAAAATGGACCTTTAAACTTGGGGAAACAGTTCTTATTTTAAAAAACCCGGGTTTATCGGTATTGAGATTACCACGTAATCACCTATTTTGTAGGGGAGTAGCACGTTTCCGTTTTCTTTTTTAAAGGATTTTATTCGCTCGCGACACTTTTCAAAAACGTTCGCCGCACATCCGAATGCCTCCCCAAAAATCTATCGCCATCAAAATTTGGGGCGAGTAGAAAAAGGGTTTGTCTTCCCCTTCTATTTGACATTTCCCAAAAACAACTGAAGGGGTATTCTATGCTTCGACAGCGCGTATTATTTAAAGCAAACTCGACCCTTTCTAGCACTCTGTCCCATTTTCTGTCGTATCGCACAATTTTGCTAATATCGGCGTAAGGACGAGATTAAAGCGTTCGACTTGTCCGTTAGCGCGAGGAGTACCGACGGCAATCAAAGTGTGATG
This sequence comes from Nylanderia fulva, assembly GCF_048542155.1. Lineage (NCBI taxonomy): Eukaryota > Metazoa > Arthropoda > Insecta > Hymenoptera > Formicidae > Nylanderia > Nylanderia fulva. The sequence continues at coordinate 4,286 of NW_028191037.1, read as the reverse complement.
AATAGATTCTTCGTTCATAAATTTTTCGAACGCTTGTGACGTAAAACACGTTCCACGATCGCTTATCAAGCGCCTAGGCTTACTGTACGCGCGAAAATAATCTTTAAGTGTCGAACTACCTCCTCATTTCTCGTTGTCTTACACGGATATAATTTTATGAATTTCGTAAATCCATCTATCAATGAGAAAATATATCGGTAGCCTTTCCCCGTTTTTTCTAGTGGTCCGTAATGATCGGCATGTAAAGTTTGAAATGGTAATTTCCCTTTTGGGATATTGTGTAAATATCCTTCCCTTTTTCCAGAAACTGGGGAGAATTCAATACATTTCAGGCAGTTCGATATATATTCCCGTACTTTTTCTCTTAAGTTTGGAAACCAATAGACTTTCATCACGTTATCGACAACTTTATCAACCCGAGATGACCCAAATCGTCATGACAAGTTTTTATTACATTTAATTCCATACACTTCGGGACGTAAAACAATAATTTTTATTCTTAATTTTCGGTAAACTAAACCGTCTCTCAATTCATAAAATTTATCTTCCCCCTTCTCTAGTTTATTCCGAATTTCACAAATTTCTTTATCTTTATCCTGCCGAATCGACAATGTTTGTTCAAAAGTATTGGCCTCCAAAACTAATACGCTGTTACACGGCTTAACGCATCGACATGTGACATTCGCTTGCCTGGGCGATGCTCGATCTTATAATCGTAGTCCTGTAAGAACATCGCCACCTCGAAATACGCGGATTGACAGTCTGTTTGCTCAATGTAAGGCGGAAACTATCACAGTCTGTAACGATAGTAAACGGAATTCCCGACAGGTAAATATGGTATCTCTTGATCGCGTACACGACCGCTAAACACTCCAGTTCAAAAACTGTGATACCGCGCTTCAGTCGCTGTAGTTCTGCGACTAAAATAAGACACGGGTCGCATCGTACCGTCACTCTGTTTTGCAATAAAATTGCACCAAATCCGCTAGCACTGGCATCGCAATGTAGTTCTGTTACCAATTTCGGCGAATAAATGGCAAGAATCGGCTGTGTGACGACAACAAACCTTTAACATTTCAAATACACGATTTTCTTCCGGTCCAAATTTAAAAGCTACATTCTTTTTATTAGATCATAGAGCGGTTTCGCAATGATCGAAAAATTTTTTACAAATCTCCGGAAATAACTTGCGAGACCCACAAAACGGTGAACTTCCTTTGCGTTACGCGGTATCGGAAAATCGACAACAGATTCCACATTCATAGCGCTAGGTCGAATGCCGCTCTCGTCAATCGAATAACCAAGATAAATAATCTCGCGATATAAAAACGAACATTTGTCCAAGCGAAATTGCAATCCATGTTGTCGAGCCAAATCAAAAACTTCACGAAGAATTTCCAAATGTTCGTCAACGTTCTCAGTTGCAATTAATATATCATCAAGATACACCATATTTATTCTCTCGAATTAAATCGCGAAAAATGCTGTTAATATATCGCTGAAAGACACGCGGAGCATTCGTCAACCCGAAAGGCATTTTTAAAAATTCAAATTGACCAAGGGGGTCACAAAAGACGTATATTTCATCGATCCGTCGGCAACCTTAACATGGTGGAATCCGTTTCTCAAATCGAGGCTAGAAAAATAGGATTTTCCCCGCAATCTATCCAAGTGATCATCGATCAAAGGTGTCGGAAAATTATCTTTCACTGTTATCTTATTAAGTTCGCGATAGTCGATACATAATCGCGATTCACCGTCTTTCTTACGAACGAGTACATCGGAAAAAGCGTATGGAGAATTGCTGATCTTATTATTTCTCTTCCAACAATTTATCCAGTATTTGTTTTAACCTTTCTTTATCGGCAAACGAGAGTCTTCGCGGTCTCAAAACTAATAGGCCGATCATGCGTCAAATTTATATCATTTCGATTTCTTTTTGAGGGCTTGTGAGTCCTGTGTTGATAATATTTTCATTATTTATACAATTCTCGACGCGTTCTTTTATTTTAAAATTAATCTGCGGGTTAATATTTATCGCTTCGGCAATAGACAATGGACGGTCAACATATGATATGTGAAAAATCTGCCTCGCAAAATCCGAGCTATCCACCGTTCGTGAATTTGCCCTCGAAACACTAAATTTTCCCCCAACGTTATTTCAATTAACGGCGACGATGTGAAATCTCGACCAAGTAAAGCAGCACACGTTATTGCCGTATCCGGAACAACAAAAAATTTATTTTTAATTCGATATCGTTGATCTCGACAACATCTCGAAGGTCCCCAACATTTCCAACTTAGTCCCATTAATACCGAAAAAGGATTGTTGTTTAACAATCGGCATGCGAATATGAGCCGGTACAAAATCACCTTTAATTAAACTAATGGTGACCCCGAATCAATCATCGCCATCATGAATATTTACATCTGCTACCGGACGCATCCGCGACCTGATACGCGAGGGTTACCAGGTATGGAGTGCTCGGTGAGACGGCTGGACCACGCTCGTCGTGTTCTCGCTCCCGGCCGCGACTTCGGACACTCTTCACGCGATGCTCCAGACTGCCGCATCCAAAGCACGAGCCCCTCGCCCGCTTCTGTTCCTCCTTGCAGTCTCTGGAGAAATGTCCCGTCGCCCCACAATTATAGCAGCGGATGGTACCGCCCTTCGTCGTAGATATTCCTCCTCCACCGGATTTCGGCACTGGTCGCTGTCCCCTCGCAGCTCGCTCCCCCGCCCCGGCCCCGCCATCCAACGACAGCTTCCTGAACGCATCAAATACGTCCACTGCCGCCCGCAAAGCGCATCATCCGCGCCTGATTCCGCATACGTGTATCCTGCACCCCGTCGATTAAACAGTAAAACCAAGCCCCCCTCCCCGTCGACGGTACTCTGTTAGCGAGAACCACTTCTCGTGATAATATCCGTGAATGTTTCGCCGCTTCGCCACTTCCGCTTCTCAAAAACACGCCTCAATGTCCCGCTTACTGGGGCGAACTATCAAACATGCGAGACCCTCTCCGATAGCAAGTCTGCAGCACTTAATTGCAAATGCTCTGATTTCGAATGAAACCAGCTCAAAACTTTATTCTTCAACCTCAAATTAATCAATATTCTGGTCGAATTCTCGTCTAACCGATATGTTGCACGCAAAGTTCAACTTGTCTCCTCCATGTTTCAAACTGTCGCAAACGCCGCGAAACTCACCCAATAAACACTAATGATCCGGATGTTGACTCTTGAATCGATACTGCGGTCGCTAGCATTGTCTTTAACACTCGGCGTCATACTCGCTTCCCGACGGACGAGACTCAATTTCGCTCCAAGAGAGCTTTCTCGCGCTTCAATTAAACTATTTCTCTCTCCATCAATTCTGGGGGCAACGCAGGGCCGTGCTGGGCCGCAATGACCACCCCGGAACGCAACGATACTCCACCTCCAGAAATCGATGTTGCTCCGACACATCTGTATTCATGCCCGTCCAACCCTGCACATCAACCCCCCAAACAATGCTCTATGCACTTCGCCCCCGTCTTTCCCCACAGCTAAATTCGCGCCACAATTCGACCTTCGCGCCGCTCGCAGACACTCCCACCTGCGCGCGATATCCTTCAAATTCACAACGGTCAAATCGTTCAATCTATCTTGAGGCGACCGCTTTCCCCCTCGCACGACAATATTTTACTGCTAAAAACTCTCAAATCACGTAGCAAAGTCACCGCTCACCCGGTATAACAACAACGGGAAGCACACAATATACCCGTCAACAGGTCACAAGCCGATAAAATTCTCGAATGTATTGTTTCAAGTCACATAGCACCCCGCAAAAAAAAAGTTCAAATTCGGCTGGGTTTAAAGATTCGCGATAATTACAGAAAATAACAACTATCGAATCGCGGGATCACAAAGCTGACACGATATATAAAAAAAAAAATTTTTCGACCCACCGCCGTCAATTTCGCGGTTCGTCAATTTCACTGCAACGCGAGGTCTCACAATCAAAAGTCAGAAAGCTATAAAACACTCCGTGAACGTGCACTCAAATTCGATCCGAATCCGAATAAAATTTAAATAATTTCCCAACGATCAGAATCCACTTCTGAATTTGTGGGGGGGGGGTGATTATTATAACTAATAATTCCCCTCAATTAGGAGCGGGTGTCGGAAATATATAAAAATTTGATTAATAGCAGGTAAAAGGTTTAAAAGAGATGGGCGATCTTTCAGGAACAACAAGTCAAGGAGATTTGGTGTTTTATGTCGGCTGATCCCGAGCGACTAA